>NW_012115500.1:5283746-5294662 GCF_000951035.1 Colobus angolensis palliatus | reverse complement strand
TGATCATGGTGGATAAGCTTTTTGATATGCTGCTGGATTCGGTTTGCCAGTATTTTATTGAGGATTTTTGCATCAATGTTCATCAGGGATATTGGTCTAAAATTCTCTATTTTTGTTGTGTCTCTGCCAGGCTTTGGTATCAGGATGACGCTGGCCTCATAAAATGAGTTAGGGAGGATTCCCTCTTTTTCTATTGATTGGGATAGTTGCAGAAGGAATGGTACCAGCTTCTCCTTGTACCTCTGGTAGAATTCAGCTGTTTATCACCCAATTTTAACAGTTACTGAGACTTTCCGGAGATCGCTTCAAAATTTTACTTGGTTTCAGAAGTATTTTACACATACTTTTTTTTTTTTTTTTTTTTAAGAATGACAAATACAGGAAAAGTCCCATACACCATGAGAATATACCAGTATAAGCATCTACATCAAGAAGCAGAACATCAGCAAAACCCCAAGATTTCTAATGCCCCTTTTGGGGCTGTTAAAAACCTTAGACAAACTAAATTTAACAGACCTTCATTGAACAAAGAATGATTCGTGAATCGGGCAGCCCACCGAATCTGTTTTTGCTTCAGAGATATTCCATTGCTATCATGTGGTCAAAGAAGATTTATGGCTAGAAAAAGGAGAGACATACAGAAAGCAGAAGTAAGGTACAGGAACAGTCAGATTGGTTACCGATTAGAGTGTGCCTTATTTGAACCCAGCTTGAAGAGTTGGCTACTTTTGATTGGTGGAAACTCGGTGATTGGCACAAGAGTAGGTTACAGTCTGTTTCCACATGCAGTTAAGTTATAGAAACCTTTAAATGAAAGATACAACTTTATGTTAAACTTAATTTAACAGGGCTCAGAAAACAATACATAAAAACATGGCACTTTTACATGCTGAACTAAAGCAGCAGCCTCAATGTCTCTATGACCTTGCCCTGACCTTCTGCCTCTCAGTTTTCTCTTTCCCAAACCACAGGATGAAACCGTTCTCTGAAATTCCCTTATCTACCTAAAAACTGGACCCACCAAATTGGAACACATTTGCCTTCGATCCCCTCCCTGAAATTTCATTAGACGGAAAAGAATAAAACTCATATTTCAGAAAAAGAGACTTAAGCATTAAACAGCACACCCAGGGCCCACACAAACTTTGTCCCAAACTATTATCTGTTCTCTGGTCCCATTCAATTTCCAAAGAGAATCACTCACTTAAAATTGTTTGAGCACTGGGCTCATTCATTTCCCCTGAAAATCATTTACTACCCCTCCCAATTGTCTAAACTCTCCATTTCTGTCTCCCCTACGAAGAGTATATGTAAGCCTCAACCATATGGCTCTTCTTGGAGTCTCATCTTTGCAGGACTCCATGTCCATATGTGTGGTAATAAATTTGTATGCTTTTTTCTTTTTAAAATCTGTCTATTGTCAGCAATTGTAACAAATCTTCAGTGGGTGGAGACGAAGCTTTCTCTCCATCCTTACACCCCCTCACTATTTTACTCCATCCAGACACCTCCATCACTATTCCCAACTTCAAGAGTAACCAGTATTATGACCTCTATCAGAGCAGATTAGTTTGGCCTGTTTTGGAAATTTTATATAAATTAAATTACATAATATATACTTTTGCATCTGTCTTGATTTGCTCAACATTATGTTTATGAGACTCACCCAGCTGTAGTTCATTCTGTTGTAGTATAGTATTCAATTGAATGTATAGACCACTGTTTATCCATTTTAAATCTGTGGAACATTTGGGTTATTTCCTGTCTTTGGTATTAGAAATAGTGCTGCCATTAACATTCCTGTACATGTCTTTGGTGAAAATATGTATGCATTTCTGGTCTATATTCATTTGCTAAAGTATCTTACAGCAAATTCTAGACATTGTTATTTTATTCTTACACACCAGCATATTTTAGTATGCATCCAAGAAGTATGACATTTTGTCACATAACCATAATTGCTTGTTACCATCTGATGCTTTGTCCTTTATTAATTAAAATGCAGTATTAAATGGGGAAATCTCCTTTCTTCAGGATAGCTTTTGAATATAGCAAGCTGAAAATATTGACATTGAAATGCTCCTAAGCTGATAGTAGTTTTCTTTAGCTTTGATAGACAGATCAGTCAAATAATCAACAAGTATTTATTGAGTTCCTTTTTGGTGGATCAGCTAAGTCATCTTCTTAGCTCTATTCACACTCCTCAATACACTGACAGACCAACTGGAATTTAAGGGGAGAAAACCATTCCTTTTGATAAATTGTTAGTCATATAATTGTTTATATTAGGTATTACAAAATAATAGTTCAACTCATAAAGAAAATGGACTGTGAAGCATATTTTAATAAAGAGTGACTTTAATGAAGAATGACTTAAGTGATTTTTTTCCTGTAGTGAATGTTATAGCTATATGTTTCCTGGCAAATATTGAGAATAAATAATTAGATATTATATTATATAAGATATATATTATATAAATATAACAATATTAATATTTATAATTTAAGTATAAATTAAAGTTAATATATTATTATAATTAAATCATTAACAATTAATAATGAAAACATTTAAGAGGTTTTTCTTATGCAGATCCTGCATTTGATTTTATCATTTTATGAACATAATATGAATTGTAAGAGGTGATCTTTTTCACTTGGGATCTATGACGAATCAAATAATTTGAAATATCTTTGCTTGTATACTCTTGGTTTATATTCTCAGATGAGACCACTCTTTTGTTAATAGAAAACAGTTTTTTGGCTTCAACTTTCTTCATGATTTTTTATTCCAAACACTGAAACTTGTCTCACAGACCTGAGCTTAGGTTCTGACTTTCCAGCGCGCTTGTTCTGTGATCAAGATCAAGCAGCAACTTCTCTGAGGCCCAATTTCTTCATCTAAATGATATGGTGATAACTCCTTCCTCTGTGTTCTTGCATATTTATTTATAAATATTGTACTATATATTAAGAAGATTCTTCTAGAGGCTGACAATATGTATAAGCATTCTTTTTTCTTTCTTTCTTTTTTTTTTTTTTTTCCAGATGATCTCACTATGTCACCCAGGCTGGAGTGCAATGGCAAAATCATAGCCTAAGAATCCTCCCACCTCAGCCTCCAGAGTAGCTGTGACTGCAGGCACTATGCGTGGCTAGTTTAAACAATTGTTTTTTTCAGACGTGGGGTCTCACTGTGTTGCCTAGGCTTGTCGGCATAAGAATTCTTATATTAGTATGATACTTTAATACTTACAATTTCGAAAATCAAAAGAATAGCAAAACTACAGAAAAACTAGTCAAACTTTCTGCTTTTGTTTTGAATCTTTTTTCTTTGACTTTTGGTCACTCAAAATAACAGAAGTGATGACAATAACAACAGCTATGATTTACTGAAGCTCGCTATGTACCAAGTACTATATTCGTTATTTCATGTAAAATATTTATAATTTTCACAACAATGCTGTAAATGCTATAATGAAAATAATTAATAGCAATAACTTATACCTCTATCACGAATGAAGAGACCCAGACTTATAGAAGATAAATATTTTTTTCATTGTCACATAGCTGGTAAATAGCAGAAGCAGTTTCCAATTCCTTTTCCTTTTATTTGACTAGGTCAAGATTTCTTTTATACAAAGTAAATTCACTTTTCACTATTATCTTTGCAAACAGAATTATAAGCTCTATGATGTAGTTATTGTTAACTTTCAGTAAATTTTTAAAGAAATGCCAGTAAATAATGCTGTTTTACCAACAGTGCAGCTTCACTCCATGAGTAGTTTCAGGTTGGAAAAAATTAATATTCTTCCTATTAATGTTTGTAAAAAGAGCCTAAACAATTTAGAAAAATTGTATGTTATATATAAAATGTGTATATTTTCAGGAAATTATTTTTACAAGGTAATAGCTTTAAAATATAGCTACAAAATAATTGGTTAAGTGTTATCTAACTTGATTCATCTTTTATGATACATTGGGGCATTAATTAGATGTCCAGAAGGCATCAAGAACCTTGACTAACTGGCATGCCACATTTTATATGGAATTATCAATGTATAGGATCTGAGCATTCATTTTAAAGGAAGGTGTCATTAAAGGTTCTGTTGCAAAATGTCTGCTTATGTGATGAGGAGTCATGTGATCTGCCTATTCAGAAATTACATTGTTAGTTATTTGTCTATATTCTCATCAGTCTAATATCAAATTATATTTCATCCTTCCCACTTTCTTAGATGCTTTCAATATAAAGAATGAAGCAAAAATTTTGGATCGAACAACTCATAATGCTTGAAAACAGTTGCCAATTTGCCTTATACATTATAATTATAGCTCTAGTCTCTTTTCTGATTAAATATTAAGTTTATAGCTGGGCACAGTGACACCAGTATCTAATTCCAGCTACTCAGGAGGCTGAGATGTGAAGTTCAAGACCAGCTCGGGCAACATAGCAAAAGTCCCTCAACACAAACAAACAATAAACTGAAAATAAATTACTTCTCAGATGTTCAATAAAATATTAGTATTCTAAACTTAATAAAGATTACCATGTGGAAGACAGGATTTCTTGGAGGAACAATTAATGTTTTCTAGCCCTGCTTGTCTGCTTCCTTGCCATTGTCAGTGCTTTCAAAGGTCCCCAAGAGGTTGGACTGTGTGTGTTGTGTGTGTGGTGGTGGGGGGTGTGTGTATGTATGTGGCTGTTTTTGTTTGTGGGAGGTAAGGGGTAGGATGGAGTGGGAGTGAGGATGTGATAGTTAATTTTAAGTGGCTGTTAATTTTAACTTGACTGCATTAAGGAATACCTAGAGAACTGATGAAGCATTACTTCTGGGCGTGTCTGTGAGGGTGTTTCCAGAGGAGATTGGCATGTGAATCAGTGAATCAAGTCAGGAAGATCTGCTCTCAATGTGAGCAGATACCATCCAATTGGCTAGGGGCCTGGACAGAACAAAAGAGATGAGAAAGAACTTCCTCTCCCTTTCTGCCACTCTCTCTCTCCTGGAGCTTAAACACTCTTCCCCTCCTACCTCTGGACATTGAAGCTCCAGACTCCAGCATTATGACTTCAGGACTTACACCAGTAGCCATTGGATTCTCAGGTCTTTGGCCTCAGGCTGAGAAATATACTCTTGTCTTCCCTGATTGTGATGCTTTAGAACTTGGACTGAGGCATGTACCTAGCACCCCAGGGTCTCCAGCTTACAGCCTGTTGTGGGACTTCTCAGTCTCCATAGTTGTGTGAGCCAATTCCTCTAATAAATCCTCTTCCTATCTATCATCTATTTATTTAAACATATATCGTATTGGTTCTGTCTCTCTGGAGAGCCCTGATTAATACACAGGGTTATTGTGGGAAAGAAATGAGAGAGAACAGAATACATCAAAGATAGGAACTTTAAAATTAGTGTTGCTAAGTGTACAGAGGTTCTTTTGAGGTAACACTTTCCCATCATCAGAAACTTTAAAGCCTGAAGACCTTTGCTCAATATACTGTGTAGGGGATTTGGATATTTGGATTTAATATCAAGGCCACTTATACATGTAAGAGTCTAGAAATTCATGATTCTAAATGATAGGAAACTACTTAGAGGTCTTTGGCTGGCAATTATGAATTAGAGTAAGTTCAAAGAGGGAGAGGTTTTTATTTTTCTTCTTGCATGGCTACAAGAGCAGTTTCAAACACATGGTAATAATAGTGCTTTGTCTTACAAGATGAAAGTTTGATTCTACTCTCCACAACAGTAATTCAATTAAAATTTTATTTCAAGCTCATCTTCTACCAGAGCTTTGTCTTTGGTATGCTTGCATTCTAATATATCCTATATAAGTCATTCAAACTGGTGAGCATCTCATTTGGCAAAAGGAATGCAGTTGTGTTTTTCATAAACAGCAGTTTGAAAAACTGGGTACAGAGAACAAACTGTTCACTTAGCATTGCAGTTACTTTGTTCTGTTTCTCTGTGATATGCTCTAATTTTATTACCATAAACAAATGATAGGCGTAGGGATAGAAAGTGGAGTACAGGCCATATCCTGAATTGGCTTTCAATTGTGACTTGTTCTGAATCCATTCGTACATTCAAGAATGGCTATTCTGAAATTAAATTTGCTTGGCATATCTAGGCTATCATTTTCTTTTGTTTTATGGAGCTTATCTTCATTCTGTGGGATGATATAATTCAGGTCTAGTTGGTCACTCTATCATTTCAGTTGGTGAAGCTTGTCCTCATTGAGATTGTATTATGTTTAGGAACTCATTTTCTCTTTAGCTATGGGATGAATGTCTGTCATTAACATCAGTTTTTCCTCAATTTTCATATTTGTGTGACCTGCATCAGCATCACCTGGGATCATTGTTATAATATAGATTTCAAAACAGACTTATGGAATAAAAAATGCAGAGATCTTGATTTTTAACAAATTTCACAGGAAATTCTTATTTCACCTAACATTTAAAACCCTGTTCTTCTAACTTATTACATATATTCTCCCATTTCACTAGTTTCTCAAAGAAAGGTCCATTACTTTCACATCAGCCTGGCTCTCTTCACTCAGTCATAAGTTTTCCTTACTGAGCCAAATCCCCTTGTTGCACCATAAATCTTTTCTTCTAGTCTCCAGATCTAGAATCTAATGTCTCAAAAGAATACTTTGATGGTTACAATTATTGATCAACTTGGCTAGGCTATGGCACCCAATTGTTTGCTCAGACATTAATCTAGATATTAGTCTATGGAAGTATTTTGTAGATGTGCTGAAGATCTATAATCAGTTGACTTTCAGTAGATTGACCTAGATAACGTGAGTTGGCCTCATCCAATCAGTTGCCTTAAAAGCAAAACCTGAGGTTTCCCAGGGAAGAAGAAATTCTTTCTCACAATGGACATAGAAATCTTGGCTGGGTTTCTAGCCTGCCCTATGAATTTCAAATTTCAGACTTGCCAGTATGTCACATAAGGTAAAGCAATTCCTTTTTATTTTTTTAAAATAGAGATTGGGTCTTTCTATGTTGCCCAGGTTGGTCTTGAATTCCCTTTCTGTGTTGCCCAGGCTGGTCTTGAACTCCTAGCTACAAGTGATCCTCCTTCCTTGGCCTCCCAAAGTGCTGTGTTTGGGAGTGCAAAGGTAAGCCATTGCACCCATCTGTAAGGCAATTCCTTAAGCTCAATCTCTCTCTTCCTTTCACTAGAAAACCCTGGTTGGTACAAATACTTTCAGTTGTTCATGTGACGTTCATATTTAGGGGCTCATATCCTAAAGAACACCTTTGCAGGTCCCTCACTATGTGTTTACATAATCAGTAGATCTATCTTCTGCCTTGAATCTTGTATTATTGGTTGCCTCCCCTCAGCTGGTCTCTAACACAAAGCCTTATAGAGAATAATGAATTCCTTCCACTTCATCTAATTCCTAATTATTGTTTGCTACCTGTACTTCATCATTCTGATCTCCATTTAATAGATTGAGACCACCAAAACTGTACATGTAGGAAATGGCATTATTCACGTGACTCTACCTTTATAATGAAGGTAGTATCCCCAGGACCTACGTTATTTTAGAATACAAGTATCATTTCAGATCCTCTCTGCTCCCCACCCTTTTCCCTTATCTTCTCCAATTTTCCCAAGCAGATAATTATGCCTTGAGCCTGAGCACTGATTTATCAGTATAAATATCCTTAGTGTGATCAAATAGTTATATTTTTATTATTTATTTATATGTTTATTATTACCTTGTTCCATACCAAATTTATGTCTCATGTTTTAAAAAAATTAAGTGTAGTGAGATGAGATAGTGATATGAGAAAACATTTTATCTTAACAATTATTGGTCTCAGAATTCTTCTCACAGTGAGAAGAGTTTCAAGGTATAAAAAGCTCATTTGTGATAAATTATACTTTGTGGCAAATTATACTTTGTGGCAAGGGTTTGGCAGTTGCCAAAACCATACGTTATAGTTGCAGGCGGTATTACATAGTGGTTCAAAGGACAGGCTCTAGAATCAGACTGTATGGGTTCAAATCTCAGCTCTGCCACTGATTAGCTGTGTGAATGTGGAAGAATCACTAAATCTTCTAGTTTCCTCACCAATAATAAAGACTATAATATTAACAGTTACGTCCTAGGGTTGTTGTGAGAAATAAACATGATAATACTTGTAAAACAACACAGTGTCTGAAGCATGTGAAGTACTCAATACATGTTAGCTATTATTTTTTTCGTCATCAGAAGAGGGAAAGTTGCTCTGTACGGACAGAGAAGAGAAGGGGAGAGGAAGGCAGGGATTCTGGAGAGTTGGGGAAAACTTGTAATTATATTACAATAGTAAAGTGGCAAAAGAACATTCAAAAATAGTTCAGGCTTGATATTTTTTGGGAAATTGAATAGCTGAGATAGAAGCTATTTCCTCTCTCCTCCTTTGAAGTCTACTAAACTCGTGAATGCTTTATGCCATTTGTGCGTGTGTATGTGTACACTGAAGAGAGTGTTGAGTTTCATATCTAGATTCAAGCTTTGTGTAATATTGTATACACGGCAGTGCAACCAGGATGGAAAAAGTAGTTCTGAGAACATAAACCCTTCAGGAATTTGTCGTAATTTTTGGAAGTGTTTTTATAGGTTAGAAATCGGATTGTAAACAGACAGGGAGGGTCTTCTGAGGACTATAGGAATTCATCCAACTTGAACAATCTACCTGCTTTATAGCATCCTGTCCTACAGGCTTTTGGTGTTCAAGCCCTGTGTGGTATGTGGCCACCTAGTCAGTTGAAACCAGTTCCTGACAGATCCATTTATGCATGAATCTGAGTGAACTTTCCTCATTGCCGTGCTAACGTTTCCATCCCAGGACCAGCTGTGGCTTCATTACCATAACATGGGACCTATGTGCTGGCATGATGACTCAATGCACCTGTGCTAGTGGGACCCCTCCTCTCAATGCAGTGATGCACCCTCTTCCCCTCTCCATTGTCCCATAAAACCCTCCTGTCACTTCCCTTCAGGGAGACACTGCTTTGCAGAATAGTCCCAGTGCTCTCCTTACTTTTGACAACTAATAAAACTGTTCATCAAAACCTCATGTTCTTGTGACGAGTCACTTGTTACCAGGAGAACCTCAGTTCTTTTCAGTTAACAAGATCAAGTCAAGTTTCCTCAGTTCAGGACAGGGGACCCCCAGCTGATATCTTGATTAAATTTGTATTTTTTAAATTGTTATTGTAAAAATAGGTCATGCTCCTTGTAGTACTCCATATTAGTCTTTGAAGGGCATAAGTTAGCAAAGACTAGCACTATAAGGTTAGCTACTACTGCAATAGTCACTGAAAAGTAATTTTAATATTTACTTGCATCTACAGACCAAAAATAAGGATCAAATTTATATTACCAAACTATACTTTCTAAAATACCTCTTTTTTAAAATTATACTTTAAGTTCTGGGATACATGTGCAGAACGTGCAGGTTTGTTACATAGGTATATGTGCCATGGTGGTTTGCTGTACCTCTTATTCATCTCGTTATTTCTCTGAAGACTCTTAGGGAACTCCCAAAACCTTCCCAGAAACCCAGATCTTTGGATCACTTCGTCTTCCCCTCCCAGGTCTTTGTTGTGTGTGAGGTTGGTGCAAAAGTAACTGTGGTTTTTGCCATTACTTTCAATGGCAAGTAAGTAGCATAGCCTCTATGGCTAAGGACTCTCCATTCTCTCATTCTTACACTTTTGCATCACAAAAGAACAGGTCCAGCAAGGAAGGAATCCCCATGAGAAAGTAGGAAGGGAGAATCCAAATGGGCAATGACAAAACTACCTTCAGTAGGAAAAGAGAAAAGAAGAGTAAAACAGAATACACTCTCACATCAAGAACCCTTTTTATCCTGGTCATATCAAAAAATGTAAAAGAGAAAGAATCACCTGGAATCCAATCACCTATGTCTTTTAAGTTTCTTGAGAGGGACTGAGCTTCATGCATTAACATGGATTAATGTTTAATCATTGTTTGATAGTATGTTAATATTAAATATATAATGTAAGCCATATTTTAAGATACTAAAATCTTAAAGGATACTAACAAAATTGGGCCATTAAGATGCTGAGAAGGACAGCATAAGAAAAAGCAATTACAGGCCAATTTATCTAATAAACATATATCATACATGAGATTATGCTAGCCTCATTACATAATATGGGGATTATAACCTCTATTTCTATTCTCTGGAAGACTTGGATATGATTAGAATGATTTATTCCTTGAATGACTGGAAGTCATCATTAGTGATGTTATTTGGGCCTGGAGTTTTCCATGTGGCAAGATGTTTGATTTCAGATTCAATTTCTTTCCTAGCATAAGACTACCCAGTTCATTTTATTTTTGCCTAAATCAGTCTTATAATTTGTATTTTCTAGAAAATTTTCATAATCATATAAATTTTCAAATGTTTTGGCATGAAGTTGTTTATAATATACTCATATGTTTTTGGAATCCACATTAGCTTTAATAATTTCCTTAACTATATGTCTTAACTGTAGCAATTTCTACTAGTTTATTGTTCCTATCTGTTTAATTCTGGAATAGAAAGGGAACAGAATTCCCTTTCTGTCATACCACTCTCTGTAGAATGTCTACTGCCTTTTACCCTGAGAATGGCATTGTGGATTAAAGATGAACATATTGCCAGGTGCAGTGGCATGTGCCTGTAGTCCCAGTTACTTGGAAGGCTGAGGCAAGAGGCTTGGTTGAGCCTGTGAGTTCAAGGCTGTATTGTCCTACCATCATGCTTGTGAATAGCCACTGCATTCTAGCCTGGGGGGCAAACTGAGACCCCATCTCTTTTTTTATTTATTTATTTATTTATTTATTTTTTTTTATTATACTTTAAGTTCTAGGGTACATGTGCATAACGTGCAGGTTTGTTA
>NW_012115500.1:5224712-5277894 GCF_000951035.1 Colobus angolensis palliatus | reverse complement strand
AGTGAGATGACCCCAGTACCTCAGTTCAAAATGCAGAAATCACCCGTCTTCTGTGTCCTTCGCGCTGGGAGTTGGAGACTGCAGCTGTTCCTATTCGGCCATCTTGCTCCGCCCCCCCGAGACCCCATCTCTTAAAAAAAAAGATGACCACACATTTCTTGCTATTTCTCCCATGTAGTGTGGGGTCTAGCTCCCCCAGTCTTTGTTAAAATATACCCCCAGCTGACAGATGAAATAAACTCATGTGGCTAAAATGAGAAATAAAATCAAGTGGCCCTATCAGGGAGAAGGGTTGGGCATATATCCCTATATTACTAGCTGCCATAAAGTCTTCTTTCCTGAAATTGAACAGAAACTAACCCTTAAATAAACATTGTTAAAACAGCTACTGAGACTTTTCCAGCTGCCCCAATACTGCTGAATTGCCTAACACCAGCCACTGGCAACTGGACCCACTACACAGCCCCTCTGCCCCCTCCCTACCTCCTACCAGCAGCTCTGAGTTGACAGTAGACCTACTAGGCAAACAGTGTTTCCTGATAAACACCCACAGACTTTAAGCCAGTTTCACCGGGTTTACAGAGCCTGTTCACAGAACGTTTTTGTGCCCCACAGAACATTTTTATGCCATTCAGTTCACCTTTTGATATAAAGAGCCAAATTTTACCTCATTTTAACATTCAAATTTCACCCTAAAATGAGCCTAAAATGTATGTTACATATATGTTTACTCACTGCACACATGCTTGACTTTCCCCAAACCTGGTAAATATGCACTTTAGACAGACTGAAAGGTGTAAACACCCCTTTTCCTCTCTCCTCCTTTGACTGTACTTCCATTTTACATTGGAGGCTGTGTCTTCCCGTCTATGGATTTCTTAAAAATAGAACATAAAACTCTCCCTTTTTCCTCCACAGATTTCACAGTCTTGTGTTAACATTTCAAATCTGGTTTGGACAGTGACTGCATTGACACATAGTGTATGGCAGAGGGGTCCCTGGCCAGTACTGGGTCATGTCTTAAGAGAAGTGAGGGCTCCTAAAATCCTTGGAATCTGTGAAGTGATAAGTGTCTTTTCTAAATATTTGGCTATATAACAATCCCTCTTGATTGTTCATTTTAAGATGCTACTACTTGTGTTCTCCAGAAAACATGTTGGTAAATGCTGCTTTAAATTTGTTAGGTTTTGATGTGGACTACAAAATCATTAAATTCTGGTTCTAGTAATTGCCAAGGATCTTGTATTAGAATAATCATCCTGCATATAACAATTGTAAACTGTGGATTAGGTTAAAAAAATCCATACACTTGAAGTCATGGAGTTTAATCAAAGCAGGGAAAATAAAAATAAGAACAACAACAGCACCTGAAACTTGATTCTTGAGAGAATTGCCCTGAGTGAGAGTCACATTGATACAGACTTTTCCAAAGGTACATTTCCTAAGTTGGTGCAGTGCAGGGTAGCTAGACTTGAATAAAGAGCCACAGAACTATTGGTTTGAGATGTCAGAGGACGGAGTTTGGGGCTACCAGAACAACTTGAAATTAATAGGCATAAATCTCATAAACTGGAGCTCCACAGTGTGCAGAGCCCCCAAGTTTATATATAATCTCTCCTCAAATCCTTGACTAGCCTTTGAACTGGGCATGCATGAGAAAGACTGTAAACAGTTAAGTGGATATCAAGTTGGAAACCTGAAAAAAGATGAGCAGAGATTTCAGCTGATGCCCATCACAAGGGAGGGAGAGAGAAAGTTTGGAGTTTGGGTCCTACCAAGTTAACTTTATGCTAGAACAACAAACTTAAGACTCTTCAGAGGAAGGTAACAAAATTCCGTGTCTAAAATTTGTCATTCACAATGTCCAATATACAATACTATTTTTTCTAATCATGCAAAACAAACAAAACAAATAAACAAACAGACAAAGAAAAATGGGAAAATGTGACCTTATAGTTCAGGAAAAAAAAAAAGTAACAAATAAAACCTCAACCTGAGATAGTACAAATGCTTTTAATGCTTTAATTAAAAGATAGATTATCAGATTGGATAAAAAGCACAACTACATACAGTCAACAATAGATGCACTTTAAATATAAAGTCATAAACTGAAAGTAAGAAACTGTGGCTAGATGCAGTGGCTCGCGCCTGTAATCCAAGCACTTTGGGACGCCAAGGTGGGTGGATCACTTGAGCCTAGGCGTTTGAGACCAGCCTGTGCAACATAATGAGACTCCCATCTCTACAAAAAATAAACAACAATAAGCCAGGTGTTGTGGTGTGTGCCTGTAGTCCTAGCTACTTGGGAGACTGAGGTGGAAGGATCACTTGAACCTGGGAGGCTGAGGCTACAGTGATTCTGAGATCCAGCCACTGCATTCCTGCCTGGGTAACAGAGCAGAATCCTATCTCAAAAATAAATAAATACAATTTAAAAAAAGAAAGAAAAAGAAAGTAAAAAACTGGAAAAAGGTATACAATGCAAACAATAAATATTAGAAATATTGGCATAGCTAGGTTACTATCAGACAAAGAAAACATCAAAAAGTGATGATTATAGATAAACAGAAATTTCTAGATAAAAGGTCAATTAAACCAAAGATATAATCATAAATATACATATATAGCTAAAACAGAGACTCAAGATAAATGAAACAAAATCAAAGCCAACGTAGAAATGGGCAATATCACAAACATAGATAGGGATTTTAATATACCACTCTCAGAAATTGATAGAACAAATACAAAATCAGTAAGAATCCAGAAGATCCAAATGACACCATCTACACAGCAACTAGTAGAACTAATAAATGAATGGAGTAGTCACAAGGAATAAGTTCAACATACAAAAATTAATTGTATTTCTGTATTAATATAAACTATTTTTTTAAAAATCAGTTTAGAAAAGCACCAGAAAACATAAGATACTTTAATGCCTTCCCAATGAAAATCCTGTCTATTTTGAGATACTGACAAATTGATTCTAAAATTTACATATGAATTCAAAAGATGAAGAATGGCCAAAACAATTTTGTAAAAAATAAAACAGGTGGAGAATTTACATTACTTGGTTTAATAATCTACTTTAAAACTATAGTAATCAAACCAATATAGTATTAGCATAATAATAGACATATCTATAAATCAAAATAGTCCAAAAATAGATCCACATATGTACAGTTAGTTGATTTTCAACAAAGATTCAGTAATGTGTGCTTACTCATTATTCAAGAATATTAAATCTTCTATAGAATGGGGAATGGGAACCTTTTTCTTAAAGGCCACAGAGTAAATATTCAAGACTTGCTGGCTATACTGTCTCTGCTGCAACTACTGTACTCAGCTCAGCCTTTGTAGCAGGAATGCAGCTATAGACAATATGTCCATGAATGGTTGCAGGTGTGTTACAACAAAACATTATTTATAAAAACAGATAGTGAGCCTGCAGGTCATAGTTTGCTTATCTCTGCTATAGAACACAGGAAAAACACATACAGTGGATAAATGAAACTAAATATGCTAATAGCGTGTGTATCCATGGGTTCAATCAACTTTGGATTGAAATTATTAAGAAAAATATTGCCTCTGTACTGAACATGTTCAAACATTTTTCCTTGTTATTATTCCCTAAACAATATAGCATAACAGCTATTTACATAAGTAATCTAGAGATGATTTAAAGTACAGGGGAGGATGTGCCTAGGTTATGTGGAAGTACTATGACATTTTATATCTAGGACTAGAACATCTTTGGGTTTTGGTATCTGCAGGAGGCTCCTAGATCCAATCTTCCACAGGTACCGAGGGATGACAAAGCAAGTGGCTTGTGAGACACGTTAACACAAACAAAATAAGTGGACTGAAACATCTGTGTTTTGTTCATAGATAAAAGGATAGAAGAGCTCAGAAGGACCACATGGGTACTGAATATTCGTAATGTGTCAGGAATTGGTTCCTTCTGGTGGGTTCTTGGTCTCGCTGACTTCAAGAATGAAGCCACGGACCCTTGCAGTGAGTGTTACAGTTCTTAAAGATGGTGTGTCTGGAGTTTGTTCCTTCAGATGTTTGTAGTCTTGCTGACTTCAGAAGTGAAGCTGCAGACCTTCGTAGTGAGTGTTACAGCTCTTAAAGGTGGCGTGTCTGGAGTTGTTTGTTCCTTCTGGTGGGTTTATAGTCTCGCTGACTTCAGGAGTCAAGCTGCAGACCTTCCTGGTGAGTGTTACAGCTCATAAAGGTAGTGTGGACCCAAAGAGTGAGCAGCAGCAAGAGTTATTGCAAAGAGCAAAAGAACAAAGCTTCCACAGTGTGGAAGGGGACGGAGTAGGTTGCCTCTGCTGACTCGGGTGGCCTGCTTATATTCCCTTATTTGGCCCCACCCACATCTTGCTGATTGGTCCATTTTACAGACAGCTGATTGGTCCGTTTTACAGAGTGCTAATTGGTCCGTTTTTACAGAGTGCTGATTGGTGCATTTATAAACCTTTAGCTAGACACAGAGTGTTGATTGGTGCATTTACAATCCTTTAGCTAGACAGAAAAGTTCTCCAAGTCCCCTAGTTGACCCAGAAACCCAGCCGGCTTCACCTCTCAATGCCCCCTCAAAACAGGACACCCCAACTGCTATTGGAATTTGGCCGATGACTGCTCTAGCTACTTCCTGCTGGTTAGGGGCAAAGGTGCCCCGCAGTTGTAATGTCCTTCAGAGGGGAACTCTTTAGGCCAGCGGAAGGGCCAGTGGGTCAGTCCAGCGGTCCTTGGTAGAAGTTGTTAGTTGAACCCATTTTGGGTTCCATTTGTAAGACCATCTGTAGCTTGATGGTCTTGATTCTAGAGGAAACAAATTTGACAAGAAGGTTAAAAATAAAGGACCCAAAGGTGAGTAGCAGCAGGATGGCTGCTATGGGACCTAGAAAGGGGAGAAGCCATGTTGCCCAACTCCAGAAGTTGGTATGAGTTTGAAAGGTGTTGTCTGACTTCAGAGGCCTTTTCCTGTAAACACTGGGTGGCATTTCGTACTGTCCCTGACTGGTTAGTGTAAAAATGATATTTTTCCCCTAAGAAGGTGCAGAATCCTCCTTCCTCAGCAGTGAGGAGGTCTAGGCCTTGGTGGTTTTGGAGAGTCACTGCTGCCAAAGAGTCTATTTGGGATTGTAAAGTAAGGATAGATTTCGTTATTTCTTGCAAACTGTCTGAGAATCCTTTGAGAGTGTGTGGTAGTAGGATAATGAAGTAGATAAACTGGCTATTTCGGTTCCTGTAGCAGTAGCCATTCCTAACCCTGTAAGTAGGGGTATTAGTTGTATGGCTCTGTGCTGAAAGACTTGAGCTTTGAGGGGTATTGGTAAGGTATGATTTCCTGGTGCAATGTTAATATTGGGACTTAGAAAGACTAAGGTGCAAGTGCCTTTCCAGTTAGTGAGGAGGCAGATATAGGTTGATGTTCCACATAAGAAGAATATACCTTGGCTGGGTAGGCAGAACTGGTTGTGTATGTTAAAAAGGTGTGTGAACTTGTTGTTTTCATTTTCCCATACTCCTAGAGTACTTGCCAGGTAGCTCCAGTGAACGGCTGGAAAGGGGTGTTGGGAGCCAACCGAGTGGCTCCCTGTATTCTATTTTCCCATTGGAGAAAAAAACATTTTGTGTCTACTAGGAACCATTTGAGAGAGCGATGGAAAGAGGGGATGAGAAGGCATTCACCAGTGGTGGGGCACTGCTGCAGGGGGCCCAGGGGTGAATGGTGATGCTGGGAGTATGTTTGCCATTACAAAAGCTGGACTGTTTGTTAAGCAGGGAGGAGGCAATGATTTTTTGGGGCCCTGAGAAGCAGACAAGCCGTCTGAATGGAGCTGTTTGGGTGACTCAGAAGTTACTATGATCAGTTGGGGCTTGAAGTTGCAGGTGTAATCACACTGATGGGGTAGTAGGTGCCCTAGGTGCAGGACTGATGGTATTTGTAGTTACAGGGCCGTGTATGAGCTTTTCATTGCTTATATAATAGGTAAGGTTGGAAATGTAAGAACGTAAAAGTTGGATCACACATCCTGTTAGGGTATTCTTGGTTCTATCAGAGATGGAGAAGTTGGCTAATGATTGCATATTTAGAAGTCAGAAAGGGTATTTTCCTTCATAACAAGGGTGGTAGGTTAAGTTGGCGAAGACCCAGTTTTTTGCGGGAATGGGAGTGGCAACGTAAGAAGAGGTTGGTAGAGAGGTACAAAGCCAACAGTCATTTGCCAGGGAAGGATTGAACTGGTTTAACAGAGAATGGGTTAAGTTGAGAGTCTTATAGAGGTAATAAGGAGCTAGTGGAAGGAGAGGGGTGATTGTATGAGGTATCCAAGGAAGCAGGAGGGATAGATAGGCAAAGAGTAGATCGAAAGGTAAAGAGGGTGCTCTGGAAGACGAGATCATTTTATCCAGCCTGCGTTAAAGATAGGAGTAAATTAATGTCAGAAGGAAGGAAGATAGAAAGAAGGTTGATGTGATTAGGATTTTCGTCCTGGCAGGAGCTACACTATATAGTCCTATTGCAAAGGGTGTAGTTAGTATGCTGCTTAATAATATGATGAAATAGTAAAAGGATTCCATTAAAGGGGCAAGGAGAGGTGTTAAAGATTATGTATGTTTTCACTTATCTTTCTTAAGGAGGAAAGAGTTTTTCTTCAGGATCAGTGGTAGGAGCCTTTTTAGTCTGGGATGTTTCCTTCTGAAATAGGAGATGCAAGTCCTCCAACAGTTTGCAGGTGTATCGAGGCTGGTCTGGCTGATCTTGGGAATCCTGAGCTGATGGTCTTGCAGGTTCCTCAGGGCGTGTCCAAAATTTAACTCTGGTGTAGTGAATCCGAGATTCCACTCCTGCCACCTTAACTGCAATGGAGGTAGAGAGGACTACCGAGTATGGTCCATTCCACAAAGAGTCCATACATAGGGGAGGTAGAGGGGAGAGATCTGACCAACACTAGATCTTCTGGTTGAAACAACTCTGTTCCCTTTTCTCTGTGACATCCTTCAGTAGGTTTTTAAGGTTTTATTGATATAGGAGGTCATTTGTGAGAAAAGGTCATCCATACAGCATTTCATATGGACTGAGCCCCATTTTGTGAGGAGAATTTCGGATTCTCATCAAGGCCATGGGCAAAAGAGTAGGCTATGGGAGATGAGTTTCTTGTGTTAGCTTCCTTAAGTGCCTCTTGAGTGTTTCATTTGCCTTCTTGACCTTCCCTGAGGATTGTGGCCTCCAGGCGCATGAAGGTGATACTGTATCCCTAACGCCCTGGAAATTCCCTGAGTTATCGTGACTTTAAAAGCTGGACCACTGTCACTCTGTAAGCTTTGGGGAAGCCCGAATCTAGGAATTATTTCATGAATTAGGGCTTTAATCATTTCCTGAGCCTTCTCTGTCTTGCAGGGGAAAGCTTCTATCTAATTTGTAAAGGTATCAACACAGACCAACAAGTATTGAAATCCCTTTAACTTAGGCATATGGGTGAAGTCTAACTGCCAGTCCTCTCCAGTATAGTGACCTATTCTTTGTTTCCCCAAAGGGGCCTTACATTAGACCGAGGGATTATTCCTTTGGCACACCTTACAGGCTTTGACTACCTGTCGGATGGTCTGGAAGAGATTTGGCCCTGTAAACAGGGATTCAGTCATTTGATGAGTGTATTTTCCACTGACTGACTTCGGGTATAAGTACCTTTCCTTCTTCTGTTGTTAACCACCCTGAGGGGATAAAACTATGCCCCTGTGAAAGTCCCCATTCTGCTTTAGTCGGGGAATATGGAGGCTTAGTCTCTTGGAGGGGGTTGTTCCATATCAAGGGTCCTTCCCTAGGTATTTCTAATGGGAGGTTCTGCCTGGCAGCAGTTTTGGCCTCAGCATCTGCCCGACGGTTTCCTTCTGCCTTTTCTCCTTCACCTTTCTGACGGCTTTGTCAGTGTAAGACTGCCACCTCCTTGGATTTTTGCACTGCATGCAATAACTCAATAATTTCCTTGTGGTATTTAATGGGGGTTCCCCCAGATGTTAGGAACTCCCTTTCTTTCCATATTGCAGCATGGGCATGTAGGATTAGATAAGCATACTTGCTATCTGTATACACATTTATTCTTTTTCCCTTTCCCAGTTCTAAGGCTCGGGTAAGTGCCACTAGTTCTGCTAACTGGGCACTGGTCCCTGGGGGAAGAGGCTTACTTTCAAGAATGGTTATATGGCATAACCTGCCCTTCGTATCCCATTCTCCACAAATGAACTTCCATTGGTATATAGCTTAAGGTCAGGATTAGCTAAGGGGACTTCTAAGAGATCATCTCGGGCAGCTTAAGTCTGGACTATAATTTGTTGGCAGTCATGCTCAATTGGTTCCCCATCCTTTGGGAGAAAAGTGGCAGAGTTGAGGGCCACACACATATGTATATGAAGCACCAGTCCCTCAAGGAGTAGTGCCTGGTATCTAAGTAGCCGGTTGTCTGATAGCCATAAACTTCCTTTGGCACCTAGTATGCCATTTACATCAGGAGTAGTCCAGACAGTGAGATCCTTTCTTTGTATTATTTTGATAGTCTCTGACACTAAGACGGCCACTGCCGCAACTACCCTAAAACAGTGAGGCCAGCCTTTTGCTACTACATCAATTTCCTTACTTAGGTATGCCACTGCTGTGGGGTTGTCCCGCGGGTCTGAGTGAGGACTCCAAGAGCTATCCCTGCTCTCTCTGTGATATATAAAGAGAAGTTTTCTCCTGTGGGAAGGCTTAAAGCTGGAACTTGTACTAGAGCCTGCTTTAAAGTTTCGAAGGTTGTTTCTGCCTCTGGTTCCCATTCTACTAGATGAGTATTTGCCCTCTGGGTCTCCTTGATTAGAGTATAGAGGGGCCTGGCTATCTCACTGTATCTGGGGATCCATAGTTGGCAAAAGCCGGTAATTCCAAGGAATGCTCACAACTGTTTTAATGTCTTAGGGCAAGAATTAGCCAGTATAGGCTGTATTCGTTCCTTGCCTGGTCCCTCTGGCTAAGATTAGGCCTAGATATTTGACCTGCTGTAGGCAAAGCTGGGCCTTTGACCTAGATGCCTTGTACCCTTGTTTAGCTAGAAAGTTCAAGAGATCTAGAGTAGCCTGCTGGCATGAGACTTCTGAACTGGTAGCCAAAAGTGAATAATCCACATACTGAAGGACCAGAGTGCCTGGAATTGAGAAGTGGCTGAGATCTTGGGCCAGTGCCTGACCAAACAGATGAGGGCTATCCCTAAACCCTTGGGGCAAGATGGTCCATGTAAGTTGGGATATGTGGTCTGTGGGATCCTCAAAGACAAAGAGAAACTGGGAGTCAGAGTGTAGGGTAATACATAGGAAGGCATCCTTGAGGTCCAGAATAGTGAACCATTATGCTTTCTCTTGTATTTGAGAGAGCAGAGTATAGGGGTTGGGTACAACAGGATATAGAGGAATTACTGCCTCATTGATGAGTCTAAGATCTTGCACTAGTCTCCACTGCCCATTCGGTTTTTGTACTCCTAGAATTGGGGTACTGCAGGGACTGCTGTGTTTCCTTACTAAGCCTTGAGCCTTTAAATGTTTAACAATATTCTGTAACCCTTTATGAGCTTCAGGCCTTAAGGGATATTGCCTTTGATAAGGAAAAGTGGTGCGTTCTTTTAGCCTAATTTGGACTGGGTGGGCATTTTTTGCCCTTCCAAATTGTCCTTCTAATGCCTAGACTTCAGGGTTGATTCCTGCCTCAAGGAGGGGACAACAGATGGGTAACTTGTTTCCCATATTCATGTAGATACTAGCTCCAGCTTTGGCTAACATATCCCTCCTTAATATGGGTGTGGGACTTTCAGGCATAACAAGAAAAGCATGTGAAAAGAACAAAGTCTCCCAGTTACAACTGAGGAGGTGGGAGAAATACCTGGTTACAGGCTGTTCCAGGATTCCTCGGATGGTAACGGACTTTAGGACAGTCGTCCAGGACAGGAGATTAACACTGAGAAGGCCACGCCAGTGTCCAGGAGGAAGTCAATTTCCTTGCCCTCGATGGTTAAATGTACCCGGGGATCAGTGACGGTGATGACATGAGCTGGTGCTTGCCCTGGGCACCCTCAGTCCTGTTGTTGGACCATCTGGTTGGGGCTTCTGACCCAGAGAACCTCTGTTCTCTGGGGCAGTGTGCCTTCCAGTGATTGCCTCAGCGTAGCAGACATGGACAAGGGGGAGGCTTGTTTCTTGTTAGACAATATTTTTTAAAGTGTCCTTGTAAATCACACTGATAACAAACCCTACCGGGTGATTGGCCTGCTCCATTTTCTGTCCGCTTGGAACCACCAAGGTTGGTTTGTCTGAGGGCCATGACTAAGGCTGCAGCCTTTCTCTGATCTCACTCTTCCTTTTGGGCCTATTCCTCTTGGTCCCTATTATAGCACACCAAGGTTGCTGGGTTTAATAATGGCTCCAGATTTTGTTCAGGGCCTGCTTTTGAAGCTTTCTCCTGATATCTGCAGCTGCTTGGGTAATAAACTTATCTTTTAGAATCAATTGACCCTCGAGTGATTTGGGTGACAGGGAAGTATATTTTCCTAAGGCCTCCCATAACCGCTCGAGGAAGGCAGAAGAATTTTCTTCCTCCTGAGTTATGGTGGACATCATTGAATAATTCATGGATTTTTGCCTAATTCTCTTAGTCCTTCTGAAACACAGGTCAGCAGTTGTTTGTGACTCCAGTCCCCATGATCTGAGTCTAGGTCCCAGTGGGGATCCATACTGGGGATGGCTTGCTGACCGGTAGGGAATTTGTCCCTTTCTTTGACTGTCATTCTGTCATTTACTTGACTAAGATACCAAGTATCTCCAAACTCTCAGACTGCAGCTAAAGCCACATTGTTTTCATTAAAGGCCAGGGTTTGATCTACCAATAGCATGACATCTGTCCAAGTGAGATCGAAGCTTTGCCCTAGACCCTGTAGGACATCTATGTACCTATCAGGATCATCTGAAAACTTCCCCAGGTCTGCCTTGATCTGCTTTAAATCAGTGAGGGAGAAAGGGACATGCACCCAGGTTGAGCCAAATTCCCCTCCCCCTACAGCTTGAAGGGGACATAACCAATAGCCTGGGGGTTTTTGTGGTCCTTTGGAGATTTCTTTGCTTATTTCCTTCTGGGCAGGGGAGACTAGAGGAGACTTATCATTAATAGGAAGGAGAGCTATAGGGAGTATAGAATATGGGGGTAAGTGAGAGGTCCTCCTGTGGGCCATAAATTACCAGCTTTGTATAGTTGTGTATTCTTCAATGAAAAGAAAGCTTGGACATAAGGTGTTTCACTCCATTTGCCTTCCCTCTTACAGAAAAGGCCAAGCTACAGGATAGTATTGTAATTTATACTTCCCTCAGGTGGCCATTTTTCACCATCAGAGAGAGAACATTGGGACCAAGTCATAGTGCAGAAAAAAAAGAGCTGCCTCTTTTTCAGGGTTTGCAGGTCAAATTGGTCCCAATGGCTTAGGATTCATTTCAAGAGTGAGCCTGTTGATGCCAGAGTGTTTCATATCTGAAAGACAAAACCGCCTGTGGTTTTGGTTTGTTTGTTTCTCCCCCTGCCCAAGAACCCACAACAGTCCCTGGACCCAGCTAACTGGAATAATTGCACTCATCGACACAGCAGCAGAAACACCCCTTGCTCAAGAACCTGCAACAGTCCCTGGACCCTGCTGATTGGAATAGTTGCGCTCACTGACACAGCAGCAGAAACACTAGTTTTCCTCCTAGGCCACAAGGAGGACTGAAGAAGGTCGGATTTAGTGGCCCTTACTAACACATTCTTGAAAACCTGCACCCTTGCCTGTCCTTCTAGACCACAAAGAGGACCGAGAGAAATCAGATGTAGTGGCTCTTACTGATGCATTCTCGAAACCCTGTTAGAGTCCTAAGTGTTCTCCTGTTAGTATTGGGACTTTACTCCTGTCCTATAAAGATATTATGCCCCAAAAATGAAGTGGAGGGCCATACCCTGAGGGAGGGAAGGGATCTCCAGAGTAGGAAGAGTGGTGCCTTTTGTCCTCACTTATGTGAATAGGAAGGATACAATTTCTGAGGCTCCCCATACCTTAGCTTCAAGAATAGCTTTTGTTAGGCCTGCTTGTCTGAGGAGGGATCCTGAAATTCCAAATAATCTACCCTATGATGGGGCTTTGGGCAAAAATTACATCTTTCTGATTGGTGAGCCCAGGTGCCTAAAGAAGGTAACAGAGTCCTGGAGTTTATGCCAGAAATCGTTCTTACAGGAGAAACTAGAAAAGCACCAGAGACAGGGAGTGGTTTTTAGAAGCAGGACTAGCCTTGGAGAAGAGGTGAGAGGAAGTTTGTCTGACAGGCATTTGGACCCAGGAGGCAAGGCTCAGGATAGATAGGATAAAGATGGGCGAGTCTCGCTTGTGTGACATGACTTTGAGAGTTCTGCTCATGGCCGCAGCGTCAGCCAACTTGTTGTTGGGACCCCAGAGCTGAATGGCTTTCCTCTCTGTCAGCTCTCGGCTCAGCCCGGAAGTACAGGAAAAGTGGAAGCTGGTTCCAGGCAAACCAATGTTCCCAACTCCAAAGAGACGGGGGTTGTTAGAGAGCCCTTTCCCAGAAAGCCTGACACCCGTGTCTTTAGTCCGGCGGCCCCACTAGTCACTTTTAACTGGCTGACAGGTGCTCAGTATTTAGCCCCCGAATTCTAAGGAAAAATAGAACAGAATAGCAAGTGAAAGGGGTCCGATGGTACTCACTGCTTGGCAATAGTCGAGTGTGCCATCTGGGGCACTAAAATGTGTCCAGAATTGGTTCCTTCTGGTGGGTTCTTGGTCTCGCTGACTTCAAGAATGAAGCCGCAGACTCTCGCAGTGAGTGTTACCATTCTTAAAGATGGCATGTCCGGAGTTTGTTCCTTCAGATGTTTGTAGTCTCCCTGATTTCAGGAGTGAAGCTGACCTTCACAGTGAGTGTTACAGCTCTTAAAGGTGGCGTGTCCAGAGTTGTTTGTTCCTCCTGGTGAGTTCATAGTCTCACTGAC
Source organism: Colobus angolensis palliatus (assembly GCF_000951035.1). NCBI lineage: Eukaryota > Metazoa > Chordata > Mammalia > Primates > Cercopithecidae > Colobus > Colobus angolensis. Next base: position 5,264,840 of record NW_012115500.1, on the reverse strand, counting down.
TTCAGGAGTCAAGCTGCAGAGCTTTGTGGTGAGTATTATAGCTCATAAAGGTAGTGCAGACCCAAAGAGTGAGCAGCAGCAAGAGTTATTGCAAAGAGCAAAAGATCAAAGCTTCCATGCTGTGGAAGCGGACCTGAGTGTGTTGCCACTGCTGACTCGGGTGGCCTGCTTTTATTCCCTTATTTGGCCCCACCCACATCATGCTGATTGGTCCATTTTACAGAGAGCTTATTAGTCCATTTTACAGAGTGCTGATTGGTCCATTTTACAGAGGGCTGATTGGTGTGTTTACAAACCTTTAGCTCGACATGGAGCACTGATTGGTGCATTCACAATCCTTTAGCTAGACAGAAAAGTTCTCCAAGTCCCCTACCTGACCCAGAAGCCCAGCCAGCTTCACCAATCAGTAACACACTAAATAAACATGAGCCACATGAGTCTCCCAATATTCATGAGGATTTAAATAGGTCACTTATTGATGATGCCTCCTCTGGCCTCAATGTTCTTACCCAATAACACAAGTTAAATTTGTACCTGCTCATCACCTTAACTAGTGTACCACGACTGTGGTCAGTTGTACTTTCCCCAAAGTCTCTCTAGCGTAACTGTGTATGTAGCTGGCTCTAGACACCTTCTATCTGCTGAGTCCTATTTTTCAAACCTCAAACAAACCATCAGCTGAAAACTCTGATGTTGCAGAGAGATTGAGCTATAGGACATATAAATACAGTATTACCTAAGATTCAGGTAGTATGGTCCTTCCATTCTGTTTAAATTCATTCTAAGTGTATTAATATACTCACCTCTTTATTTTGTGTCTTTGTTTTATGCTTATTTGTTAAGCCATGTGTTTTGAGTACCACCTTAATTTGATCTGCAGACATTTCTGTTTTTCTGACCTGGAAAGTGGCTTCACTGGTAGGGTATCTGGAGGCTATCATTACATCAAGGTAATTTCCTGCATGACATGTGCCAGGCAATTAAATGGGGAAAAGAAAAGCCTTCTCAACAAATGATGCTGGAACAACTAGATAAACAAGTGGAAAAATAAACTTTACTGTCTAAGCCTACACTGTTCCCCAAAATGAATTTCAGATAGATCATAGATGTAAATGTAAAAGATAAGCATATAAAGCTTCTAGAATGTTATGTGGGAGAATATCTTTGTGAACTTGGAGAAGGCAAAAGTTCTTAAAAAGGATGAAAATTTACTAATCATAAAATAAGTTGAAATAATAAAAATTAAAAGTTTTGTTCATCAAAAGACACTCTTAAAAATGAAAAGGCAATTTACAGATGGAGAGAAAATGTTCAGAAAATATATCTGATAAAGGTATTACAGTAAGAATTTACAAGAATGTATACAAACCAGAAAACACATAACCCAACATAAAAATGGGCAAAAGACTTAAACAGGCATTTTATAAAATAAGATATATAAATGAATGGCCAATAAGAACATTAAATATTATTATTCATTAGGGAAATGCAAATTAAAATTGCAATGATTTTTTTTGCTTTGCTTTGTTTTGTTTTGAAGACGGGGTTTCATTCTGTTGCCTAGGCTGAAGTGCAGTGGTATAATCTTGGCTCACTGCAACCTCTGCCTCCCAGGTTCAAGCGATTCTGGTGCCTCAAGCTTCTGAGTAGCTGAGACTACAGGCATGCACTACCATGCCTGGCTATTTTTTTCTATTTTTAGTAGAGATGGGGTTTTGCCATGTTGGTCAGGCTGGTCTTGAACTCCTGACCTCAAGCAGTCCACCTGCCTCAGCCTCCCAAAGTGTTGGAATTACAGACGTGAGCCACTGTGCCTGGCACAATGAGATATTAATATATTTCAAACCCATAGAAAGGCAAAAATTAAATTTAATTCCAAAGTTTAATTTAGTAAAATTAAAATAAATATAAAAGAGGCTACTTTTAAGTGCTACTTGGATACAGACCTGACAAAGAAGAAAGTTCATAAAAAATGTCAGGCCGATGAGGCAGGAAAAGACTATGTGTGATTTCTAGGTCTGTTACAAGAGAACTTTATTTTATTTTATCTTCTATTTATTTTATTTTTTATTTTTATAGGTACATAGTATGTGTATATATTTATGGGGTACATGAGATACTTTGATACAGGCATACAATGCTTCATAATCAGATTTGGGTAAATGTGGTATCAATCACCTCACCTCAAGCATTTATCCTTTCCTTGTGTTATAAACTTTCCAGTTATACTCTTTTCATTATTTTAAAATATACCTGACAAAATTATAGTAGTCAACATATTGTGCTATCAAATACTAGATCTTATTCATTCTATCTAACTATATTTTTGTACTCTTTAACACTGCTCACTCTCCCCTCCCCCAATTACCCTTCTCAGCCTCAGATAGTCATCATTCTACCATCTATCACCATGAGTTCAGTTTTGATTTTTAGCCCGCATGCATGAGTGAGAACATGTGATGTTTGTTTTTCCCACAAATGAGTGAGAATATAAGAAGAAAGGACAAAGTGCCTTATTTCACTTAAGAAAATGTGGTACACATGCACAGTGGAGTACTATTCAGTCATAACAAAGAATGAGATCCTGTCATTTGCCACAACATATATGGAACTGGAGGACATTTAGTTACAAGAAAACTGTTAAGAGAAACCTATGTGGCCCCAGAAAAACTGTGTACGTGGTGTTAGGAGAGACAAATATACGAATTGAAGGAAATTTCTTAATACTGTATTCTCTTAGACATATATCCTGTGCACAATCTGAAAACATACTAGTAAGGTTCTCTTGAATAAACAATCTTATTAGGAAGACAAAATTATTTTAAGAAGGAATAAGGATGAGAAAAAGGATAGAGAGAAGGTACAAATTATAGTGTATCAGGGCTCAAAAGGGGACCAGGACTACTTTACATGTCAATACAGTGTTTTTTAACTGGTCTGCCTTTGCTTGAGGGAGACTTGAATGTCCCCCTTCCCCACTTTCCCAACGTTGGGCTGAATGTCCAGTCTTAGAGGCCTTGGGAAGAAGTCTGGATTATTTAATCAAACACATTTACTTATACTTCATTAACTTTGGAAGATGAGCTGAGAGAATAGTGAAGTGTGGAGATTTGCATACTAATGAATTCACTTCAGGTGATGCCATAGATATTTATGATGGAAGAACATAAAAAAAAAAAAAAAAGGAAATGCTTCTGATCTCTTGGTGGGCAGAATGTTGGGTAATGAATCTCTCAAAAGTGTCAACATTAACTATAAGCTTCATCCATAGAAAGATTGTGAGCAAAAGGGATTAAAAAGAAGGATGAAGAAGGAGGAGAAAAAGAAAGACATACATTTGGAAAGATATCTTATGTAATTACTTTTTGATAAAAATAAGTACAGTAAAGCTATTGAGATACAAAGGATATAAAAATTCTTGCCCATGTTGGAAAGAAAACCTATCTTTCGATAGTTTTCAAGAGCTCCTAGTGGGTATTAGTTGGAGGTCTTTGTTACTTAGAGAGGCTAAGAGGAAAAGAGGAGGGAATCCAGGAGGATCCAAGTCTTCTATCTTTACTTCAACCAGAGAAGCTGCTCTTTTATCTATTTTCTCTCATTGTACTTGCATGTAAAATTTTGTTTGAAGATAGTTTCCATGGCTAAACATCATTTTTTTAAAAAACTACCTTCTTACACCTTTACTGTCAAAGTAGGTTGTAAATTTACTGTGAGCAGAGAGAACTTCTCTGCCCTTGAGAAGTGATTAGTATCTTGCTTTCACATGGGAGGCAAGTAAATACATGAGTAAAAGTAACACATAATGGGCAAACATCATCAATAGATGAGTAACCAAAGAACAAATATAGTTAATTCATGAAAACATCTTTAACTTTAATCAACAGAGAAATACAAATTAAAACAAAATACTATTTTTTCCTGTACCAAGTCATCTGAGATTCTGAATAAAGGAGGTCTTAAAATGTTAATGCCGTGAAATACCATACATATAGTCTAATTTATGCAATGTACTCTTAAACATTTCAGAAAAATATATATCTATATTGACAGAGAGAGAGAAAAAGAGATAAAGTGAAGGCAAATGTAATAAAATGCTAACATTCAGGGAATCGGGTGAAGGGTATTGTGGGAATTCTTTGTGTTATTCTTGTTTCTTTCATGTTACTCTTACATTATGTCAATAAATACATTCTCCAAAAATAAGAAAAAGATGATATGGCATTAGACATATATATAGTTAAGAAAATGATTAAAGTCAATGAATAAGTACTAAGAAAAAAATACAAAATATTGACTTATCAGTGAGGATGCCATGGAAGAGTCAATGTTACATTCTGTTAGTAGAAGTAGAAGTTGGGACAACCCTTTACAAAACATTTGATGATGTATATTTAAAGTCTGTGACAATGTTCATTTCATTTTATTTGGTTCATTTAATATATTTCATATTAATTTCATTTATCTTGAAATCTCCTAAGGAAATAACATAAAATAGCTTCCTGTACAAAATATGTCAAATCTAGCATTTTTTATAAAGCTGACATATGTAAGGAACCTCATTATCTTTCAGTAATCAGACGGTTATATCTATTATGGTAGAGCCTTATGATTGGGTTATTATATAATAGTAAATATAATGATGAAGATGGTAGCTGCCATATGCTGACATATAGTTACTGTGTATCATGAACTATACTATGTCCTTTTCAAGCCTATCTCATGTAGTTCTTGTAACAGTCTTCAAATTGACATCCATGTACAGTTTATTTTATTATGAAAAACATTGCATGATGTTAAATGTAACATTTTAGGTAATAGTTATGTGCTAATTTTATACTAAAATATAATGAAAACTTTTTTCTTTTTGGTGATGGAGTCTCACTCTGTCGTCCAGGTTGGAGTGCAGTGGCATGATCTCGGCTCACTGCAACCTCGCCTCCTGGGTTCAAGTGATTCTTCTGCCTCAGCCTCCCTAAGAGCTGGGATTACAGGCGCATGACACTGCACCTGGCTAATTTTTTTAAAAAATATTTTTGGTAGAGATGGGGTTTCATCATGTTGGCCAGGCTGCTCTCAAACTGACCTCAAGTGATCCACCCGCCTTGGCCTCCTAAAGTAAACATTTAAAAAGGAAAAGCAATAGTAGAAATCATTTTAGTAGAAGTCTAGACATAGTTTTTATTTAAAATACCATAAAGTTGAAAACATTTTTAAAAGTATCAGTAGGTTAATTAAGAAATGTAGTTGGTGTTTATATTTAATCCTAATTGATTTCTGAAGACAAAAAATTACTCTATTTTTTATGACAACAGCAACATACATTGTAATAATTGCCCTGAGAATATTTGATGCCTCGATAAGCTTAAATAGTAGATTTTCTCTGTTTGTATCTGCATTGTGCTATAATCAATATAAACATATAATTTGAAAGACTTGTTTCTGATAAAACAAAAACAAAGTCAATGTAAATTATGGTATAGTATAAATTTAGTAGAAAAATGTGGTATAAAAAAGATCATGTTCCCAGAATTTTAAAGAATATACCTTTTTAGATGTAAAAGTTAGTAAATTACATTTTAAAAGAAATTTTAACTTAAAAAAGCTACAGGTGTTATAAATACATTAAATATATTACATGAGAACTGGAATTTTTTCAATGGGATAATGGTATTGGCTATTACAATAATGCAAATGTTGAGTGAAATATCTTCCGATTTGAAATAGAGACTAAATATCCTAATGAACATAACACAGAAATGAAAATATCTTTTCCAAAAAATATTTCCATTAAAATTAAGCCCACAAGTATAATACATTTTCTAATTCTTTGTTGCCAAGAATCATGGATAGATTCAGAAAATAGTTTTAAATATTTTATAGAGCTACTAGGTATTTTATATCTTCTGCACAAATTCTAAGTAGATTTAGGCTAATTTTTATTACATACCATAAAGTTAAAAGCAAAAAGTAGAGAATGTAACCAACTGATGTCAATAAATTGAAAACAGCATGGATGTTCTGAAGGTTGTACTGTTGAAATTATCTATCCCAACGTCTTCATTCTCTGCGTGAAAATTTGAGATCCCAAAAGATTAATGTTTTACAGTACACCCCTTTGACTGCAAAGGTGTGTCTCCATGAACAGTCAAATCTTTATCAAAGGTACATCGTTAACATTGTATGTATTACCCAGATTCTCTTTTCTAAGAGAAAACAGTGGATGATTAGGAGAAAAGGATATGGTATCCATACTTCCTAGTTTTTATGAGACACTTCTTTTTATACCTATTATCTTGGTGTAATTATTAACAGCTCTGTCTTTCATACTCAGAACTATCAATCTTGGCTTGGAAACCTCAAGGTATTGGGTGTGTTGAGTTTTTAATTTGGTTAAACTATGCTGAAGGGGTAAAGTGGAGCAGAAATGGGAAAAGGTGGAGTGGCTGTTTTCTTTTGCTTACATTCTTCCAGCTAATCCAAGAAATTTTTTATAGACAGGGTCTCACCCGGTCACCCAGGCTGGAGAGCTGTGGCAGGTCCTAGCTCATTGCAGCCTCCAACTCCTGATATCAAGCAATACTCTCGCTTCAGACTCCACAGCTGAGGATTATAGGTGTGTGCCTCTGCACTGAGCTCTAAGAGACATTTGGAAAGACAATGATTGAACAGCTTTCCCAGGATTGCATAAAGTTAGAAGCCCAATGTTTTATCACATTAGTTTGTATTTTAATTGAACAATTGTGTATTATACTGCATACTTGATGACTTGAGTTAAGGTCTCATTCCATTGCTTAGATTGGAGTGCAGTGCAGTGGCACCATCATCAATCCTCTTGCCTCTTGAGTAACTGGGACTACAGGTGAGCACCAATGTGCCTGGCTGGCTAATTAAAAGAAATTCTTTTTTTTTTTTGTAGCGACAGGATCTCACCATGTTTCCTAGGATTGGGTTAATCTTGTTGTAAACCAGTGTTTGGCTTTCCTGCTCAAGAACACTAATAATTGGACATGTACTTATTCTGAGACTGTTAATATATTTTAGTCTTTTGCTTCTATCTTCTTTCCATTATCAGCTATAAACTTAGAAGATCTAGTGAGGCACTGAGGAAAAAACAAGTTAAAAAAAATCAAGAAATAACTTTCTGCTGGGAAGCAATAATTTAAATTACTGTGTTTAAGTTACTATTTAGAAGGGGAGGCACAAATAAATTGGCACATGAAAATTATATGCAAACACATTTGGTCTTCTCAATTTATGGTCCCATAATTTGAATTAAAATGTTCCTTTAAAGATGATTATGTAGTCCTAATGTTCTGTAACAGCAAACCAAAATTTGGATTCTGTAAGGAAAAACTTAGCATTATAAACAAGCTTCCATACTTGGGATTTTGCTAAAACTTGCTCTAAACTAGTCCCATCTTATGTAGTTGATATGTGAAATGTTTGTGTTTTGATGATAAACCCAATGCCATTTTTGGTGTTAAATTGATGTTGCATGGTGGTCACAGTAATGAGTTTATAGTTTCTGAGTAGACTTAACTTTTGCTTTCATTTTGGCAAACAAATGGTTATAGATTCACAATTATGTGAATAGATTGTTCCCATGCTAAGTGCAAAGGGAGTAATACTTGAAGAAAATCTTTGCCTAATTTATATATGTAATATTTTATACATATCTAATATATATATAAAATCCATCAAGGCTGGATAAATATCAAAACATTCTTGTGACTTACACATTGTTAGAATATACATAAATTTATCAGTAACTTCCATCTTCTTACTCTACCCCAAACCCCTTTTATTGAAGGGATTATATTAAACTGGCTTCTGTTTCCTAAAGAGAAAGGTATATTGTAAAGAAAGGAAATCGGTTGTTGTTCATTTCTCTATTGAGAAAAGGAACTTGAGGCCACAACTGAAGTGAATTAATGCTGTTATTATTGTAGAGCTTGCATTACTTCTTATTGTTATGTCTGAGTGAGGAAAGTGGGAAGCAATGCCTTTCACAAAATCATAAAAGTAAAATGTGACAATATGTGAAAAGTATAGGCTGAAGGTCAAACCAAAAAAAAAAAGAAATCACAAAGATTCATTCATTTATATGACTTACTGAAGCTGACAATTTGTAATGGGTATTGGCATTAGTATGTGCAATTACTTCTTTACTTCCACCAAACTGAAACTGTTCCCTCCCCAGGAAGGCTTAGAGGAAGGTGTTTCAGGGTGGGGAGTGGAGGTGGGCTAAAAAAGACAAAAGAACTTAACCTGAATCTATTAACTATAATGAACAGGTACTAAGAAGCCGTACACTGCCACATAACATAAATTACAATCTAAATGAGATATCCATATTTACATAAGCAGTTCCATAGGCACTCTAAGCTAAGTTCATGGGAAGAAAGTCTTCCAAATGCCATTCATACCACCAGGGATAATTGCAGGACTAGAAAGAAGCATCCATGCCATTGCTGGGGAAACAGAGAATGGGGTTTTAATTTTCAGTTTGACTTACATGCTGTTGTCATATCATGGAGACTACAGTTGCAGTTTTACAGCATGGTTTTCCTTGGCTTATTTTAGAATCACAGAAAGAGTAAGCTTGCAAATCTTTTAATAAGGCAATTACATTCAGACAAAGATTAGATCTCAGTGGCACAATAGATTTTTGCTATATTATTCAGTATCTTTTTGATATTCCACTGTCACTAGACAAAGCTGTGAATAGTAATGTGACAAGTCTATTCAGAAGACAACAATGAGGGTTTCCTTAATTGTGTTCACTTGTATGCCACACAAACCCTCACTTAATTTTTTTTTGCCTGTTTTGAAAAAGCAGAAAGAAAATACCATTTAGAGTCACAAAAAACACTGTTGAATCTATCTTTGAAATCTGCATTTTGTATTTGTAAGATTAAAATGTTGAGATATTCAATCATTTAATTTTTTATTTTATAAAAATATCTCATGATTCAAAATGTCAGTCTTAATATAGAAATGAATTGCTTGGTATAAAAAGAACAAAAATCCATAAGAATCTAAAGACTTGTTTCAAAATAAGTGCTTTGGATGATGTGGGCTGTGGAAATGGAAAATCCATGTGTTAGTTTCTAATGGTTACTAATGAAAAGAAACTTAAAACAAATATAATTGTTTTATTTATGAGGCTTGTCCTTCCCCCTTGCAAATTAAAATTCCATAAAAAATATTACTATAGAAATATAAGATATATGGTTATGTTTAGAAAATGCAATTTTACATTAATGTATCAGTTTATTTGTGAGAGGGAAATAATATTTATATGAGCTAGCATTTTGTTAATTTTATAAATTAATATTCATATATTAATTTGAAAAAAATGGATATAATGGCACCTATTTTAATTGTCCCAAGTTGAAATTCATTAGCCAAAACTTCATTTAACTTACAGTTCATTGTTTGAAACTAATGAGTTTATAGAGGTAATTATCCTTAATTACTAACTCAAGCAGGACAAATGGAGACTGATCTAATGAAGAAAGAATTGGGTTCTAATCTTGATCCTACAAGTAAATTTTACAGTTTAGTTTCATTTAATCTTTTTGTATCTATTTTCGTAAGAGTAAAACAGGGACATATCTGATGTGAGGATAGAATAGAAAACTAATAAGAAAATTCCTGGCCGGGTGCAGTGGCTCAAGCCTGTACTCCTGGCACTTTGGGAGGCCGAGACGGGCGGATCACGAGGTCAGGAGATCGAGACCATCCTGGCTAACATGGTGAAACCTCGTCTCTACTAAAAAATACAAAAAACTAGCCGGGCGCGGTGGCGGGCACCTGTAGTCCCAGCTACTCGAGAGGCTGAGGCAGGAGAATGGCGTAAACCCGGGAGGCGGAGATTGCAGTCAGCTGAGATCCAGCCACCGCACTCCAGCCTGGGCGACAGAGAGAGACTCTGTCTCAAAAGAAAAAAAAAAAAAAATTCCTGCAAATATAAAAGTGCTACACTAAGGCCCTGTAATATTAGGACAGATATAGAAGATCCAGGTAGGTCCTATATTCACAAATTTGGGAGATTCACATACTGAATCCCGGAAATAAATAAGAAGGACTATAAGATTGTACACCAATGGTTGCTCTCAAAGAGATAGAAATAAACAAATGACTCTAAAATTTTCTAATGTCTTAGAAAATAATTGTTAAATTATACGATGAAATAGAACAATTATTCTGAGCAGCATTTACCATTTTTAAGCACTTAAAAAAAACTAATTTGATATTACTAGTGGAAGTGATCAATAAAACTTTCTGCTCACTGACAAGCACTGCCAAGCATTTTGGTGTTTTTGCATAAAAATTAAAGAGAATACTTAGAGCAAATGTAATAAGTAAGATATGAATTAACTTTTTCTAATTAACTGAGATATTTGCACAAACACTAATTGCAATGATCAGATGTCCTGAGAACTATATACCTTGATATTGCTACAGAAATCTGCACTTTTATGTGCTTGCCAACAGTTTATCATTTTAATGAACTTGTCCAATAGAGGTCAATCACAATACTAGACTTGCATCTGGTGCTTCCAAAAATTATTAAGAAAATAAAAACAAATTTTATGATTGTTAATTATGTGGGCAAATTAATATTCACAATCCTGCAAACCCAAATATTGAGTTTTTAAAAAGTGTTTCCCTAATGTAATTCAGATCATCCAAAACAGTCCTTCACAACATCTAAGTTTATCTTGCTGATGTTCTTAATACAGATTTGTCATGGACATTAAAATCCCACACAAAATGTTTGATACTTACTATGGAAAATCTTAAATGTAATTTTTCAGCATTATATTCTACCTCTGCAGATTCTAATGAATGAATAAATTCTTTATTGACTTTGGCTCAAGTGGCAAGGCTATGTGACTCAGGGAATAACCAAGTGTTGGCAGAACAAAAGTGAAAAATCAATAGCAATTGATTATTTAAACTCGGAATTTCAGGGTACTCAGGCAGGATTTATTCTAAGCCAAGCCCCAGTAGGAACACTCTGAATCTATCTGATTTGTAAACTGTCCCCAATACTTTTTCCTATATAGTTAATTTGCAATCAGAATTGCTGCTTTAAACTAGGGCATCTAATCTGTTGGTGAATGTTATATAGTGCATGTAATTTATTTATTTTTGTTCATATGTGTGTCAGTGTCTACCTATGTCCCATTACTTTTTTTCCTTTTGACTTCTGACCCTTCTCTTGAGATGTTTCTTCTTTATATTATTTTATTTCGGAAAATGCTAGAATTCCTTCAGGACTCTAGTACCCCTGTGGTGTTGTCATATTGAATTGTGGGGGAGGGGTATTACCCCATCTGATCTCAGCCAAATCAGGATGGGACATCATTCAATTGAAAGCCAAGAGGGACACAATTGGAAAGCAGTGCACCATGCTTTTTGTATATTGCACCTGCCTCTTGGGGGGCATGCTAAAAGTGGCAGCACTTTCAGAAAGAGAAAAGCTGGCAGATGTTGGCGGTGATTAAAGAGATGATTAAAAACTGGCACACTCTCTCCGTGAAAGTGTGTCTGTGTTTATTCAACTACACTTAGAACTTGGCAGGTCTTGGAGATCTGGCCAGACCGGCAAAACTCTGGCAGGACAGACTGGCAAAACTCTGGCAGGACCATTGTTACTCATAGTTTCTTCTCCAAGATACTGGCATCAGACACTAAGTAATTAAATTTGCCAAAACAATATATAATGTCATAAATATAATTTTTGTATGAACTACATAGAATATAAGGAAGTTACTTTCACAATATGGTTTTTGAATATTACAAACACTAATACTTAAAATTAGAGATGTAGAATTCTGTGATACCATTAATTCACAGGTTTGCTAATATTTGCGTGTTTGCATGGAAACAATTTTTGTATATGAAATAATTTAAAATTGAAAGTGCACGGTAAAATATTTGGCTTCTTATAATCATGATTACACTTTTTTTTCTAGGAGAATCTGCCATTAATATAGCCATTATACAGATTTTCAATACAATTATCCATGAGACACTTTGTTAAGGCAAATGAGAAACAAGCTATGTACTGACCCTTCTGAAAACATAAAATGAAACAGCTTACAAAAGTTTGCAAGAATGATTCATCAATAGATAGTATCGGGTTTTCAATTATTATTGGGAGTATAAGGGTACTTAAAGTATAAGCAAACTCTTGGCCAGGCACAGTGACTCACACCTGTAATCCTAGCACTTTGGGAGGCCGAGGCAGGTGGATCATGAGGTCAGGAGATCGAGACCATCCTGGCTAACGTGGTGAAACCCTATCTCTACTAAAAATACAAAAAATTAGCCAGGCATGGTGGTGGGCGCCTGTAGTCCCAGCTACTTGGGAGGCTGAGGCAGGAGAATGGCGTGAACCTGGGAGGTGGAGCTTGCAGTGAGCTGAGACCACCCCCCTGTACTCCAGCCTGGGTGACAAAGAGAGACTCCATCTCAAAAAAAAAAAAAAAAAAAGTATAAGCAAACTCTTTATGTGAACTTGTGAATTACTAATAGTAAATTAGAAGTTGATGCGTCACTTTACAAATAGCTAATTGGGGAGGAAGAATATATTATTGCCACATATATGATTGCCAGTGAAAAATATAGACTGATATTATTATTGAATGCAAAGGGATCTTTGAATTCAAACTTTCTACCAATTTTTGAATTCTTTATCCAATATCCAACATCCTTGATAAATAGTCATTTAATATTTTTGCTGTCAGCCATTTTTTTTTTTTTTTTTTTGCCATCTGCAGCCATGAAACCCATTGGTCTTCTCTATTGCCAACACATTTCGATGCCTTTGGCCTACTGTTTCTCCTGTCTGAACTTCTTTCCTCCCCTGCAGTTTCCAAAATATTATTTGCCTGGCAATATGAAATGCTTCCTTCTCCATGAAGAGGCCTTCCCAATTCTGCCAAGGTAGCTAAAAATATCTTTTATTCTCCACTGCTATTATGGCATTTGCCATATGATATTGCTATTATAATGGACACACACATAAAAATATTTGTAACTCTCACTTTAAAATGCTTGTGGTCAGTAATGGTAAAATTCATTTGTATATTTTTAGAACTTAGCATATAGTCCCCTCTCAATAAATATTTTTGACTACATGTATGAATGAATGATTTTTATTTCTTTTATTTATTTATTTATTTATTTTTTTTGAGACAGAGTCTCGCTCTATCGCCCAGGCTGGAGTGCAGTGGCCGGACCTCAGCTCACTGCAAGCTCCGCCTCCTGGGTTTACGCCATTCTCCTGCCTCAGCCTCCCGAGTAGCTGGGACTACAGGCGCCCGCCACCTCGCCCGGCTAGTTTTTTGTATTTTTTAGTAGAGACGGGGTTTCACTGTGTTAGCCAGGATGGTCTCAATCTCCTGACCTCGTGATCCACCCGTCTCGGCCTCCCAAAGTGCTAGGATTACAGGCTTGAGCCACCGCGCCCGGCCGAATGAATAATTTTTAATTGGACCAGAAAGAACAGACAAAATTACATAAGCAAGAATTAAAATAAAATATCTGAGCTCATAAGATTAAAAGGTATTGACATAGATGAGCTATTGCTGAAACAACCAGTATTATCTCATTTTCATTATTTAAAAGAGCTATATTAACCAATGATGGCCCCAGTTCACTAAGCGAAGTGAGCCTAGAGACAAGTATAATGAAGGAAGAGTTTTCACATTGCTGAGAAGAATCAAAAGTGGACAAGGAACAAATGTTGATGTCCTGTAGCATGCTGTTGAAATTCATGTCTTTTGTCATGCTGGTACCCTCTCAGCAAATGATAAAATCCTCAAAATGATAAAACTTGTATTTCTGGCAAGCACCCATTGTTTGCCATTATATTATTACTTTTTCCAATGTAGCTATAAGTGGAACTAAGGTTAATACATTTGCTAAGTTTCTTTCATTATGAAGTTATTAGAATATGTTCGTTTTGTAGCTGTTGTTTTATCATAAAACAAACACATACAAAGAATTTTTTGCTCCTTAGTTCAGCTAAACTCTGGGTGCTTGTCTCATGACCAGGAAAAGTTAGGCATATGGACACATTGAAGGGTGAGGAGATCAGAATTTATTAAAAGAAAGCTGTGAAAAAAATGGCATCCTGCCGACAAGCTGTCACCTCACAGATTGAATACCAGACCACCACACATGAGCTGAAGAGGCCAGGATCCTCCTGCTGCATAAGGCACAAATTCCCCATGGCCCCACACCATTCTCCCACTGAGCAGGCAGGCTCTTAGTCTGAGTCACTCCACATTGATTTACTTCTCTTACTGCACATGTGTTAAGGGATGGAATTTTTCACCGTGGGCATGTTTAGGCAAGCCCCCCGTGCACAATGACCTCATGTGGCATTTGGCTATCTCCTGTCTCTATCATTCCCCTCTCTAAATAAGTCCATCTAACTGCCATAACTGCCATTAGAACGAGGATAAGGATAAGGGCAAATACCAATCTTAACTGATTCCTGCTGACAAGGATGCTGTTTGTGAAAACAGTAGTCTGATCTCCTTCAGAAGCCTATTTAAGGGTTCCTAGCAAAAGGAGCCATTGTCTGAGTCTCTGGTTGCATGATTGTTTGGAGTTTGATGATCTGAAGGCAAGAAGAGACAAGTTGGGTTATTAGAAAACATTTCACAATGAAAGAAGGGGAGGTAAGGAAAGCTCAAAAATCCTGAAGCCTTTTACCATTTTGCATGGGGGAAGGGAGTCCAAAAGCCTGCCTGGTTAAAAAAAAAAAAAAAAAAAAAAATTCTTTGCCCTTTTGCCAGCATGTTGGGCTTCTGGGTTCCCTTCCCCCGAGCCCAATCCTAAGGCAACCAGTTTAAGGTTTCGGAAATTAACTTTTCCCAGTTTGGAGGATACATCTGATAGGAGTGTCCTGTAGTACAGAGACACAACTAGCTATCTGTGAAGAGGAAAGAGATAGACAAAGGAAAAAGGAATTATTTTCAAAGGTGTCACAGGGATTCAGGATGCATTCAAAAGGAGCACAGACTGAAGATGAATGACTACTCATCTAGAAAGGGGGCAGCAGGACATCACAGCTTCCCTTCTCTTCCTAGCAAATACCTAGGGTACGTGAGGGAGAGAAAGTGAGGCATCCCTCTTTCTTTCTTCCATCCTTATATCCCCAAGTCCCAGCAACCATGGCAGGATACCACCCATGGGTGTCGAAGCGGCTTTCACCCATGTTATCACGGGGTATGGGGGTGGGAATATCCACTCTTACTTATTTATGCCCTATCTCCCTGCAGTCAGTAGCCTTTGAGTTCCCTAGAACTCATTTATACCATGGATACTAGCATGACCTTTATCCATGAAATGAGAGGCTTGGCTTAATTGGCAGGAATTAGTGATGCTCACCTGCACTGTGCCTTTTAACTTCATTATTGGCTGCTTCTGCATCCCTCGGATCCAGTTTTCTTTCCTAGGGTTCAACCAAAAACTTGGAATTGAGTTTGCGACCAAAAATCTGTCTTGGGGAGGTTTCATGGACTCCTTATCATAAGCTGAATGCTAAAGTGAAGCTTTGAATTGAGTCCTCCTCCAACAAGGGACCCAAAAAGGAAACATCTGGACATCCTATTTATGTCTATCAACCAGCAGGATTTGCAGGATAATTGCCCAGAACTAGAATATTGATCCAGATTTTTTCATTATCCATCCCCTCTTATTTTTATTTTTTATTTTTTTGAGACAAATTCTCACTCTGTCTCTCAGGCTGGAGTGCAGTGGCACCATCTCAGCTCACTGCAGCCTCTGCCTTCCAAGTTCAAGCAATTCTCATGCCTCAGCCTCCCGAGTAGCTGGGGTTACAGACATGCTCCTCCACACCCATCTAATTTTTGTATTTTTAATAGGGATGGGATTTCACCATGTTGGCCAGGCTAGTCTCGAACTCCTGGCTTCAGGTTATCCACCTGCCTTGTCCTCCCAAAATGTTGGGATTACAGGCATGAACCACTGTGCCCTGCCTTCCCTTTTGTTCATTCTGAGCTGTAGTCAGAGATTGTGGGTTGGTTCATAGGAATAAGCAGGGTTAGTCTAAAATGTAGGCAAAAACTTAAAAACAACTAATAAGCCTAGAATTTAATAATGATAAGTTTTGAAACATAATTTCTCTCTGTAGTCCTCATTTTTGTTAAAAATAAATCATGATAGGAGTGAGTTGCTTGCAAAACAGACTTTAGTATTATACTTGGCCTGATTGTTTACATAAAGTGCAGCAAGAATAATTATTTTTACATATGCCTTTTAGATTGTCTTTGATGGAACTCTGTTCCACAAGGAATCTCAGATAGGACTTTCTAAAGCCGAGCCCACCCATGGGTTTGTACCCTCAAACACCTGTGAGTGGATACACTCTTTTCTTGAGGTCCCAAGAGCATGGGGTTCTTGGGCCTGTTAGAAAGTGACATTCTTTACTTACCACAGATTAGGAACCCTGTATGGGGACTGTGTAGGCAAAGTATGAGTCCAGTTTTCCCAAGGGACTTTTATGGGCTCTGCAAGTTGAGCTTGACTCCTTAAAGGGAAGCATACCCTTTCAGTCAAAGCCTTGGTAAAACAACCAGTTTCTCCAATTGCATCCTGTTGCAAAAGAAAGTGGGTTGTTATTGCACTGATGCAAGCAACTGTATTGCCATATGTTAAGAATACTCAACTAGTTTCCAAATTCTGCAGAAGCCAGGGGGAGAGAGAGAGAAAAACATGCTCCAAATTTTGTTCACAGGAGTAGACCTTACTCAATTATTAAAGGCTGTAAATAGCTCAAAATAAGTTTCCTTGACTCTGAAAAACTGTAAGGATCAGCAATGTTCCAAGCAAAAGTCAAAAAATTACTTCAGCTTTCTATTAGTTCAGTCTGTTTAGTTAACTCTTGTTTTGCTTAATATTTGTGAACATATCAGCTCTTCATGAGTCCTGTAAATTTTTTTCACTATTCCAATGTTACAATCTCCAAAGTTATCGGAAACCTGCATTTGAGAGCACTTATCAAAGTTCTATAGCCATCTTTTGAAGTTACAAACCATCTTTTGAAAAGGATCAAAATAAGACAATTGTGAATAATAAAATGTCTGGGGTAGTTACAGTCAGAGACATGATTGACAAAGAAATTTGGTTATCTGTATGGTTTACAATAACGTAACAACCCAAATTGTGATTGATAGCATATATTCAGCCATAAGAATTTTAGAAATCCCATACAATTTTGGAACATATATTATTCCCTAAAACAACCTGATGAAGATTGAACATCATTTTGGCAATCCATGTACCTAAACATGTCAGACAGTCCTGTTTACCTCTCTTCTGGATGCTCCAGAGGCCCTCTGCAGCATCCGAAACTAGGGTTCAGGAAAGACAACCTCGAAGCTGAAATATAATTTTGGGAAGCCTGTTAAATGTTAGAGGTTTAAAACACTTGATGTTGTGAAATAGAATCCCAGATTACCATAAGTTATTAATTTTGCCAAAATAATAACTCAAAAATTTTAAAAAAGCAAAAACCTTTTATAACACTTTTGAATTTAGTCAGTGTTCACACACAGAATTTCTTTGGCAAGATTAATTATTTAGAAACCTTCCACAACTTCTTTGAGCTTTTGGCTTTATCTTATCTAATTCAAAACAATCCTTTAACCCTAGGCAAAAATTTACATTTTGACTACATCTGCATTTTACTAATAATCTTTAGGGCTTTTTATTTCTCAAAGATTAAAGTCTTGTGAACCAAAAGAAATCAGCTTTTATGCTCTCTTTAAAAAAATATTTGATTTAAGCATTTATTTTTCTTTCAAGCCAATTAATTAGAGCTCTTTTTTGTGGACATCACACACAACACATATATAACTACTCAGACTGACAGCAGAAGATCAAATAGCTATAAGAGAATTTTTATTTGCCAATCCCCTAACTGGACTATTGGCCTCTGAGTGGAGACCTTTAAGAGCAAGGCACTTTCTAGGGCCTCATAAACAGGTATAACTGAAACACAAAAACAGATTTTGAGAGGGATCCATCTGCCTCCAATTCCTGGGACTCCCTAAGGAAAACAGAGGTCTCTCTCAAAATGGAATCTGTGGTGCCTTTTCTGTTTTTTTTCCAAGGAGTCCCAAGCCATCAGAAATTATCTTAGGGCCCCTGATGCTTGCATTTAGTGTTACAAGACAAAATGGAGAAAAATAATTCAGTTGACTGAGAAAAACTCCTTCTTCCCGCAAAACAAGATCCAAGAAGGGAAAACATAAAGACCTTTTAAATATACCTATAACTTGGATATCCACTTTTAATTAAGCTGAACACTCTTTAAGAAAATTCTTTTAAATCCCTTGTTACATGACTTTAGCTGCACCAAGCAGCCAGTATTTCTGGCTTTCCAGCTTCACTGAAGGTAACCACCCAGGTGCTCAGAGAAAGGAAAATTCAAGGCAGTTCATGGAGTGGAAGAGAATCAACAAAAGGCAAAGGTCACACAGATATCAAACCAGAAAAGACTCATCCCTAAGCCAAGATTGAATCCGGGCCACCATTGTAAAATAGTGGAGGCTAAAACAAAGCATTGCCACGTGGTTCTCCCAAGGACAGAAAACAAGATAGAAGCTTGCAGCAAAGTTTGCTACTGACCAATTAGCCAGACTGGCTTGAACAGTGGGCCTATGGAGTCCTAGGCCCATGTCCCATCCTAAGATACCCGTCTTTCTGATACAACCATACAGAAAGCCATCCAAAGCATCACCAGATTGGCTACAGTATAAGACCAAGCTCACCAATCCATTTTCATAAGTAAAACTTTACAAAGAATGTAAACAGTGATAGTTGGGTTCCTGTCCTAGTAAAATGTCCTCTAAAAGGAAAGAATAGCCTCTTGTGTAAAAGTTAGCTCCTGACCTAAAAGGTCAGGAAAAACAGGAAAAGAAAAACAGCTTAAATGCAGGGCTAGAAAGATACCTTGGGGAAGAGCCTCTTATTCTTATGCAAATGGGTTTCTCCAACTGGGAGAGAAAATTTTAATTGCTATTGGATGGAGATGGACTCCTCGACTGGGGGAGGGGAAAACACCATGGGTGTGTGCCAGGGAATGCTGGCCAGCCTGCCATGCGGGGCCTTGGACCATGGGCCCCAGCCCCAGCTAGGAGGGTAAGGGGGTGGGAGTCACCACTCACATGTCTATCCAGTGCACACACCTGCAGCCATTGGGGTGGGGGTAGAACACCCCCAATATTGTAAAGGAAAAAATAGGTGCCATTATAGTCCCAACAAGAAAGATGGAAAATGCCATAGAAAAGACTGGGTTGGATTGAGGCCAACATTCCTGAATCCAAAGAGCGACAGTAGGGTGTTGGTGGGGTGGGGTGCAGTTTCCTCTACCCTCGGAAGAAGTCTGAGGACAGGAAGACTCAGAAACAAGAGGGATAAAGATGTTTTAGTCTGCATTTTACTCACCTTTCCTCATGCCCCATACAGGCCACCAAAATGATGCAGTTTTTTTTTTTTTTTTGCTTCTTAGCTCAGCTAAAATCTGGGTTCCTGTCTCATAACCAGGAAAAATTAGACACACAGACACATTGAAAGTCGAGGAGAGTGGAATATATTAAAAGAAAGCTCTCAGCAAAGAAAGGGGGTCCTGTCAACAGGCTCTCACCTCACATATTGAGTGTCAGACCACCACACAGGAGCTGAAGAGACCAGGCTTCTCCCTGCATAAAGTGTGAATTCCCGGTGTCTCCACCCCATTTTCCCAGTGTACAGGTAGGTCCTTAGTCTGAACCATTCGACATTGATTTATTTCTCTTACTGCACATGCATTAGGAAATGAACTTTTTCACCTTGGGCATGTTTAAGCAAGCCTCCTGTGCACAGTGACCTGGTTGGCATTTGGCTGTCTCCTGTCTCTCTCGCAAGCACACACGATGACTTGGGATGATGCATATATTCAAGGAATGGATATTAAAAAAAAACAAAAATTATCAATCTGGGCCATGTTCACACTTCTGTTGCTCTTTATTTCCTTGATTGGGGAGAGTTTTCTTAATTTTATTTCAGCCATTATGGCCTTTCATGCATTTCAATTTTGAGCATAATATTTTTAATGAATGTTCTATCTTGGTTAATATTTTCACAGAATGCTGTTTTCAGTAAATTTTATATAATGCAGCTTATCAACTAATGTTTCAAAATATAACATTTTTGTTATATTGCTATCATTGAGTGGGTACCACTCAAGAATTTTAAACAGGACTGTGATAAATTTACTACTGTTTATTTTCTCTGTCTTTTTTGTTTGTTTGTTTGAGATGAAGTCTCGCTCTGTTGCCAGACTGGAGTGCAGTGGCGTGATCTCGGCTCACTGCAACCTCTGACTCCCTGGTTCAAGTGATTCTCCTGCCTCAGCCTCCCAAGTAGCTGGGATTACAGGCACGTGCCACCATGCCCAGCTAATTTTTGTAGTTTTAGTAGAGACGGGGTTTCACCATATTGGCCAGGATGGTCTCTATCTCCTGACCTCATGATCTGCCTGTCTTGGCCTCCCAAAGTGCTGGGATTATAGTTTGTTAACCACTGCACCTGGCCTCTTTTAGACAGCACTAGTTTACAGATCAAGATCTATTCTCAAATATCTAACTATATGTTTATATATTTATACTGTTTGTATATTTATATTTTCAAATAGTAGGTTTTTCCAGGAATATTGAAGCAGAGAAAAATAATTATGTAATGAATCTCTGAGGTTCAGTTGAAAAACGAAAGTAAGATAAAGTATCTTTATGATTTTAAACAATGATCTTTATCTCAAGAGCAAGTGGATGAGACTGTATTCATGAATAAAATGTAAAATTTCAAAAAGATTTATAAAAATAATTAAATGTTGGATTTTGGAATTCTAAGGGATGGAAAAATAACAAATAATGAAAATAAAAATTTCAATAAAATGTTAGTCAACAAATGGGAAGTAATAGAAATTATTAGGTTAAAAGAGTTTCAAGAAACATTCAGAAAATCACACACATACACAAATATATGACGTTGCATAGGAGACATTGGAGGGGTACTGCTAGTTGAATCAAAATTTTAAAACCTTGAAAAATGAGACATGTATAAGAATTATACTAAAGCAGGATGATTTGAAGGGCTTAAGCTCAGAAAGTCAAAATAAGAAGGTAGCTGCAACTAATAACTAACAAGATGTCAAGGTATGGAGTAATTAACCTCTAGAGATATCTTCCAATTCAACCAATAGCTTTTGCTTTTGTAAATACTACAAAGGTCCTTGTTTATCTACTGTATGTCTTGTGTTATTATGAATAAATCTGATACAGTTCTGTAGAACTCAAGAGGTTTTTGTTTTGTCTTTGTTTTTGAGACAGTCTCACTCTGTTGCCCAGGCTGGAGTGCAGTGACATGATCTCAGCTCACTGTAATCTCCACCTCCTGGGTTCAAGCACTTCTCGTGCCTCAGCCTCCTTAGTAGCTGGGATTACAGGCATGCACCATCATGCCAGCCTAATTTTTGTATTTTTATTAGAGACTGGGTTTTGCTATGTTGGCCAGGCTGATCCCAAACTCCTGACCTCAAGTGATGTGCCCACCTCAGCCTCCCAAAATGCTGGGATTAGAGGTGTGAGCCACTACACCTAGCCTAAGAGGCTTTTTAAAAAACACTCTTCAAAATACAGTCAACAGGTTTCTTCTTGAAAATAAAATAGATTATAGATATATTCTTTAAGGAAGCAGGAGAGATCTAGTGCTTATTTCCACAACTGCATTCCTGCTACATCTACTCTCTTTTGAAAGAATGTGTGCAGTGAGTTAGATTTTGTACCAGAAGTGCCAAAAGTGAAAAATAGAAAAATATTATACAAGTTAAGAATTATATGTATATATTCATTTCTTCAACAATGATTTATTAACTATTTCTTCCAGGCACTATTCTAGGCATTGAAGATATAGAAGTAACCTAAATGGATAGTAACTTTTCTCATGGTGTTCTGGTGTGGGAAGACAGACAATAATAAAAAAAAAGGAGTCAGTATGTGTCAGAGTGTGAAGAGAGTTTTGGAGAAGAAAGACAGAGTTGGTAGATAGTACTGGGGTTGCTAGTTTAGACAGGATGATCAGGAAAAATCTCTTTAATGTGGTGAAAATTAAGCAAACACTGAAATGCAATGAGGTGGCTATGTTGGGGAAAATGTAGAGATTTAAACAATTACAGTTTATAAAATGCATTGCAAAGTGTATTATTTTATTTGAGTTCTACAACAGCTGTAGGAAGCTAGATATATATTATTATCATTTTTAATCTTGTGGAAACTACAGTTAAGAGAGGACAAGGGAGTTGAAGTTACTTGCCTAGTAGAGAGGGGTGTTATATTTAATCCAAGTCAAATATTATGAGTTCAGCAACAGGTCTTGACAAAGTTGCTACGTTTTCTAAGCCTCAGTCACCTAATTATTAAGATGGGGATAATAGTAATAGTGACCCCATAGAATTGTGACAATTGTAAGATGATCTGTATAAATCAAATTAATGTTTTGCACATGCATCTGACAAGCCTTGACTGTAGATCAGGGGTCAGCAGACTATTGCCCCAGACCCTAGCCAGTCTGCTGTCTGTTTTTGTAAAATATGTGAGCTAAGAATGGTTTTTACATTTTAAATGGTTGGAAAAACCAAAAGAACTTTATGTGGACTTCAAATATCATTGTCTATAAATAAAGTTTTATTGGAACACTGTCACTCTCATTCAATTATGGTTATCTAAAGCTGTTTTATGCTACAACAGCAAAATTGAGGAGTTATAACAGAGACCATACAGCCAGCAAAGCTGAAAATTTGCTAACTAATCCTTTACAGAAAAATTTTACTGATCCCTGCTCTGGATAGAAGTGCTCAACTTTGCTGCCCAAGCTATGTCTTGTTTCTTTTTATTTCATTTATTTTTATATGATTTTATTTTTAATAAGCATATAATAATTGTACATATTTTGGTGGTACCTAGTGATGTTGTGATATGTACCATGTACAGTGATCAGATCAGGGTAACTGGCATATCCATCATCTCAAACATTTATTGTTTCTTTGTGTTTAGATCATTCAATATCCTCCTTCTAGCTGTTTAAAACTATATATTATTGTTAACTATAATCATCCTGTAGTGCTATAGAACACTATAAATTTTTCCTCCTACTTGACTGTAATTTCATATTCTTCAACAAATCTCTTCCTATCCCCAACTTCCACCACCCTTCCCAACCTCTAGAATCCTTTGTTCTACTCTTTACTTCTTCGAGATCAACGTTTTTTTTTTTAGCTCCCACATATGAATGAGAACATATAGTATTTAAATTTCTGTTCCTGGCTTATTTTGCTTAACAAAATGCCTCCCAGTTCCACACAAGTTGCCACAAATGACAGGATTCCATTCTTGTTTATGGCTAAATATTATTCCATTATGTTTATATACCACCTTTTCTTTGTCCATTCATCTATGGTTGGACACTTACCTCCAGGTTAATTCCATATCTTGATTATTGTGAATAGTGCTGGAATAAATATGTGAGTGCATATATTTGTTAGATATACTGTTCTGCTTTCTTTTGGATAAATGCCCAGTAGTGGAATTGTTAGATCATATGGTAATTTAACTTGTAGTCTCTAAAGAAACCTCCATATGGTTCTTCATAGTAGTTGTACTAGTTTACATCCCGTCAGTGGTGTATATGAGTTCCCTTTTCTTTGCATATGTCTTGCCCTTTCAAGTCTGCAAAGGGGTCTGCCCATACCACCTAATCTAAAGTAGTCCCTTCCATCCCAATCTCACCTCTTAACTTCTCTCCATTGCTATGTTTTATTTTCATCAGTGCACTCACTAGTGTCTGAAATTATCCTATTTATTTTGTGCTTGTTTATCAGTTCCCTTCCCTCTTGACTAAATACTCTGCTAGTGTAAAAAATCCATCTGACATCTTGTCAGTTAGAGTTTTAGGATATATTTATGTTTTGTCTATATATCTTTGGTCTTATTTCTCAGTTTCCTATGAACTCTGAATGGTGAAGAAGTGTTGATAGATTCTGCTCAAAATCCCCAGAAACATGTACAGATTTTTTTTTTTTTTTGAAGAATGAGACTGTACTCTAGATCTTATTTGACTTTATTTTCTCTCTTTATTTTACCTTGTTTGTACATATAACTCCCTATTCTTTTTTTGACACAGAATCTCACTCTGTCACTCAGGCTGGAGTGCAGAGGCACAGTCACAATTCACTACAACCTCAACCTCCTGGCTCCAGTGATCTTCCCACCTTAGCCTCTCCAGTAGCTAGAATTACAGGTATGTGCCACTGTTCCCCACTAAGTTTTGTATTTTTTGTAGAGACAGGGTTTCACCATGTTGCCCAGGCTGGAACTTCCTATTATTTTAATAACTCCAATATATAGATAAAATTAGCTTAACTATTATCATGTGGATGGATATGTGTAATAATCTGTTATTACAAACATTGATACAATGAGTATTTTCTTATTTTGTTCATTTGTGCAAGTATTTCTGTAGAGTAGTATTAGACGTAAATATTATCTCAAGGAATATGCCTATTTTAAAGTTTACAGATATTGATGAATTGCTTTCTAAAGAGCTGTATGAATTTTTATGCTCCTTAACAGCACCTCTTCCCTATATCGTAACTAACACTGGATATTGTAAAAAGTTTTAATTTCAGGCCAATCTGGTATTTAAAATATGATACTGCTTTACTATTTTAATTTTTTCATTGACTGTATATGACTAGACATATCTGCTTAGGTGCGTTGGTCATTTGTATTCCTTTTTTCTGTAAATTACCATTCATATCATTACTCCTCAAAAATGTTGAATCATCCTTTGTTAAAATTGATTTTTATTAGTTCTTTAAAATTTTTTGACATTATTTCTTTTTAATCTTATGTGTGTTTTAAGTATTTCCCATTTGTCTATTAATTGTCTTTGAATTTTGCTTCTGGTATCTTGTAGCCAAATCTATCAGCTTTTTCTTTGTGGCTATTAGATTTTAAGCCTTGAGGAACTTCTTCAATCAAAAAGTATAAAAATATTTCTCTATATTTTCTTCTAGTAATTTTATAAATTTTTAATGTTCAGCTCTTTCATCTATCCAATTTTACCTAATGTAACTGATCTAAATTAAATTTTCCCTTAATAGCTATCTGTCTCAATATTATTTACTGAGTTGCCATTTTTAAAAAACTACTTATTTGAAATGTTAACATCCAAAAACATATACAGTTATTTCTTGATTATATTTTTTTAAGTAAAAAATTTAAAATTAAAGAACAGAAAAAATACAGAAGTGCACAAATTGTGAATGAAAACTTGCTTATTTTGCAAAGCAAACACACCATGTAACTATCAGCTATGTCAAGGAATGAAATTATTACTATCTCAGAAACCTGTATTCTGTAGGTAGTCAACTGTATCTTCCAATATTGATAATTCTGTCTTTTAGAAATATATTTTTATTTTGCTCCTACTATATTAGGAAGGTCTCCAGAAATCTACAAGGACCTCTTTCTCTTGTTCCTACTTTAAATGGGGAATGCTTTTGATCTTTTATTAAATATGAGATTTGCTGTAGGTTCTTGGTAGATTCTCCCCAATAAAGTACAGAAAAATGTTTTTCTATTCCAAATTTATAAAGATAAAACATGCATAGGAATTGAATTTTTGTAAGGCAACAATCAGAATTGTCTGAAGGTGACCTTATAGGCTCAGACTGGCTTGCTTGAACATCAGGCTAGCTGGGACAACAACATTTCTCCTACATCAGCAGGAGAAAATTCACTGAAATTCAGCTCTCACTCTCTCTCTGCCCCACCTTTGCAGGAGAAACTAGAGCATCTTACGTCCCTAATATCTTTAGTAAGACAGGTAGCTGACCTACTGAGGCAATTCCTCTAAACTGCTTTTGCTCCAAATCCAGAAAACCTGATGCTAGGCAATGTGAGTGCTCTCCCCACCCACAAGACTGACTCTCATGACTGAATTATCAGAATTATCAAGAGGAGAGATGAGGTTGTGGAGGTGATAGTAGAGGTTGGCAGTAGACCTCTGGGTCTACTGGGTTAGCAGTGCTCTGGCTTGGTTTGTCTCACTGTGTCATGTTGAAAGGATTAGGGGTTTCCACTTATGCCGTCTCTTCATTTCTGGTTCCTGGCATTTATAAATTCCCCCTTTCCCAAAAAGTATATTCTTCAATAGGTGTAACATTGTAGCATTCATCCAATAATTTGTGGGTGGAGATGGTGCTCACTCAGGTTACATCCACCAGCTGGGGAAATTACATGAATAGCGTCTGTCATGATTATCATATTTTAAAGCCAATCTGTTAATGAATTGAATTATATTAATGGATATAGTACTGCTTAACTTTTCTTTCTTGTGATAAACCCTAACATGATCTAATGCTGTTCTGATTTGCTGGTGTTTATTTATCATTATAAAAATCTCTATTAATGAGTAGGAGGACTTTTTAGTTTTTTTGTAAATAATTTTGACACAATTTTGGGGAAGCTTTTCATCTTTATTTCTGTGCTCTGAACAAATTTAAATAACAAGGAGTTATCTGTTCTTTTTGAATTTATCAAAACTTGACTAGTAAAACTGGGCATGTGCATTTTGCAGAGAGGGTAGATATTGATTTGCTTTCAGTAAATTTTTTCACTATTGTCTAATTGAGACTTCCTATCTATTTTTAAACTCAAAATTAGTAGTTTAAGCTTTTCTGGGAAATTTTCTATAATTATCCATTTCATCTAATTTCCCCTTCCCCCAACCATTAGAATAAATTTTTATGTTATTATCTTTAACTTTAAAAAAAGACCCAATATTCCTTTTCTTGTTCTGAATTTATTATTAATAGTTTTTTAATAAAAAGACTTTCCAAGTTTCTGTTTCTAGAGAACTAGTTTAAGAAATTGTTTTTATAGGCATGCTTTATTTTATTGAATTTCGTAGATGTTGCGTTTTTTGTACGGTGAAGGATTGAGGCACCTCTGCATCTAGCAAGTCTATTGGCATCATTTCTCCAACAGCATGTACTCACTTGTGTCTCTGTGTTACATTTTGTTAATTCTCTCTATATTTCAAGCTTTTTCATTATTATTATGTCTGCTATGGTGATCTGTGATCAGTGATCTTCGATGTTATTATTGCAATTGTTTTGGGGCGCCATGAACCATTCCCATATAATACGGTGAACCTAATTAATAAATGTGTGTGTTCTGACTGCTCCACTAAATGGCTGTTTCTCTGTTTCTCTTCCTCTGCTTGGGCCTTTCTATTCCCTGAGACACAATAATATTGAAATTATACCAATTGATAACCCTACAGTGGCCTCTCAGTGTTCAAGAGAAAGGAAGAGTTGTACATCTCTCCCTTGAAATCAAAAGCTGGAAATAATGAAGCTTGGTGAGGAAGGCACGTTAAAAGGCTGAGATAGGCTGTAAGCTAGGTCACTCATGCCAAACAGTTAGCTAAGTTGTAAATGCAAAGGAAAATTCTTAAATGAAAATTAAAATGCTATCTAATGAACAGACGAATGATAATAAAGTGAAACACACTTGTTGCTAATATGGAGAAAGTTTTAGTGATCTGGATAGAAGATCAAATCAGCACAGCATTCCCTTAAGCCAAAGCCTAATCCAGAGCAGGGACCTCAGCCTCTTCAATTCTGTGAAGACTGAGAGATGCAAGGAAGCTTCAGGGGAAAAGTTGGAAGTTAGCAGAGGTTGGCTTATGAGGTTTAAGGAAAGAAGGCATGTCCATAACATAAAAGTGCAAGGAGAAACAGCAAGTGCTTTTTTGTAGAAGCTGCCATAAGTTATCCAGAAGATTTAGCTAAGATCATTGATGAAGATGGCTGCATACACTAAACATTTCTGAGACTAACCCTATAAATATATAGTATGGGAATACCTTTATTTCTCTGATATTTATTCAAAGATATATGATAACATATACTGGAGATGGACCTCATAAATAAAAGCATGCCGAGATAAAAACCCAGTAGTTTGGAAAGTACAGGAAAGTTTTCAATTGTAACAATTACTTTAAAAGTTATGTGAACACTCTCACTTTAAAAGTTATGTGAACACTCTCACTGGAATGGAATCTTATAAATATAGGTTAATTGGAACGTGTGATGCAAAGTAATTATTGCATAATGCTAAAAATGCATGCAAATTTCATACTAGTCATAAATATATAGTATTTGTCAGTGGTTCTTTTTTTTTTTTTTCTTTCTTATGCCTGTGGTTTTACTATAGGGATTAAGAAAACAAATTGTATCATTCTTGGCCAATAACAGAGATACTCTTCCGTCCCGCCCTCTCTTTTTATTGTGGCAAAGAAACATATAAAGATATTAAAAAAGACACACACAACATAAAATTTGCCTTCCCAACCATTTCCAAGTGTATAGTACAATATTGTCCATCACATGTACATTGTTGCACAACAGATCCCCAGACCCACCCATTCCCCACGTGACTGAAACCCTACATACATTAAACAACAACTCTCTAAATCCCACTCCCTGTCAGGTCGACCCCTGACAACCACCATTCTAGTTTCTATTTCTTTCATTTTGACCACTTTAGATACCTCGTAAGTAGAATCGTGCAGTGGAATCATGTCTTTTTGTGACTGGGTTTTTGCGACTGGCTCTTAGCATAGGGTCCTCAGTATTCATCTATGTTGTATAACACATGACAGGATTTCTTTCTTTTTAAAGGCTGAATAA
Organism: Colobus angolensis palliatus; assembly: GCF_000951035.1. NCBI lineage: Eukaryota > Metazoa > Chordata > Mammalia > Primates > Cercopithecidae > Colobus > Colobus angolensis. Next base: position 5,235,991 of record NW_012115500.1, on the reverse strand, counting down.
TATTCACATATATGCCATACCATAATTTATTTATTCATCTTTTGATGGACATTTACGTTACTTCATCCCCTTGGCAATTGTGAATACTGCTGCAATGAACATGGGTGTGCCAATATCGCTTTGAGATCTTGTTTTTAATTCTTTTGGATATTTACCCAGAGATGGGATTTCTAGATCATATTGTAGTTCTATTGTTAGTTTTTTCAGGAAACTCCATACTGTTTTTCGTAGCAGTTGCACTCTTTTATATTCTTACCAACAGCTCACAAGGATTCCAGTTTCTCCACATCTTCACTAACACTGTTGTGTGTGTGTGTGTGTGTTTAATAGTGGCTGTCCTAATGGGGGTTAGGTGATAGCTCATTGTGGTTTTGATTTGCATTTTCTGGATGATTACTGATGTTGAGCATCTTTTCCTGTGCTTCTTGGCCATTTGCATGTTTTCTTTGGAGAAATCTCTATGTAAATTCTTTGTCCATTTTAAAATCAGATCAGTTTTTTTGTTGTTATTGGGTTATAGGAATTCTTTATATATTCTGGATATTAACTCTTTATCACATACATGGTTAAAGAGGGACTCTGTACTTTAAATTTTCACTTGTTTTGCAAGGAATCATGGAGGTGAGAATTCTGTAGATAGCTCTATAAGCCGTAGTACATGAATTTAATAGGCAGTGTTTTTTTCTCTTCAGTTAATAAAATGTTTGTGTATCCACTTAAAAGTGTGTTAGACCCCTAGGTGAGTTGAAATGCATTTCTAATATGTAGGCAGTTGTAATTTTCATGTAGTTGTTTAATTGTTCTGTAATTAATGGGTCATGGAAAAATGAGTTCTTGTTGTTTGAATTTTCTTGCTGGTTTTATGTGTCAAGTTTTAGAATTTTCTTGCTGGTTTTATGTGTCAAGTTTTAGTTATTGTTTACCCATTATATATAACATGTATATATAATTTATATTATATATAATTATATATTTATATCTTCATCTTGCCTACCTACATATAATGCTGGAGGGTATTTGTGCATATATGTCCCCAGCTACACACCTTATTTTAAAACTTCATCACTTTTAGGTTATGATGTAAATACTAAGACATGAAGATGCAGCTAAGGATCTTATAGGCCATTGTAGGACTTCAGTGAAATAGAGAGCCATGTGACAATTTTGATTAGAGAATTGGCATTATATGATATCATTTTTGAAAGCTTCACTCTAGCACTTTTGTTGATTATAGGTAGTAGAAGGGCGAGAGTATAAGCCAGGAGACCTGCTTAGAGGTTATAGTGGTAATCCAGGTAGGAGATGAAAGTGGAAATAGTGGAAGAGATGAGAAGACACTATAGTATAATATACACAATATTTAACATAAAGCTGAAGAGATTTGCTGGTGGATAGACTGCGAAGTATGAAAAAGAGGAATCAAGAGTGAATCCCAAGGTATTTTTTGGACTGTAACTTGGGAGGATTGAGTCAATGCATACTAAGAAAGGAAAAACTGGAACTGGTTTTGTGAGGAAAAAATCCAAAGCTCATTATTGGGTTTGAAATTCTGTTGAAATTCAGGGAAGATTATAAATGGGCAGTTGATATGAAATCCAGTTTAGGACAGAGACTATGCTGAAGATATTGGGATTTGTCAGCATATATAAGGATTTATATAAGATGTTTAAAACCATGAGACTAGATGAGTTGACAAAATAGCAAATGAAGACAGGAGAGAAGAGGTCAAAAGGACTGAGACTAGAACACTGTAAAATGTAGAGGTCAGAGAGAAGAGTTATCAGCAAAAGCCAGTGAGAATGAGCCAGCAATGAGGAAAGATAAAATGAATAGTCAGTTGTCCTTAACCACACATTGGGAAAGTATTAACACATAATGAATTGATTTACATTACAAAACACTATGCTTCAAACTGACGAGTTTAAAACAGAAGAATTATGAAGAAAAATGTAGTTCTTCTCTTTTGGATACTGCTTTGAGGTAAATAAAAAGTACTTTCCCAGCTAACTTTTTTACTTAAACTCAAGCATAGCATGTCTGTTTTGTGATTTTTTATCTATCATTGTTTCCAAAAGGCTGCACTTACCAGTGAGTTAAGGCACTTAGGCTTTATCACAAAAGTTGGAGAGTGTGGAGAGCCAATGCAAGCTGACAAAAAAGAAAAATAAGTTTTTAGAGCATCCGTGGCTAAAAACTATGAATCATAAGGGAATAAAATAATAGAACTGTAGACTTGGACTGAAAGAGCCAATGCACAAAAAAAGAAGAAGAGGAAGAAGAAAGATGAGGAGGAGGAATTCAAATCAAGAAGACAGTCTAGACTCAAGAAATCTGAAGTACCATTTATTAGACATACGTAATACCTAATAAATAATGTACTAGGCAACAAAATTTTAGTTAATATCACAACTTGATGAAATTCATTATATCTTCTAAGTATATAACCAAGTATATATATACTTCATCACTCATATATATACTTCATGATGTACAGTATATATATGTATGTGTATATATATATACTTTAGTGCTATATATACTTCATCACTCATATATATATATATATATGAGAGAAAGATAGAGGGAGGGAGAGAGGAAATGAGAGAAAGAAGAAAGAAAGAAAGAGAAAGAAAGAAAGAAAGAGAGAGAGAAAGAGAGAAAGAGAAATAAAGAGAAAGAAAAGGAAGAAAGGAAGGAAGGAAGGAAGGAGAGACAGAGAGAGAAAGACAGTGAGCTGAAAAACAAAAGGAAGGAAAAAGGAAGGAAAGGAAGGAAGGTGAGAGAGAAAGAGAGAGAGTGGGAAGGAGAAAAGGACGGAGGGAAACACAGCACCACTTTAGGAATCAGTGGATGTGATTTGTTAGTTTTATGTAATTTTTTAAATTAATTATTTTTTTTAAGAGCTGGAGTCTTGTCATATTGCCCAGGCTGGTGTGCAAGGGCAATCCATGGCATAACTATCATAATCCACTGTAGCCTCAAACTCCTGACCTCAAGCAATCCTCTTGACTCAGCTTCCTGAGTAGCTGGGACTACAGGTGCATGCCATCATACCCAGCTTAATTTTTTATAAGAAAAAAATAGCTCTCACAAATTACTACAACTTTCTGCTCTCCATAAATTGCTCTATTTATAACTATGACAATGCCCTTAATTCTATTTCTCACCGCAAGTAACGAAATCACCCCAAATAATAAAAATTCTGGTTTTCTTCATGATCTTAGAAATATTCTTTAGTTGCCTAAAGAATATGTGTGTATGTATATATATATATGTGATATATATTTAAATGTGATATGTGTATATACATATCACATATATAAAACACTTGGAACCAAAGAAAACATGGATTTTTGGTTCAAAGTCTTTAAAATCAGAAAGCCTAAAGCATAAACTTAAAATTAGAAAAAGTAAACAAGATAATTAGAGAAATACAAAACAATCTGAGATCATCAAGGATTATGGCAAACATGTGGTTGGTCTTGAGGCTACCAACTGTGTACTTGATGACAACAAGGATAACATCACTATTCCACCCACAGTTAGAGTTAGAAGAAAATAGTAGCCCTCTGTCTTTAAATTATACTGTGTATGTAGATACTAATGTGAACTGTATTATTCTTGAGGAGATGCACGTGAACCCAGATTTTGCTGAAGAACCCTGAGCAATAGTTGAATAAAGTCATTACATCTATTGAATGGCAAAATTTCAGTTATACACAATGAATAAGTTCTAGAGAGCTGCTACACAACATGACGCTTATAGTTAACAACACTGTATTGTGCACTGGAAAATGTGTTAAAAGGGTAGATCTCATGCCAGTCAGAATGGAGATTAAAAAGTCAAGAAACAACAGATGCTGGGGAGGTTGTGGAAAAAAATGTTTTTACACTGTTGGGAGTGTAAATTAGTTCAACCATTGTGGAAGACAATGTGGTGATTCCTGAAAGATCTAGAAGCAGAAATACCATTTGACCCAGGAATCCCATTACTAGGTATTTACCCAAAGGAATATAAGTCATTACGTTATAAAGATACATGCATGTGAATGTTCATTGCAGCACAATTCACAATAGCAAAGACTTGGAATCAATCCAAATGCCCATCAATGAAGAAAATGTGGTATATATACACCATGGAATACTATGCAGCCACAAAAAGAAACAAGATCATGTCTTTTGCAGGGACACAGATGGAGCTGGAAGCCATTATCCTCAGCAAATTAACACAGGAACAGAAAACTAAATATCACATATTCTCACTTATAAGTTCTTATAAGTGGGAGATGAATGATGAGAACACATGGACACATGGGAGGGAACAACACACATTGGGACCTGTCAGGGGGTGTGAGGGAAGGGAGAGGATCAGGAAAAATAGCTAATGGATGCTGGGCATAATACTTAGGTGATGAATTGATCTGTGCATATCACATCTTTACCTATGTAACAAAAGGGCACATCCTGAATGTATACCCCAGAACTTAAAATAAAAGTTGAAGAAAACAAATCTGTAAAGATATATCTAAGGAATACAGAAAATGATGTTCCTTTTTAATAGCCCAAAAGATGTTTTTTTACAAAGTCAGATTGAAGACACTCACTTGTCGAATAATGGTAGAAGCATATTCAAGGTAAATGAAGACTGCAAAGAATTAAATCTGCAACAATTCATTTTTAAAAAGGGTAGATCTCATGTTAAATCATTTTACCTCAATAAAAAATCTACAATCATATTTAAAATTTCATTATACCTATATTGAAGGAAAATATTCATAATTTTCAAGACTCTTAATCTCCTTCTCTGTCATATCTTTTTTTTCCCCTTACCTTATGATGTTGGAGTAACCAAGACGTATTTTGTAGACCTCATTGTTTTTCTCGCCTTCGGTCACGTCTTTCAGTCTCATTGCCTCAAATATATGTAGTATTTAAACTCTCAAATTTATATTCTCAATCCAAATCTCTCCCATGAACTACATATTTTAGCAAAGCATTGAACTAAAATTTATGAAATCTAGACCCTAGACCTCATTTTAGAAAGAAAAACAATTCTAAAGCAGTATATCTTACTGCTCCTTCAACTAAAATAATTTAATTATGGCCAATAAACTATAAACTTTAGGTCCAAATTTCATGGCATGACTCACAATTTCCTCCAAAATCTGGCTCTTGTCTACCTTTGTAAGCTGGTCTACCAATTTAGACAACAGGTACCCTTTGCATATCCAGCCTTCACAATACATTTATAGCTTCCTAATGTTATCATGATCTTTCCTACCTTCATACAGTGTCCTCTGCTTGAAACTCTCTTTCCTAGCTGTTTTTCAGTCTTTAAGAATCAGTGCAACAGTAGTGGAAGCAAGAGTAATTAATACTTCCTTTTAAAATAATTTTTTGCTATATTTTTGTTGTGAATAATATTAATTACATAACGTATAAGAACACATTGTAGGTTCATATAAATGAGCATATATTCCATGAAGTTTCTAATGCTCTGTCTCTCGTTATTATGGTATTTAGCACTTTTCTATGCTTCTTTACCTTATCTATATATATATTTTTAAATTATTATACTTTAAGTTCTAGGGTACATGTGCACAACGTGCAGGTTTGTTACTATACTGTATATCCCCAAGGTAAAAAATCTCACTCCATCTTTATAGTGCCTGCTTAATATGATTCCTGGTAGCCATTCTATAGCAAACATTTAAATAGGTTTCTATTTAAAAATTTAGCCTCTATAGATTCAAAACTAATAAAATGTATCTCAAATAATCCCTCTTGTATCTGTTTTTAGTTTCAATTAGTAGGAACAAAAGGTATTTTTAATACATTTTTCTATTTTTCTTTTCTTCAAACTCCTTATGTCTGAAATAATGATAATTTATTATGGACATTATTGTACATAATTTTGAGATTTTTAAAAAAATTAAACTTTGAGGTGGCAACGTTGATGTTCAGCTTTTAATTCATCCTTACATGATATGACACAATCTCAGATAAAACTTTTTGAGTCACTCGTATCCAAAAAAGAAACTAAACAATTAAAAATTAAAATCATTCATATAAATATGAATACACAATTTTTATAAGATTTTAATACCACAATCTCTCTTATTCTGCCTTATATTAAAATGTAATTTTGTAAAACATTTTTGGCTCAAATATGTTTACAAAAGTATCTAATGTTACTTTTCTTATGATACGTCCTGTGAAGTTATTTTCACACATTTTTTTGTCAATTTTTAATAATTGCTTATATATATGTTTAATAGTTTTAATCATCAGTAACTATCTGCAACAGTTTTTCATTGCACTAATAAAATAGTATTTATATTTTTGCTGAATGATAGCATTTAAACATACAAAGCACATACAGAAATTTATACTCAAAGTTGTATATGGAATCCTTACCTGTATTTTAAAATGATTCTTTAACACTTAACAATTGATTTGAATGATATGCTTTATTTGTATTACTGTAGTGTTATGCTAATTAGATATAGCTGTAAACCACTGGATCAATCTATACTAATAATATACAAGATGGTAAAAATGACACTAAAACCGTATAGCAGAACTAAATAGCATGCTGCATCCTCATGTTGAGGTTGAAGCCTAGCTTCAATTCATCAAGCATCAAGCAAATATAAAACTAATTATAGTTAGCTTTATAACTGTAATTATTTAAGAGTATTGTCTAATCACTCCCATCATATTTTAAGGTCCTTGAAGAAAGGAACTTTTTTCCCTCTAATTAATTTTTTCACTCCCAAAGAGCTTAGCCTACTGTCTAGCAAAAATAGAGTTGTGCAAAAGTGTATTTATATAATTACTTAATGAATAAATAGTTATCTCTATGAACTGATAGATTTCTGAAGCAAAATTTTGTATTAATCACTTTTATTAAGAAGAGTGAGCAAACAGAGCTGGTTCCAGTTGACCCTGGATGGGACAGGCAGCCTCCCTACTCCCAAGTAATAGAGGCAGGATGTGGAAGAATGTTGAGTCACTAAACTCAGCAAATTCAGTGGACCCAAAATTGTGCAGTGAATTTTTTTTTTTTTCTTTTTTTTTTTTTGAGACAGAGTCTTGCTCTGTCGCCCAGGCTGGAGTGCAGTGGCCGGATCTCAGCTCACTGCAAGCTCCGCCTCCCGGGTTCACGCCATTCTCCTGCCTCAGCCTCCAGAGTAGCTGGGACTACAGGCGCCCGCCACCACGCCCGGCTAGTTTTTTGTATTTTTTAGTAGAGACGGGGTTTCACCGTGTTAGCCAGGATGGTCTCGATCTCCTGACCTCATGATTCGCCCGTCTCGGCCTCCCAAAGTGCAGTGAATTTTAAAATAATGTTATATCATTTTAAAAGTCTAATTTAAAACAAATTTTAAAAAGTACAATTAAGACTTTACCTCCTACTTATTACATAAATTGGAAGAGAGGATATACCGTGCAATACATCATGTAGGTCTTTTACTTTAACTTTATTGTTTAGTTTACAAGGTCAGCTGGCAATTATTAAAGGATGCCATGTATTTCTGAAAGTAATCAGGAGACTAGATAAATAAAAAGTGAGATCAGTTTGGGCATTATGGAATAAAATGGGAATAAGAAGTTGTAAGCTATTATGAATAGTAGCTGAAACATGGTCTAACTACTCAAGTATGACCTTCTGTTATTTCTGTACTTTTTATGCAAATACTATCCCTGAAAAGATGGACCATCAAGCACACTAGGTGCCCTGTTTCTTTAGTACATCTGACTTAGTTAAAAAGTAAATTCATTTATATTTCCTAAATATCTATGTTGTTTATTTCCAGTTCCTGTAGGAAAAAGGACTGGCTATATTCTACAGTCTGGAGCCCTCAAACAGCTCCAATCTCAGGAGGAACTAAGAATTCTGGGTATGTATTCAACAGCTAGAAGTAGGTATTGAGGTGGTATCCTGTTCCTGAAGGGTGAGCCATCCCATGGGAATGGGGTAATAAAGTACCCAAGTAGCCACACTTGGGACACAGGAACTGAGAGACAGCAAAGAGACATTGAAAACCATATACAAGTGTGAGCGACTAGAATTAGCATTTGGAACCGAGGTAATGTATCTCCATCCTATCTTGATCAAATGGGTCAGGAAATTGGGGTAAGACTGAGACTGCAGGTGGTGAGGTATCAGCGAATCACACCACGGTAGTCCACATAAAACAGAGGCAGAAGAAGAAGGGAGTGACTTGAAATGCAGAAATCCTAAGACTTCTGTATCTCTCAATGTTCCAAGCATACTATAACAATACTCAATCTCATTGATTCGTTCTTCTGAACTCAAAATTTAGGACAATATGTATGAACTCTCTACTTCAGTTATTGTCACACAGGACTTATACAGAAAAAAAATGAGTACATATAGGAAAATGATAATGTCAAAACCCCTCACTTTCAGAAATGTGTGATTTTTTTTCTTAAATATTAGGATTAAATATTCTTATATAAAATATATCTCAAATTATAATAAAATTATCACAAAAGTTTATAAATTATATTATTTTATTTATATAAAATGTCCAGGATAGACAAATTTGTACAAACAAAAGAGATATTAATAGCTACTTAATCTAGTTAAATTGACTTAACCTATAAAACTATGTAATTGCCCCCTAGAAACTTTTGTATTGCTTTCGTGTTAGTCAAAAGTTTTTCAGAGAGACAGAACCAATAAGCTATGTATACCCAGACATGCACACACACACACACACATACACGACTTAGACACATTGACTTAAATACATTGATACTTAAACACATGATTTAATTTTGGTAGCACTCAATTTTTAAAAATTAATTAGTTTTTTTTTCTGATGAAGTATTTTAAAATAAAATGCAGACAGACAAGATTATTTTCCTTTTAATTCAGTATGCATCTATCAGAAATAAAAATTGTTTCTTATATGTCAAAAATAACATTATAACACCTGTAAAATTAATAAAAAGTCCTTCAAATCATCTAATATTCAGTTTATATTCAAAAATTTCCAGATAATTTCATAAATGTTCTATACAGCTAGACTTACAAACCAACCATTGTATGTTGGGTGTCCCAGCATGCAACCTCTGATATATAGTCAGTGTGCAGGAAGTTTATTAAGGAATACTCTTGGGACCAATGCTTGTAGAAGAGAAGGAAATGCTGTAGGATTGAGCAGAAATTGGACTGTGGGTAAAAAACTTTCTCTTCAGCGAATAAAAATTTCCAAAGATAGTTACAGCCAACAGCACACCAACAGGGAATAAATTTTTTAATCCTAAAGAGGGACTGTGTGGCACTTAACAATGTCCACTACAAAGATCATCTGTTTTTAAATTTGTTGCTTTACAGTTTCACAAGTTGGCTAAGTACCGATTTCCTTCTGCTTAGTTTTTCTTAGCATTCTGTTTCTGATGATTCATGTCCTGCATCTCTTCTGGAAAATTCTCAGCTTTTTTTTTTTTTTTCTTAAAGTATTATCTCTCCTCACTTTTTCTATTACATATCTCTGGTTTTCTGATTATAAAAATATCTTCATTGTATCTTCTAAGTCTTTTAATATCTCTTTAGCTGTTTTAATCTGACACTTTACTTCTCCACCTAGTTTTTAAACCCAATTATACAGGTTTTACAAAAATTCCATTTGCTAGATTTTTAAAAATATGTGTGCTTATATTTGATGGTTTCCTGTTCTTAGTCCTATTTCTGATATATCATTTCTTTAAGCCTACTAAGTATATTTGTATTGTATTTTCTATCTGGAAGTCTCTATAACTATTAATATATTCTTTGTTGTGGTCTGATTCTGGCATTTGTTTCTTCTGACTCTCATTTATAGTTTTTTGTTTCCTTTTTGTGTTGTGATTTTTGACTGTGAGTTCAAGTTTATTTGAATATTACATACAGCAATCTTTAGTACTGGCTTTATGTTACATCCTTCTAAAGGGGATTTGTGTTAGTGTCTTCTAGATGCCCAAGGACAGAACTATCATGCTGAATTTATTGCTTAGACTTTGGAGTCATGCAGGAAGCCTGACTGAAAGCCTGTTTTATGCTCCAAATTCTCTGGGAAACTCTACCCTGCTCCTACATCTCAGCCATGATAAACACAAGTTTCTTTCTTCGGGAGGTGGAGTTTTATGTTGTATATTTGTTTATTTGATTGCTAAGTCATTTACCCTTTCAGAAGGGCTAGATTTACACAGGTTTCTCTGATATGACTTTTCACCTCACTCAGAATCTAGTTTTTCTCCTATTACTTAAGCATGGTTGATTAAAACTAAAAATCTTGCCTATTAAGAATGGGCTGAGAGAAACTCACATCTTTCATGTTACCACTCTGAATTTGTACTTTCTTATTAAGTCTGAAAATCTGCTTACTCTTTTGCTATACATTTAAAAACCAAAGTTCAATTAATTTTTTCAGTATTTGTATGTAACTAGGCTATTTAGTCTTCCATTTTACCAGAAATAAAATTTACTATTATCCTAAAGTAGGAACTTGGTGTGCTTAACAGTGTCCATTACCTGATGTAGCTTTTCACTTAACATTGTTTATCAATAAATGATAGTATATTTTTTCTTGTCTTGTAGAAACACTGAAAGACAATGTGGTACCATGGAAAGTATACTGAACTGGGAAATAGGAAGTCTGAGTTTTCAATCCACCACTGAGACCCTATGTTACCTTAGGTGAGTCATTAAACTTTTTTGAGGTTTATGTATAGATAAAAAGAGGAAAACAATATCTGTTAAGCATAACTCACTCAGTAATAATACACGCCAATAATAAATATGTAGGTCAAAGTGCTTCATCAAAGCTGTTACATTATCTAAATACAAACTCTAATTATTAATATGAATAAATACTGGTGTGACAAAATAACATGATCTTACCTCATGCATTCCACAGGATAAAATTACATGAGAGTTTTGGGGAAAAAAATCACACACACACAAATATTGCCATTTTACTTTCAGGTAGATATAAACAATGTTATGGCACCCTCAGTCATTCTCTCAGGTAAAACCATAACCATCAATGGTATTTGATTTTCTTAAATCTTAACCAAAAGAATCCAGTATTTTTGTTCAAATATGCTTAAAGAAACTTCATAGAAAACTCTCTATGGCCGGGCGCGGTGGCTCAAGCCTGTAATCCTAGCACTTTGGGAGGCCGAGACGGGCGGATCACGAGGTCAGGAGATTGAGACCATCCTGGCTAACACGGTGAAATCCCGTCTACTAAAAAATACAAAAA
>NW_012115500.1:5202933-5224222 GCF_000951035.1 Colobus angolensis palliatus | reverse complement strand
AAAAAAAAAATATATATATATATATAAAATGTCCCTGGGTGTATAGATCTGTCACTGTGATTTGATGTGTGAAATTATTTATTTTACTTTCCAGTACATTGTATGGCTTAATACAATTTAAACCTATGTTTTCATACTGGTGTTGTCTAAAATACCAAATTTTAATGCATTAGAGATTTAATGCATTACCAATCAATGTTTTACACTCTCATTTTGGGTCAAGTTCCTCACTCTAAGACTGTTGATATAAAGATAATTGTCTTGGCCGGGCGCAGTGGCTCACGCCTGTAATCCCAGCACTTTGGGAGGTTGAGGCGGGCGGATCACAATTTTCATTGGTTTTATTTCATCCTGGCTAACAGGGTGAAATCCCGTCTCTACAAAACATAGAAAAATTAGCCGGGCGTGATGGCGGACGCCTGTAGTCCCAGCTACTCGGGAGGCTGAGTCAGGAGAATGGCGTGAACCCGGGAGGCGGAGCTTGCAGTGAGCCGAGATCCTGCCACTGCACTCCAGCCTGGGTGACAGAGGTAGACTCCGTCTCAAAACAAACAAACAAACAAAAAAGATAATTATCTTAATTCTCCACTTGGTTTTGTGAATGAAAACACAATTAGGGTTTACAAAAAAGGGATCATCAACAAAAGATAGTCACAAAACAAGAGAAGGAAATTAAAGTTAGCTCTGAAAATTCAAGATAAAATCAACATAGTCTGTGAGCCACAGTCACCTTTGGTTCAAATGAAAGTGAAATGTTAGATTGACTCTTCACCACAAAGTGATATCTAATATTAAGAATGTAGCACAAATATTACTACTGTCAATCTTAAGGCTTTATCATCTGAGATACTGTATTCAACACAAGAATATTCGCTGCTGATAGTAGAGAAGGAATGGGCATTGGCATTCCCTCCTGGTTCTACCCTTGACAGTTGTTTTCTTTATCCCTACTTTTTTCCTTGCTGCTGGGCAGTTCATACTGGTCTCGCTTCTTATTGATCTTACTATGTGCTTTTTGTAGATTAGCAATATCCAAAGAGATGGAGGCAAGGAAGAAAAGGAAAAAAAAAGAAAGGCAAATGCCAGCAGTACTTCTTTTCTTAAAGTCTCTAGCCCAAATCCATTGAACGCCCTCCTTGCTACTCTGCACCCCATATACATCTATAATTCTAAATCATGATTCCTGCCTAGAATATCCTCTTTGAAACTTCTACCTAATGCCACATATGGATGCTCTCACTCTTCCAGGTATCATTTTCTCTAAGCAAGTCCTCCCTAAGATTCATACTCCTATTCCTCATGGATCAAGTATCCTAATCCATATTCAACAGTGCTTTTTGACAAAATTTATTTTAAATTCTTATTACATGGCCAGCCATGCAAAATGACTTAGTTCAACATCAGATGACTTAATACACATTTCATTTCTTACAAAAACTTTGTGAGGCAATTATTATTATATTTACCTGTGATAACTAGGTTAAATAAATGTTTGAGGTGAAGCATTGGGTAGTGATAGAGCCAAAATTTGAACCTGGGTATGTGTCATTCTAATATGCTTGCTTTAACCCAATGCCTCCCAACACTTTACTTCTTAGTAGATTATAAATTAAACAGATTTCTGAAAACTGCCTAGAAACCTACCTACTAAGTATAATACTATTTCTATGTGTAAACACATCCAGAGTTTCAAATCACCAACTTTTAAATGGACCACAGTCATTTCTTAAAGTGGGGATTACCTGAGTTACTAGAGTGTGCAGAAACATGTTCTTGATCCAAATGATGAATTATGGGGCTGTGACATGGACTGGAAAGTAAGCATAAATTTTTCTCTGACTTTTGGGTTCTTGCCTTCTTCTGCTCTGATGGTGAACCTTTGTTATTCTACAAAATAAAAGCTCATTACTCCCAGAGGTCTTCCCTTTGAAACTAGGCAAGCTAAAATTTTTTCTAAAGTAAATACATTGCACGAACTTTCCAAATTTGGCCATACAAATTGAGTTTATGAGGAAGGTTTGAGAGTTGAGTAGAAGTAGAAGTGGTAGTAGAAGTAGAAGTAGAAGTAGAAGTAGAAGTAGAAGTAGAAGTAGAAGTAGAAGTAGTAGTAGAAGCAGAAGTCTTGTCCAATGCAAATAAGCAAGTGAAAGCCTTGCTTCTCAGACATTAGAGTGTACAAATCACCTAAGGATCTTGTTTAAATGCAGGTTCTGATTCAATAGGCATGTGAATAGTGCCTTACTTTTTTTCCTTTGGCATTTCCAATGAGCACCCAGATGATGTGGATGATGTTGGTTTCTGCACGTTCCTTTGGATAACCATAGTTTATTTCATGTAAGCATTTTTTTTCTGACTTAAACTATCAATATAGTAGGTATCAATTAATTTTCATTGGTTTTACTTACATAAAAATATCTCCACCTACATAAAAACTTACATAATTTATACACACCACTCTAGCTGAGTCACTTATTTTTAATGAGAACAGTGTCCTTGGATAGCCATTCCCTAGCCCACTACAACTTGATGATGTATATACATTTCTAATCTGCTTGCTTATAGTTTTTTTCTTCTTAAAAAATCCCTGTGTTTTGATACCTTCTGGGTTATATTTAAATTAAGAAACAGATGTTACCATTTTTTTCTTGGAGAAGATGGCATGAAAAAGATGCTAGGGAAGACAATTGCTGATTGCAATATTTCAATGTCTATGTGAAAAAGAAATGTTTATTCTACATACGTATCAGGAACACTTGAGAATCCATAGTTCTTATAAGGCCCCATAGGGCTTTATTGATACCTAGTTAATTTTTTATTGATGCCAAATAAAGGCTTTCTAACATAAATCCTTTACCTCTGACACTAGCAAGACTCTTTCTTGGTGTTTTCATCAGAACATAAATCCTCTTACATATCAAAAAATGATGTAGTATTTACATTTGGCAGAACCAGATAACAAAAGTAGTTAATGTAGACGGGTGTTGTATTAACTATAAATATGATTTGATTCTAGTTTATAGAATTGAATTTCTTTCATAATTTGAGCATGTTATGCACGTGAAGAAAGATTGTCCTGAATCTTTTCTGCAATACTTAAGCTTTTGGTCTACCTTTGATGATGACTTCTGAGTACAAATTAATGCCAACTGATTATGAATACGTCTACTGACATCAGGTTATAAATACTTGTATTGATATGATTTACTTACTCTTGGTTCTGTTAAATTTTCTGTGGGGGGCATATTTTTTTCATCTTTTTGGCCAGATTAACAATGTCTTCTTTTGGATGTGACAAAATAGGACACATATATACTAAGTTACTTACTTTGAAAGTATAGGTATTTTACTTCAGGCTATCGTTACAATTATAATCCATAATTTAAGCCTTGACATAATGACAATACCTTACACTTATGTAGTGTTTATATTTCCCAAGTCAGCTTTTCTTAATCTATTATGTTATTTAACATAGGCATTCAGTATAGATTTACAAAAGCTTAAAAGGGTATATTGTTTCCTCTCACACTAAAGGTATTTCACCCACCCATTAGTGAAACATCAGGCAAAGAAGTTTTAAAAAGGATTATCCTACTGTCTAAACCTGTCCTGTGTTACCAAAATACCAAAGATCCTGTTTCTTTCCTTAGTTTTATTTACATCCTTAAAGAAAAGATGCAAAGGTTAAAAGGGCAGTTATTACTGTTCTCACATTAAGAACATTGATATCTATCTGCTTTTGTTTTTACAAAGGGAGTCACTGTCATAGACCAATAGTAAATAAAATAAATAGTTAATAGCAGAAAACAATTAAAGAAAAACTGTCTAACATCTCAGGCCATCAATAGTCTCATCATTTTTACCCAATTATCTCTGGTTGTTGTTTTAAGTTTTTGCTTTACTTTCATTTATTGATTTAGTGAAAAATAAAATATATATGTATCATATACAGCATGTTGTTTTGAAATATGTAGACATTGTGGAATGGCTAAGGTAATTAACACATGTATTACCTTACTTATTTTTTGTGATGAAAACATTTAGAATCTATACTCTTAGCTTCACGTTTCAAGAATACAATACATTGTTATTAACTATGGTCATCATATTTTACAACACATCTCTTGAACTTATTCCTTCTAACTGAAATTTTGTGTCTTTTAATCAAAATCTCCCCAATCCCCTCCAAACCCTTTACCCCTAGTAACCTCCATTCTACTCTCTACTTATATGAGTTTAACTTTTTAAGATAACACATGGTGAGATCATGCAATATTTATCTTTCTGTGTCTGGATTATTTCGTTTAACATATATCCTTTATGTTCACCATGGTTTAGCAAATGACATATTTCCTTCTTTTTAAGGGCTGAATAGTATTCCATTGTGTATATATACACATTTTCTTTATCCGTTCTTCCATTAATGGATACTTTGGGTAATTCCATATTTTGGCTATTGTGAATAATGCTGCAATGAACATGGGAATGCAGATATATCTTTCACATACTGTTTTGATTTCCTTTAGATATAAATCCAGTAGCAGGATTCCTGGCTCATATGGTAGCTGTATTTTTAACTTTTTGAGGAACCTCCATACTCTTTTCCACCATGGCTGCACTAGTTAGCATTCCCAGCAACAACATGCAAGTATTCCCTTTTCTCTACATCCTCTCCAAAACTTATTATCGTAACCATCCTGACAAGTGTAAAGTGATATCTCATTATAGTTTTAATTTGCATATCCCTGATGATTAGTGATATTGAGTATATTTTCATATGCCTGTTGTCCATTTGTATGTCCTCTTTTGAGAAATAGCTATTCAAGTCCTTTGCCCATTTAAAAAATGGGGTTATTTGTTTTAATGCTATTGAATTGTTTGAGTTATATATTTTAGATATTAACTCCTTATATATTTTGGATATTAACCCTTTATGAAATGTACGGTTTGCAGATGTTTTCTCCCATACCATAAGTTGTCTCATCACTCTGTTATTTCCTTGGAAGTGAAGAAGCATTTTAGTTTGATACAATTCTATTTGTCTATTTTTGTTCCTGCCAACTGTACTTTTTGGGTCACATTCAGACAGATTATTACCCAAACCAATGTCATGCAGCTTTCCCCTGTTTTCTTTTAGTAATTTTTGTGGTTTCAGATCTTTTTATGTTTATGTCTCTAATTCATTTTTAGTTGAGTCTTATGTGTGGTGTGAGAAAAGGGACTAATTTAATTCTTTTGCATGTGAATATCCAGTTGTTTCAACACCATTTGTTGAAGAGACTGTCCATCCCTATTGTTTGTTCTTGTCACCTTTGTTGAAAATCAGTTGACTCTAACTGCATGCATTTATTTCTGGGCTCTCTCTTCTGTTCCATTAATCCATAGATCTGTTTTTAAACCAGTGCAATGCTGTATTGATTACTATGGCATATTTTTAAACCAGTGCAATGTTGTATTGATTACTCTCTAGCGTATTTTGAAGTCAGATAGTGTGATATCTCTAGTTTTTTTTATTTTGGGTCAAGATTGCTTTGGGTATTTGGAGTCTTTTCAGTTTCCATGTGAATTTTACAATTTTTTTTTCTATTTCTGTAAAAGATATCATTGGTATTTTGATAGGGATTGCATTGAATCTGTACATAGCTTTGGATAGTATGATCATTTAAACAATGTTACTTCTTCCAATCCACAAACATGGGATATCTTCCATTTATTTGTATCTTCTATTTCTTTCATCAATATTTTATAGTTTTCAATGCACAGGTCTTTCACTCCTTTGGTTAAATTCATTTCAAAGTATTTTTTGGCTGCTATATGAAATTATTTTCTATATTTTTAAGATTGTTTGTTGTTATCATATAGAAACGCTACTGATTTTTTTACCTGTTGTTGTTGTTTTAATGGGAATCTTTAGCTTAACATAAAGAAAAAAACCCTTTTATGCCATTTGCTAATTTTTAATATTATTACATAGCAAATCTGGCAAAGTAAAATAGTCTATTAAGCCTTGTTTTGACTTGTCATCTCAACTTATTTTTCCTATCTGAAAATATTGTCTATTAACATTTCATCTGTTTTATTTTCCTAAAAAAATCATTCATTAGCTCTTTTCCAAAATTTGTTCCCCAGAGTAAATTTCTCCTCTGTAGTCCTTATTTTTTCACCTCTGCTTCAAATTTTATTCTCTATCCTTTAGTTTTAGGATCAAATTTAAAACCTAGAAAAATAAGCTGAGTGCAGTGGTTGCACTTGTAATCCCTACTTGGGAGACTGACACAGGAGCATTGCTTGAGCCCAGGAGTTTGATGCTGCAGTGAGTTATGATTGCACCACTACACTCTAGCATGGGCAACAGAGTGAGACCTCAACTCTAAAACAAAAGAAAACAAAAATAGAAAATTTATCTAATGTTTTCAAATCTATTTTGATATAAAACACAATATATAATAAAAGACCTTTTGAAGATGGAATGTAACTTAGATTCTGTAACTAGGTCAAAACAGGAAATAAAGGCAAATCTAATAACATCTTAGCCTCACATTGGTTAGCCAGTCTTCTTAATCACCTAGAAAACTTGTTTAGGTGATTTTATTACAGTATTTCTAGGATTATAATAAAAATTATATCTAAAATTTAATAAAATTATTGTCATAATTGAAGTGAGAAAATAACCACTACATAATAATTATTCATTTAGAGATTTTCAAATGCTCCCAGGAATCAACTTTCAAGGGTTTATACCAGAAACTGTTCAATAGCAAATAGGAACCGAAAATGATACAGTTTTGATACGGCTAATAAAATGCAATGTATCAGATCAAGGAAGCAGCTAATAAGCTCTGAACTTCAACTCTGATCTTCTCCACAATAATCATTGTGAAGGCTTCTACTTCTGCTACTCTTTGGCCAGGCTGAGACTCTCGAAAATTTTATAACCGACGATAGATGTTTCTCTCTGTCTACAGTTAGAATGCATAGCAGAGAACTGAGACAATTTTAAGTCTAATTTAAGCCTACTTTCCCTCCTATTAGGTTACTGATACCTAAAATAATTCCAATGAGTGATAATCCAGGACATTTATAGATGCTTCAGATCAAACAAATCCTGAGCTACACAAAGCAAGATCAACTTCCTCTTGGCTGGATTTGAATCTTTTAGAAAAGGGCTATATGCTGTTTGGAGTTATATATTCCTTTGCTAATCTGATAAAATCTGTAGGTCCTAAATGCGAATGCTCCTCAAATTGAAAACTGAACATAATTTGATAAGAGTTTCTACACATCCCAAACCTACAATGCACAGACAGTGGTTTGAGAACAGCAGAGAACGGAAAGGAAATAAGTGATCCACTTAAATATCTCCGATATTTAGCTTATGAATATATTTTCCTTAAATACAACTTTTTACTTAGATATGGTATACTTTATGGTTTCTCTAGATAAAAATTTCTCCATAAAACACATGGTCCATGCACAAGTCTCACTTTTTCCTACCGCAGAAACAGGCCTTAGACTGATCCTGCTGGGAGACTTACTATGTGGAAAATTGAAGTTCAGTTCCACGGGGATTTTTGTTGTTTTTTTTTAGTTGTTTTTGTTTTGTTTTGTTTTGACTATTTAATTCCTTCTGGTAAGAAAACAAGCATAATCTAGAATTTTAAAGTAGGAAGCTTGTGGTTATTAAAAAATAAAACATACCTTTATAAGATTACAGAAGAAAAATTATATAACTTTCAATAGATACAAACCAGTATTTTATTACATCCCACATTTATTCATGGTTTTCAAAACCTCTCAGCAAACCAGGAATAAATGGAACTTAATCTGAAAAAATGTACAGTGAACATCATATTTAATGGTGAACTCTTAAAATGTCTAAAATTTTTAATTTCAAAAATTGGAAATCAGACAAGGTATGTGTGTACCTCGTTTCTATTACATGCGACACTGTGTGGGTCCACTTAATGAAATAAGGCAAGAAAAAGAAATAAAAGACATAAATATCACAAAAATGAAGCTAAACTACTTTTATTCATAGATTATGTGACAGCATATGAACAATACAAGGGAATGTGTCCAAAAAACAAACCTCTCACTAGATCCAGTGAGTGAATTCATGAAGGTCTCAGGATACATGATAAAATACGGTTACAAGTCACTTAACAACAAGTGTATGTTCTGAGAAATGCATTGTTAGATTATTTCATCATTATGCAAACATCAAAGAGTGTACTTAATGTAAACCGAGATAATATAGCATACTACATACCTAAGCTGTGTGGTATAGCCTGGTGCTCCTAGGCTACAACCTGTAGAGCAAGCATAATATTATGCTAGATACTGCAAGCAATTGTAACACAATGGTATTTGTGTATGTAAACACTTGTAAACATAGAAAAGATGCAATTAAAACACTGTATTAGAATCTTATGTGATCAGTCTCTTAGGTGTGGTCCGTCCTTGACCAAAATATGGTTATGTGGCACATGCTGTAGAAAAATTATTATTATTTTATTATACTTTAAGTTCTGAAATACATGTGCAGAATGTGCAGGTTTGTTACATAGGTATACGTGTGCCATGGTGGTTTGCTGTACTCTTCAACCCGTCATCTACATTAGGTATTTCTCCTAATGCTATCCCTCCCCTAGCACCCCAACCCCCGACAGGCCCTGATGTGTGATGTTCCCCTCCCTGTGTCCATATGTTCTCATTGTTCAACTCCCACTTATGAATGAGAATATGCGGTGTTTGGTTTTCTGTCCTTGCAATAGTTTACTCAGAATGATGATTGCCAGTTTCATCCATGTCCCTGCAAAGGACATGAACTCATCCTTTTTTATGGATGCATAGTATTCCATGATGTATATGTGCCACATTTTCTTTATCCAGTCTATCATTGATGGGCATTTGGGTTAGTTCCAAGTCTTTGCTATTGTGAATAGTGCCACAATAAACATATGTGTGCATGTGTCTTTACAGTAGCATGATTTATAATCCTTTGGGTATATACCCAGTAATGGAATTGCTGGGTCAAATGGTATTTCTAGTTCTAGTTCCTTGAGGAATCACTACACTGTCTTCCAGAATGGTTGAACTAATTTACACTCCCACCAATAGTGTAAAAGTGTTCCTATTTCTCCACATTCTCTATAGCATCTGTTGTTTCCTGACTTTTTAATGATTGGCATTCTAACTGGCATGAGATGGTATCTCATTGTGGTTTTGATTTGCATTTCTCTAATGACCAATGATGATGAGGTTTTTTTTTTTTTTTTTTCATGTTTGCTGGCTGCTTAAATGTCTTCTTTTGAGAAGTATCTGTTCATACCCTTCACCTACTTTTTGATGGGGTTGTTTTTTCTTGTAAATTTGTTTAAGTTCTTTGTAGGTTATGAATATTAGCCCTTTGTCAGATGAATAGATTGCAACAATTTTCTACCATTCTGTAGGTTGTCTGTTCACTCTGATGATAGTTTCTTTAGCTGTGCCGAAGCTCTTTAATTTATTTAGATCCCCTTTGTCAATTTTGGCTTTTGTTGCTGTTGCAATTGGTGTTTTAGTTATGTTGTCTTTGTCCATGCCTATGTCCTGAATGGTATTGCCTAGGTTTTCTTCTACGGTTTTTATGGTTTTAGCTCTTACATTTAAGTCTTTAATCCATCTTTAGTTAATTTTTGTATAAGGTGTAAGGAAGGGATCCAGTTTCAGCTTTCTGCAAATGGTTAGCCAGTTTTCCCAACACCATTTATTAAATGGGGAATCCTTTCCCCATTGCTTGTTTTTGTCAGGTTTGCCAAAGATCAGTTGGTTGTGGATGTGTGGTGTTATTTCTGAGGCCTCTATTCTGTTCCATTGGTCTATATATCTGTTTTGGTACCAGTATCATGCTGTTTTGGTTACTGGAGCCTTGTAGCATAGTTTGAAGTCAGGTAGTATGATGCATCCAGTTTTGTTCTTTTTGCTTAGGATTGGCTTGGCTATATGGGCTCTTTTGTGGTTTCACATGAAAATTAAAGAAGTTTTTTCTAATTCTGTGAAGAAAGTCAATGGTAGCTTGATGAAGATAGCAATGAATCTATAAATTACTTTGGGCAATATGGTCATTTTCATGACATTGATTCTTCTTGTCCATGTACATGGAATGTTTTTCCATTTGTTTGTGTCCTCTCTTATTTCGTTGAGCAGTGGTTTGTAGCTCTCCTTGAAGAGATCCTTCACATCCCTTGTAAGTTGTATTCCTAGGTGTTTTATTCTCTTTTTAGCCATTATGAAAGGGAATTCACTCATGATCTGGCTCTCTATTTTTGGTGTATAGGAATGCTTGTGATTTTTGCACATTGATTTTTTATCATGAGACTGCTGAAGTTGCGTATCAGCTTAAAGAGATTTTGGGCTGAAACAATGGGGTTTTCTAAATATACAATCATGTCATCTGCAAAAAGAGACAATTTGACTTCCTGTCTTCGTATATGAATACGCTTTATTTATTTCTCTTGCCTGATTGTCCTGGATAGAACGTCCAATACCATGTTGAATAGGAGTGGTGAGAAAGGGCATCCTTGTCATGTCCCGGTTTTCAAAGGGAATGTTTCCAGCTTTTGCCCATTCAGTATGACATTGGCTGTGGGTTTGTCATAAATAGCTCTAATTATTTTTAGATATGTTCCATCAATACCTAGTTTATTGCAAGTTTTTAGCATGAAGGGGTGTTGAATTTTATCAATGGCCCTTTCTGCATCTATTGAGATAATCATGTGGTTTTTGTCATTGGTTGTTATGTGACGGATGACATTTATTGATTTGCACATGTTGAACCAGCCTTTCATCCTAGGGATGAAGCTGGCTTGATCGTGGTGGATAAGCCTTTTGATGTGCTGCTGGATTCGGTTTGCCAGTATTTTACTGAGGATTTCCGCATCGATGTTGGTAAGGGATATTGTCCTGAAATTTTTGTTGTTGTTGTTGTTGTTGTTGTTATGTCTCTGTCAGATTTTGGTTTCAGGATGATGCTGGCCTCAAAAAATGAGTTAAGGAGGAGTCCCTCTTTTTCTATTGTTTGGAATAGTTTCAGAGGGAATGGTACCAGCTCCTATTTGTACCTCTTGTAGAATTTGGCTGTGAATCTGTATGGGTCCTGGGCTTTTTTTGGTTGGTAGGCTATTAATTACTTCCTCAATTTCAGAAATTGTTATTGGTCTATTCAGGGATTCCACTTCTTCCTGGTTTAGTCATGAGAGGGTGTAGGTGTCCAGGAATGTATCCATTGCTTCTAGATTTTCCAGTTTATTTGAGTAGATGTGTTTATAGTTTTCTCTGATGGTAGTTTGTACTTCTGTGGGATCAGTGGTGATATCCCCTTTATCATTTTTATTGTGTATATTTGATTCTTCTCTCTTTTCTTCTTTATTAGTCTGGCTAGCAGTCTATTTTGTTAATCTTTTCAAAAAACAGCTCCTGGTTTCATTGATTTTTTGAAGGTGATTTTTTGTCTCTATCTCCTTCAGTTCTGCTCTGGTCTTAGTTATTTCTTGTCTTCTGCCAGCTTTTGAATTTGTTTGCTCTTGCTTCTCTAGTTCTTTTAATTGTGATGTTAGGGTGTTGATTTTAGATCTTTCCTGCTGTCTCCTGTGGGCATTTAGTGCTACAAATTTCCCTCTAATCACTGCTTCAGCTGTGTCCCAGGATTCTGGTACGTTGTTTCTTTGTTCTCATCAGTTTCAAAGAACTTATTTATTTCTGCCTTGTTTTCGTTATTTACCCAGCAGTCATTCAGGAATAGGTTGTTCGGTTTCCATATAGTTGTGTGGTTTTCAGTAAGTTTCTTAATCCTGATTTCTAACTAATTTGCACTGTGGTCTGAGAAACTGTGTGTTATGATTTCCATTCTTTTCCATTTGCTGGGGAGTGTTTTACTTCCAATTATATGGTCAATTCTAGAATAAGTGCAATGTGGTGCTAAGAAAAACATATATTCTGTTGATTTGGGGTGGAGAGTTCTGTAGATGTCTATTAGATCTCCTTGGTCCAGAGCTGAGTTCATGTCCTAAATATCCTTGTTAATTTTCTGTCTCCGTAATCTATCTAATATTGATAGTGGGGTATTAAAGTCTCCCACTATTATTATGTGGGAGTCTAAGTCTATTTGTAGGTCTCTAAGAACTTGCTTTATGAATCTGGGTGCTCCTGTGTTGGGTGCATATATATTTAGGAGAGTTAGCTATTCTTGTTGCATTGATCCCCTTACCATTATGCAATAACCTTCTTTGTCTCTTTTGATGTTTGTTAGTTTAAAGACTGCTTTATCAGAGACTAGGATTGCCATCTGTACTTCTTTTTGCTTTCCATTTGCTTGGTGAATATTCTTCCATCCCTTTATTTTCAGTCGATGTTTGTCTTTGCACATGAGATGAGTCATCTGAATATAGCACACTGATGGGTCTTGACTCGTTATCCAAGTTGGCATTCCTTGTCTTTTAATTGGGGCATTTAGCCCATTTACATTTAAGATTAACATTGTTATGTGTGAATTTGATCCTGTCATTATGATGCTAGCTGGTTATTTTGCCCATTAGTTGATGCAGTTCCTTCATGTGTCAATGGTCTTTACAATTTGGCATGTTTTTGCAGTGACTGGTACCGGTTTTTCCTTTTCCTATTTAGTGCTTCCTTCAGGAGCTCTTGTAAGGCAGGCCTGGGGTAATAAAATCTCTCAGCATTTGCTTGTCTGTAAAGGATTTTATTTCTCCTTTGCTTATGAAGCTTGGTGTGGCTGGATATGAAATTCCAGGGGTTGAAAATTCTTTTCTTTAAGCATGTTGAATATTGGCTCTACTCTCTTCTGGTTGTAGGATTTCAGCAGAGAGATCTGCTGTTAGTCTGATGGGCTTTTCTGTTATGGTGGGTAACCCGACCTTTCTCTCTGGCTGCCCTTAACATTTTTTCCTTCATTTCAACCTTGGTGAATCTGATGATTATGTGTCTTGGGGTTGCTCTTCTCAAGGAGTATCTTTGCGGTGTACTCTGTATTTCCTGAATTTGAATGTTGGCCTGTCTTGCTAGGCTGGGGAACTTCTCCTGGATAATATCTTGAAAAGTGTTTTCTGACTTGGTTCCATTCTCCCTGTCACCTTCTGGTACACCAACCAAACGTAGGTTTGGTCTTTTCACATAGTCCCATATTTCTTGGAAGCTTTGTTTGTTCCTTTTCATTTTTTTTCCTCTAATTTTGTCTTCACACTTTATTTCATTAAGTTGATCTTGAATCTCTGATATCCTTTCTTCTGCTCGATCAGTTCATCTATTGATACTTGTGTATGCTTCACGAAGTTCTCATGCTGTGTTTTTCAGTTCCATCAGGTAATTTATGTTCTTCTCTAACTAGTTATTCCAGTTAGCAATTCATCTAAGCTTTTTTCACGGTTCTTAGCTTCCTTGCATTGGGTTAGAACGTGTTCCTGTAGCTTGGAGGAGTGTGTTATTACCCATCATCTGAAGCCTACTTCTGTCAACTCATCAAACTCATTCTCCATCCAGTTTTGTTCCCTTCTGGTGAGGAGTTGTGATCCTTTAGAGGAGAAGCGGTGTTCTGGTTTTTCGAATTTTCAGAGTTTTTGTGCGAGTTTTTCCTCATTTTCGTGGATTTATCTACCTTTGGTCTTTGATGTTGGTGACCTTTGGATGGGGTTTTTGTGTGGTTGTCCTTTTTGTTGATATTGATGCTATTCCTTTCTGTTTGTTAGTTTTTCTTCTAACAGTCCGGCCCCTCTGCTACAGGTCTCCTGGAGTGTGCTAGAGGTCCACTTCAGACCCTGTTTGTCTGGGTATCACCAGCAGAGGCTGCAGAAAAGCAAAGATTGCTGCCTGTTCATTCCTCTGGAAGCTTTGTCCCAGAGGGGCACCTGCCAGATACTAGTCAGAGCTCTCCTGTATGAGGTATCTGTCTACTTCTACTGGGAGATGTCTCCCAGTCAGGAGGCACAGGGGTCAGGGACCCACTTGAGGAGGCTGTCTGTCCCTTAGCACAGCTCACGTGCTGTGCTGGAGATCTGCTGCTCTCTACATAGCTGACCCTGGTGGTGTAGGCAGCCTGGGGAATCTTCTGGTGTATGGGTTGCCAAGACCGTGGGAAAAGCATAATATCTGGGCCAGAATGCACCGTTCCTCAGGGCACAGTCCCTCACGTCTTCTGTTGGTAAAGGGAGGAAGTTCCCCAACCCCTTGCACTTCCCGGGTGAGGCTACACCCCACCCTGCTTCAGCTGGCTCTCAATGGGTTGCACCCACTCTCTAACCAGTTCCAATGAGATGAGCCAGGTACCTCAGTTGGAAATGGAGAAATCACCTTCCTTATACATTGATCTCACTGGGAGCTGCAGACCAGATCTGTTCCTGTTCAGCCATATTGCCACCCACTGTCCAAAAGTTCTTTTTATTTCCATACATGAGTAACAAATAGAACGTGTAATTTAAAAAATTAATTTCATTCAGAAAAGCATCAAAAGTAAATAAAATATATGGGATAAATTTAGAAAAATATAAAAAGGAACAAAGCATTGTTGAGAAAGTTTAGTGTTGTTGGAAGTTTCAATATTGTAAAGATGTCAATTATTCCTAAACTACTCATAATGTAATTAAGATAAAGATCTCAGCAGGCTTTTTTTAGATATTGACAAGCTCATACCAACATTATATAAAAATCTATTGGTCTCAATTTATCTAAACAATTTTGTAAAAGAAGAACAAATTTGGAAAACTTATACCAATTGATTTCAATACTTACTATAAAGTTATAGTGATTCATATAACACAGCATAAAGATAGATAATAAATAAATAGATCAAATGGAACAGAATAGAAATGAAAAAGAAGCATACATATATAAACAAATGTTTTTCTTGCCAAAAATTCTAACGTAATTCAATAGAGAAAGGAAAATCTTTTAAATGAGGGGTGGTAGACCACTAGATGTTGAAAACTAGATAAAGAATAAATAGAAACTTGATTCACATCTAATGTCATACGCAAAATTAATGCTAGATGGCTTACAGACCTAATTGTAAAAACAAAAAATATACATGCTTCTAAAAGAAAACATAGGAACACATCTTTTTAACCTGGAGATAGGCAAAGATTTCCTAGACAGACATAAATATCTATAATTATAAAAGAAAAAATATAAATTACACTTCATTAAAATTAAAAACTACTATTAATTAAAACACCTTGAAAGAAATGAAAAGCAATCCCTAGACAAGAAGAAAATATATTCAGAAAAGCAACTCATATCAAGATTAAAGAAATTATAAAAATTATAATAAAAAGACAAGCAAACAAATACAAAAATAAGAAAAAGTGTTATACAGACATTTCACAAAAAAATGTATAAATGGCCAATAAATGCACACGAAAATGCTCAACATCATTAGCCACCAGGGGACTGCAAATTAAACCAGTTAGTTACTACTACATGCTTGAGAGAATGACTAAAATTTAAACAATAATTAAAAGAAATTTTCAACACCAACCATTAGTAAAGATGCAAA
Source organism: Colobus angolensis palliatus (assembly GCF_000951035.1). Taxonomy (NCBI): domain Eukaryota; kingdom Metazoa; phylum Chordata; class Mammalia; order Primates; family Cercopithecidae; genus Colobus; species Colobus angolensis. The sequence continues at coordinate 5,208,681 of NW_012115500.1, read as the reverse complement.
ACAGCTAGGATCTCTTATTCATTGCTGCTGGCAGGAGTATAAAATGTGTGTGGAAAACTGGCAGTTTAAGTTAAATATGTGACTACCTTATGACACAGTAATTTTACTCTTGGCTATTTATAAATTTTTTTTAAATGTATGTCCACAAAAGCTTGTACTAGAATGGTCACTGTGGTTAATTTATATTAACAAAAATTGGAAACAAACCAAATGTCCATCAACAGGAGAATAAACAAATTGTGGTATATCCATACCATGGAATATTACTCAGCAATAAAGAGGAACAAACTACTGATACATCCAATCTCATAGATGAATCTCAAAAATATTATTCTTTGGGAAATAAGTCAGAATAAAAGACTGCATACTGTGTCACTTAATTTTTATGAAGTCCAATTATGGCCCAAACTAATTTACAGAACAGAAATTAGAGTAATTTCTGCATTCAGTGGAGAGGAACAATGTAAAGGGACACTATGGGACATTCTAAGGTGATGATGTTCTATATATCAATTGATATGCTGGTTACTTGGGTACATACTTTGTCAAAACTCACGGAACTCTATACTGAAGATTTGTATATTTTATTATGTAACTATATTTTCATTTTTAAAAATGAAGTTAAAAACTTCTTAGGATGAGAAAGAGAAGCTTCTTGCACCTGGTAATATTTTTTTCCTCTGTAAGTGGTAAAATTGGCAGCTGTAGGTCCTTGTAGGGAATTTGGAAAACATAGGAAGCCTATAACACAGTGGTTCTTAAATTGGCTGCACATTGGAATCACCTGGGGAGTTTTAAAGAGCAGTGGTGTCTGGGTTTCACCCCTAGAGATTCTTTTTTAATTGCTTTTGGGGGTGGCCTAGGCATCAGATTTTTTAAAGCTCCCCAGATAATTCTTAAGTGCAACCAAGATTGAGAATCATTACTAAAACCGTTACTGGAAGCGTGCCGCACTGCCCCTTGGTTTGAATAAACATTTCCAAACATAGGATGGTATTCTTCATCATTTCAACGTCTTTTATAAAACATATCAATTGGCATATTCGTAACCATCATATTACCACCCCATTGTGATTCCCTTGCATGTGTAAAAACAAGGAAGAAATCAAATAAAAATGAAAGAGGTAGCACTTGACTTAATATCCGGACTTAATATTCCTATGCTGGAATCTCCTAGCGTAGGTTTTGCCCTTTGACATCTATTTACATAGTATCTTAAATTTTTCTATCAACTTATTAGACCTGTACTATGTCTCTTTTACCACCTCAAAACTTAAAAAGCAGGGACCATATGTATCATTTAAACACTACATGCAGAACACCTGACATATTACAGAAGCTCAATAAATACATGTTGAATAATAAAAATAAACTCCTCCTTATTTGGCAACTTGCTAACAGGAATGACGACTGTTCTTCTCATCTTTGATACAGGAGAAAAATACATGTAATGCTTTTCTCCCCTCCAGTCAGGTCTATGGTGAAGAAACAAGAATGCTGTGCGAGAAATCTGTTTCAACACATCTGTACTAGACTCTTTGTTGTTTTAGGGATATGTCAACCAACAATATGACAAGTCATGGCTGACTGGAAAGAAAAAGATTATGGAGTCTCTGCAAAGGGGCAAATGGGGAAGACGAATTGTTTGGACCGCTGCTAATCATAGTTTATTATGGGGCTGCTATTGACAGGGCTGCAAACAGCCCACCTCACAGAAGAACAGGCATGCAGGCCATTCTTAGATTCCGTAAATTGCCTAAGAACAACACAGTTCATGAGCCTTTAATGAGGACAGCACTTGGAGCAGGCAGCATAATTTGATACCAGCAAATAGAGATATCTACCACAGTTTAACACTCCTTAATCTTCACTGCATTAGACAGCTGCCCTGTCATTTATCTTTCTATTTTATTGGTGTTACATTAGTAGCAATAGCCAAAAAATGGGCATTGATGCTGAACCATGGATCTGCTTCCAATCAGCATGCAGACGGAGACAAAGCTCCTGTAACACCTTGAGTAGAATGCTCCAGGAGTCAGTCTTCGGGGCATTTCATGGAATGAGAGATGCAGACATTTGAGTGTTTCAGCTCCTTCCCATACTGCACACTGTGAGTACCTTGTTACCAGAAATTATAGGTACTGAATGAAATACCTGGCTGAACCCAACCCATCTCTCTTCCATACCCTCCTTAGCCAAAATGGAAACCAAAGACTACAGAGAAAGAGACTTTTGTTTCAGACTACATTAAATCTTTCCTTTCACTCAAACTAATGTTTAATTATAGGTTATTAAAACTAGTTCCTGGCCACGTGTAGTGGCTCATGCCTGTAATCCTAGCACTTTGGGAGGCCAAGCCAGTTGGATCACCTGAGGTCAGGAGTTCAAGACCAGCCTGGCCAAAATGACAAAACCCCATCCCTACTAAAACTACAAAAATTAGCCAGGCAGGTGGCACACGCCTATAGTCCCAGCTACTCAGGAGGCTGAGGCAGGGGAAATGCTTTAACCCAGGAGGTAGAGGTTGCAGTAAGCAGAGATCACAACATTGCACTCCAAGCACTCCAGCCTGGGTGACAGAGCGAGACTCTATCTCAAAAAAAAAAAAAAAGAAAAAAACTAGTTTCTTCAACCATTGTCAGAATGCTACCCACATAATTTTTTATTGATGGTTTTAATTAGTTTCATGATATTTTCCAAAGTAAACATTTACCTTCTTGGACTTGAGGGCTGATCATTTGTAAAACTAAATAGGTAGGCTCTGGTGATTCACAATTCTATGGGAGTGTGTATGTGCATGTGCGCACACATGCCTGCCTGTGTGTACACTCATACACAAACACACACATACACACACACACACACACACATAGATGTGTGTGTATGTTTTCCTTTGTTTTTGGAACAATTCTAAAGTAACAAGCCATTTCAGAAGCATTATATATATATATATATATGTATGTATATGTGTGTATGTGTGTCTATATATATATGTATATTCACTGGAAATAGTACAAAGAAAACCATCTCTCTTTTTCTAATATACATACTGTGATCTGGGCCTAACCCAAGAAAAAGAAAGGTCAAATAATTTATAAGTCAAGAAGGACCCATAAGAGTGAAGAAGTCATTCAGCATCTGTTTATAAGACTTGTATGGAAATATCCATGATATAATGATTAGAATAACATGAAAACAGGGACCACATTTTCTAAATATAAGAGTAATATTTTTGCTTTAAATCCATCATCACATAAAACATAATGAAATTTTAAGTAATAATAACACCTTAGCAAATGGCATTATTATTATTATTGAGAAACAGATTGAAGCAGTTAGGAGACTGTTGGCTGATCTGAGTCATTTTCTACATAAAATACAAACTTGGAAGCAGTGAACAACTTTATTTTAATATTAAACCCTTTTAGTATAAAGTGAATACCTCTGTGCAAGATTCTAGCCCAAAAAGTTAGAAGAGTTGTATTTTTTATCTATTGCTGCACAACAAATTACCCTCAAATTTAACAGATTACAAATAAGAAACATTTATTAGCTCACAGTTTCTGCGTGTCAGGCAAGTGGGGACAGCTTACATAGGTGTTTGTGGCTCAGGGCCTCTTATTCTCTTTAGGCTGTAGACAAGATGTCTGCCAGGGTTGCAGACATCTGAAGGTTTGACTAGGGCTGAGGGGTCATTTTCAAGGCGGCTCACTCAACATGCCTGGCAAGTTAGTGCTGGTTGCTAGTAGAAAGCATCAGTTTCTCATCATGTAAACCTTTCCACAGGGCTTTTTGAGTGTCCTCATGGCCTGGCAGCTAGTTTCCCCAAAGCAACTGATCCAAAGGAGCAAAGCAGAAGCTGCAGTGTGTTTTACGGCCAGCTTCAAAAATCACAAACCCTAATTTTGTCAATATCCTTTTATTACATAGGTCAACCATATTTACTGTAGAAAGGGACAACACGAGGTTGTAAATATCAGAAAACATTCAGAATTTTTGGGGGTCATTTGAAGGCTGGCTACCACACCAGTGGACATATAGAATAAAGAGACACCTTAACTAGCAAGAATGGGAATAAATTTAGGCTTGTGCTAGTCTATTACACATCAAATTACCATTCAAATGCATTTATAAGTTAATACACATCAAGCTGTTGTAGGCACTGTATTTATCTGAATGTGTCCTCCAATGTGTCACCTTTACAGGCATCTAGGCAAATTTCCCAAAATATACATGACCATCTTTTTCCAGGGGCCCTGATTCTGAATTTCAGTATTTATTCAAAAGGTTTCACAAGCTCCTATTATTGTACCATTTAGGACAGAATGTGACTTTATCAGAAATACTAACATTTAAATATAGGATTTGATATCAAAAATAAAGAAATGCTCTTTTTTCCATATTTCTCTCTATATTGTCTAGGTATTGGAGCCTTTATACATTTTATTTAAAAAGTATTATGTTTCGATTTTTTCTAAGTGTTGCTCTGGAGTAAGAAAATGGGGAGGCAATAAATTTTGATGTTTTTATTCTAAACTTTACCTGATATTTTCTCCAAAATATAATCCAAACTTTTTCTAAGGAGTAGATTTTGGATCAATTTCCTCCAACTAAAACTATTTAAATATTTACAAAATGAGCATCAAAACTGAAACATGTTTTCAGTGTTTTATACATATATTTTTGAATAAAAATGTGATCTTTTCCTATTTGACTCTAAAATATTTTCTAGTTTACCCAAACATCCTTATCAAAATTATCTTCCCAGAAAGAAAATCTAGTCAAATCGACAGGCTTTTGGTTAGATAAACCTAATTTTTCAATATATCATCAAAACTTACATAAATTTAGAAAGTCCATCACTGGCCGGGCACGGTGGCTCACATCTGTAATCGCAGCACTTTGGGAGGCTGAGGTGGGCAGATAACCTGAGCTCGGGAGTTCGAGACCAGCTGACCAACATGGAGAAACCCTGTCTCTACTAAAAATACAAAATTAGCCGGCTGTAGTGGTGCATGCTTGTAATCCCAGCTACTTGGAAGACTGAGGCAGGAGAATTGCTTGAACCTGGGAGGCAGAGGTTGTGGTGAGCTGAGATCATGCCATTGCACTCCAGCCTGGGCAACAAGAGTGAATCTCTTTCCTCCTCCCGCCTCCCAAAACAACAACAACAACAACAACAACAACAAAACGAAAGTCCATCACGCTTACTGAATTCTGGCTTATGTATCTATACAACTGAGGCTAATGACTTTAAAATGTTGGTTTGAAGATTGGAGTTACATGTAAATTTAAGTTTAACTGCCATGATCCTTTACTGATCACAAAATGAAATGGCATATTACAGAATAATGCTCAAACTCCTTGGCTTGCCATCAAGACCATTCATGAATGTGTCACAACTACATTTGCATTTTCCACCATCTCTGCAACCCACATCTTCTAGCCACATTGGATTGTCTGGTACTTCCCAAACATATCTTATAACATCATGCCATTCTAATTTTTTTTGTGGCATTTGTTATCCATGAAATGCAAAAAGACTTCTTCACTTAAAGAAATCCACTCCACAACCTTGTTTTTGGGGGGCGGAGCAAGATGGCCGAGTAGGAACAGCTCCAGTCTCCAACTCCCAGCGCGAGCCACACAGGAGACCGGTGATTTCTGCATTTTCAACTGAGGTACTGGGGTCATCTCACTCGGGAGTGCTGGACAATCGACGCTGGTCAGCTGTAGCAGCCTGACCAG
>NW_012115500.1:5187129-5197453 GCF_000951035.1 Colobus angolensis palliatus | reverse complement strand
AAAGAAATCCACTCCTCTTTTAATGATCTACTCAACTATCTTCTCCTCTAGGGAACTTTGCTCGATAGTCTCAGAGAATTTTCTATCTCTGGACTTCCACTGTTAATTTATATGTATGTTACAACACTTGTCATTATTCCCTTTTGTTAGTTGTTAAAATGTTGTTAACTCTTTCACAGATGGTGTGGAAATAAAGACTCTGTATTAATTATCTTTTTCTAAAACCAAGCACTGAGCCAGGCATATATGTCAGTTCAGGAACCGACACTGGAAAAATACTGTAAGTAATCAGTGGAAATCTTTGAGAAATGAAAACTTACCAAAATATGGAAAGTGATTAAATATTTTCAGAAGATATAAAAGATATTTCCAGATCAGTAAATTCTGCATTAGTCCATTGGAGATTCTGGAATAAACACCTTTAGGGTACTTCTAAAGAACACTGTGGTCACCAGGAACTTATCACTACAAGAGAATGGTGTATACAAACTACATTTTATTATTACTGCTCTTTAAGAGGGTAAACTCCACATATCTTGATTTTAGGAAGAGTTTGAAAAAGAATTTTTAAGATGTAACTGACAAGAGGAAGAAATGTGGCCAGGATGATGATGATACTGACACGGGAGGGGGGCAGGGAGGTACTGGGTAAAGAAGAGCAGGGTCCCTGGCAAAGGCTCAACCCTCGAACCTGGGCCCATGGACCTAAGTGAGAATAGGCACTCCTGTTTTCATGCCCAAATGTTGCTTTTTCCAAGATCACTCTGGCCCACCATGCCCCCATCCTGTGACCATATAAACACAAGACCTAAGGGGGCACAGACACAAGTGGCTGAACATCAAGAGGAGCAGAGGAGCAGACCAGCAGACACCAGCTGACCAGCAACAGAACAACACAGCAGAGAAAGAGAGAAGAGTAAGGACATCTGAATGAGGGGAGTTCAGCCAGCGGCAGTCGGAGAAGGGCCTGGCAGCTGTGTGGCCTGACTCCAGGGGAAGACCACTTTCCCACTCCATCCCCCACTTTACACCTCCCCATCCATCTCGCTGAGAGCAACCTCCACCACTCAATAAAACCTTGCAATCATCCTTTGAGCCCACGCGTGATCCAATTCTTCTGGTACACTAGGAAAGAGCTTGGGATATAGAAAGCTGTTGCGCTGGCCCTCTGTCCTTGTGATAAGGCAGAAGGTCTAGTGAGCTGATCAACACAAGCCATCTGTAGATGGAAAAGCTGAAAGAGCACACTGTCACACACACCTTCTTGGGCTTCAGGAGTCACAGACACCCATCCCTAGACATTGCTGTGGGTCCAGAGCCCAAAAGCGATCCCTATGGCCTCTGCACCTGCCCATCTGCATGCTCCCCCTGGGGATTTGAGGGCAGCAGGATGGCCAAAGGAGCCAGCCACACCCCTGTCACAGGACCTGCAAAGGGTATAAGGGAACTCTTCTGTTTCAATACTAAATTGGGGTCTGATTGCAGGCAGTGCCCTATGAGTATTGATTAATGGAGAAAACTCAGTCAGGGGAATGAACTGTCTAGTGTTTGTCACTCAGTTTCGTGCTTATGGTTTTCTGGTAAGCATTTTTATCAGCTACTTGAGAAAAGACATAGGAGACAGGTTCATTATATTTGCCGATAAAATATAAGGAGGTACATTTTCCGAGACAAGCTACTGACATACATCACCTCCCCTCTCCTCTATTTTGATAATCAAAAATATTCCCAGACATTGCCAGATGTCTCCTGGGAGCAAAATCTCCCTGAGTTGAGAACTCCTGGGCTAGAATCAGGAAGTGAACCGAACCACATGAAACATGTATAAATGCTTCGTGAGGTAAAGAATGCACTATCTTTCTGGCTTAACTTTTTACGTTCTGTGCTTGAGACATAGTAGACATTTATTGAATAGAGAAACGAATGAGTGAATAATTGATTAAAACACCAGTTCTGAACTTATATTTTGAAAAGCACAATAACATCTCTTGAAGATGAAGAAAGTCCAACTGATTGAATGTACTTCCAAAACTACAAAATTTGCTACAAGATCAGCATGAGCCAAATAATAATATTGCTCCGGAGAACCAGAACAAACTAATAAATGCAAAGTTAGGTTTCATTCCTAATATTAATAGGAATATCCAGAACAAGGGATGTGATGTTACACTGACTAAAACATGGCATTCAGTTCTGTTGAAATATATTTAGAAAAAAATAATAGACCGGAGTGATTTTAAGAGTAAATGTAGGTAAAGTTCCTGAAAAAAATACGTCACAAAATAAATGTCTGAAGTACAAGATTATTAAGTTTAGGGGAAAATATCCTGGATAACATGAAAATTTCAAATATTTGAAAATTAATCCTGTGACTAGATTCTGTGTATTCCAAAGGCTAAAACAGAATTAATGTATAAAGTTTCAAAGATAGATTTAGGCTCAAAGGAAATAAAGAACTTCTAAAAATAGAACTTTCTAAAAATTTAATAAGCTACAATGAAACCTCATGACTAGCTTCTGTTTCTGAGATTCTAAGAGTTTTCAATTATCAGATTCATAATATCTTGAAAGTGCTTTGATATTCAAACCATGATGATGCCTACAGGACTATAATTATAGTCAAAATGTGATCAAAATAAAATGTTCAAAAGATATCTAGATTCAAAATTTATTTGCCTTGAATGTTTTTCTTTGGAACCAATTTGAAATGTTTAATAATTATCATTGATACAGTAAGTGAATCAAAAACCTTTTTTTCTCATTTCTGTAAAGTGAGGGATGTTGCAGTCTACAGATGTCAAATGAACATTGGTTCAGTAACTAAGTGTCAGCAGCAAGTAACCAAAAGTGGTGAGCTAAGCTCAGCAACTATCAGCTGTGAAAATGCTGGGGGTAAAAACACAACAACCTGAGGGACAAATGAAAATAGAAGAAAAAGGAGTCCTGAGACAGTAGCTCAAAAGCACCAGGATTGGTCTTTATTGCCAGGGATTTTTCCCAGAGAGAAAAAAGGTGTAACAAGCACTTTCCTGCCTAATTCTCGCACAGTAGCTCAGAACATCCTTTGATTGCATCAGGTCACATGGTCTCATCTAGTTTTAAAGAGAGTTGGACCGCTGAAGGCAAAAGAAATGTTTTCTATGAACCAGACCTTCTTCCTGTCTCCCTGAAGAGGATGATCTACTTCTGCACAGTAAACCAGGGATTTCCATATGAGCCAATGGGAACTGTTACTCTGAGCTCTCCATGACTATTTCTATGATTGGTTCTCTGCAGCAAACTTCAACAGTGGTCCAATTCACTGACAGATTGTTTTTTTTTTTAAGAAATACCAGGGGCATAATAGGCTTATGGCAGAAGCATTGGTTTCTTCGTCATTATCTTAAGCTTTTTTAGCTACCACCATTGCTATAACACCCTCGGCACTTCTACCACTGTCTGTTCAAACCCCACTACATTCTATCCTTTTTGGACATTGGCCTCAACTCCTTCTACTATGTCATGGCTACCTTCTCAGCTATCTGAATCTTTACTGCTGGCCCTGTGCCAGCTACTATACCATCTACCAAAAAGCTGCGGACCCTGCCACTAGAGAGGGGCATTTCTCTCTTCACATTCTTCACATTGACCTCTGAGCTTTCCCCACATCTAAACCACACATAAACTGCCTGACCACCACACCTTTTCTTTTAGTTCTATTTATTTATTCATTTATTTGGTACAGTTTTACCAAAAAGAAACTATGGTCCTGGCAGACTGGTCTCCCTATAGATGTTACAAAAAAGAAGCAGTGTTGGATTTAATAAAACACAATTTTTAGTATGTTTTAATTTGAATTTTGGTCAAGAAAATGCCCAAAGAAAATAAGCTAGTCATTTGAAAAAGAACACAGATGATTTCTGCCCACAAAAGCAAGATACAGAGGTCACATAACAATATGAATTAGAAAGAATCACATATGTCGAAAAACTCAGTGGGTCTCTGCTTCATAGATGAATTCTGTCCTCATTGTCATTCTAATCTCACTGATTTTTGAGCAAGGACAGAATTGTCAAGAAAACTTTAATTGTGCCTCAAGAGGTTCACTTTTTAAAGAACTTTAATAATACTTTGTGGACTTAGGAAGAAGCAGAAATTATTGCTTCAGACAAATCTGAAGATTAGATCAGTGTTAAGATAAAGAGTGCTAAATTTGGGGAGTTGTTTTTCAAGTGTAACCTCTGAATCTGTTGAAGTTGTTTATTAACAAGACAAACTAGCTCCTAACCAGACTTAGGAATGCATCCTGAGGCATTAACATTTCCTTTCAACTGACAAAGCTTACTGTGAATTTAGCATCATCCACCCTTAATCCCAAAGGATTCATCACACCTGGGCAATCACCCAAGTGCTATTTAAGTTCATGTATCAATTCGAGTAAGTTGTATGTTATATGTAATGAAAACTAGCAGTCCACCAAATAATTTTACTTCATAAACATATCTAACAAGTGGAGAAAGGAATTTCTGCTTTTTATGACCCAAAGTTTCCATTCAATGTCTCAGACAAGTCTACTTTGACATGTACAAAAGGTGACTAGGAAGAACAGGACTCTCATAAAAAGCAGTGTAATATCAGAGTAAGTTTTTCCTTCTCTAGTAATGATATTCAGCTCATGTGCCTGCCAAAATCCATTCATTTTGGAAACATTTTATCCTGCTGTTCTCTCAACATACACCAAACAAAATATAGATTTGCTATAAACAGGGTAACTTTCGTAGTGTAATATATAACAACACAAAGGAAACTCCTCCCCACATTATATCATTGGTATCCAAAGCCTTAAACCAAATTCAGCCCAAACCAGCCTCATATTTTTATAAAAACCTCATAACAAAAAATCAGGGAAATTTCTGAAAACAAAGACAGTAAATTTCCTAGGAGTACTGGCAATTTTTGTAATCAGTGATAGAATATTCTCAGAACACACGTGTTGATTCTGTGGGACATGACAGTTCCCATAAGAGCTGAAAAAACCAACAGAAACACTTGTGTTAGCACAATGTGCTGAAGGTTGCATTGTGATGGCTACTTCAAAACAAAATAACTTTTGAATGGTAAAAAGTAATCAACTTTCGGGAAAAGTATGCAGTATGAGCCATATTCAGTTGCTGAAACTTCCATGGAAATATTTCTCTTCTCGCAAACACCATGCAAGAATAGAGAACCTACCTATAGAAGGCAAGTCCAGAAAAGTTAGAAACATTGTTCTACCTGGCAAAAAGTAAAGAAATTTTTAAAACCACTGTCAGTAGAGAAAAATGACAAGACTAGTCTTGATCATTTTAGGCGGTTTATTTGCCAAAGTCAAGGATGCGTGCCTGGGAGACAGGCCTATGCTTTTCTCCAAAGATAATTTTGAGGACTCCAGATTTAAAGGGAAAAGAGTGGCATATTGAGAAGTATACAATTTTCATGAAGAGGTGGGTAGAGAAAAATAGTCATTCATGCCGTTGTCTGGCTCAGTGAATCTGTATTTTTTTTTTTTTTTTTTACGTAAGATGACATAGACAAATGGGTCAGAGGAACAATCAGACATGCATTCATGTCTGGTGGGCAGGGGGGTAAATGCACCTGTAAAGATAAGCTATCAATAATATTGCCGTGGTGAAATTTTAACAGAAACACCTTAGGGTAAAGGTCTTGGAGCTCACTAGGAATTCCCCTGTGGGCAAAATATGGGGGAGGCATGTAGCTTTCCATCTAGTAGCCATCTTATTTAGGAACCAAAGGGAGGCAAGTTTGTGTAACTCAGCTCCCAGCTTAACTTTTCCCTTTGGCTTAATGAGTTAGGAGTTCCAAGATTTATTTTCCTTTCACACTACCATTTCCTATAAGTAAGTCATAATTATTTCTTCTAACAAAGCAAATCATAATCATGTAATGTTCCTATGTCTCAATGTAATATGCTTATATGTCAATGTGTAACTTATTTTTAACACTGTTGATCTGTGTTTGCAAATTCCTGTCTAATTAAATATTTTTTTTCAAACCCATGGCTGCCAAATGTATTAAACAATATGAGTGTTAATAAATAATTTTGAGGGTCAAAACAGGAAAGCAAGAAAAAGCATACACAGTCTCAGGTTCACTGCCAAGGTTATCATCTAAATCTAATTTAGAGAGCCTCATTAAATATAAGCCTCCCAGCAAATTTAATGGAACTCAGGAGAGGCAACCATTTCAAAGTTTTTGGAGAGCAGAATGTGTGTTTTTAATTGATAGTTTATTTTATTTCAGAACTATTTTTAAACAGAATATGTAAGGCATTACCAAGAATTACTTTATTCCATGTCATTTGTGTTTTAGTTGGGTACATCTTTTGCACCTGTCATTGAGAAAATATAGTGTTTGAAAAAAATTAGATTTTGAAAAGTAACATAATTTTAGTAGGATGATTTTTATATAAAATGATCTGATAAATCTTTCCTGTGTTATTTAAAGATCAAAGGTTTATTCCACACTGTTATAAAAAAGATGAATAATAACAAGTGTTTGTAAGGATGTATTGAAAAGGGAACTCTTCTACATCCACTGTTGGTGAGAATGTAAATTAATACAGCCATTTTGGAAAATAGTGTGGCAATTTCTCAAAAAACTAAAAATTGAATTACCATATGATCCAACAATCCCACTTCTGGGTATATATCTAAAGGAACTGAAACTGATATGTTGAAGAAATTTCTGCACTCCTATGTTAATTTCAGCATTGTTCAAAACAGCCAAGATCTAAAGGCAACATAATTGTCCACCAATGGAAGGATAAAGAAAATGTGGTATATATATAATGGAATGCTATACAGCCTTAAAAAAGAAAATTATCTCATTTGTGACTATATATGACATTCCTTAGACTATCTGGCACATGATAGGCACCAAATAAAAAGTAGTTTTTTATAATCAATAATATACTGAATAAATTATGGTTATATTAACTGTAGTAACAGTAACAGGTAAGCCTGAAAATTTGGTGGCTTAACATATGGAAGCTTATTTTGCACTATCCAATGCAAATTTCCTTGTTAGAGAGTGGATTTTCTCATTATGGTAACTTCATAACCGAAGTTATTTCAATTTTGTGGCTCAATTATTATATGGTTGATGAGTCCCCTGCCCTAACCAATCTAAAAGGAAAATAGTGGCTCATTGCTGTAATCCCAGCACTTTGGGAAGCCAAGACGGATGGGTCACTTGAGGCCAAGAGTTGGAACCACCTGGCCAACATGGAGAAACGCTGTCTCTACTAAAAACACAAAGAATTAGCCAGGTGTGGTGTGCACCTTTAGTCCCAGCTACTCAGGAGGCTGAGCCATGAAAATTGCTTGAACCCAGGGGGCAAAGGTTGCAGTGAGCTGAGATCGCATCACTGCACTCCAGCCTGGGCGACAGAGCAAGAACCTACGTCAAAAAACAAAAAAGGACGTAGAGAGTTGAAACGTCTTAGCCACTATTTTAAAAACCCGGTCTCATGGTAACAATGATCACTTTCATAGATATTCCCTAATATAAAACTAATCAATTGACACACATGGGTGTAAAGGTACCTGGCAATGTAGTTCCTGGTGGAATACCTTTCTTTCTAGTGATAACTCAACAATATAGAAGAGGTAACAAATTCTATGTGGACAGCTCTCCATCTGTACCACAGTCACCTCCTTTGGCCATTAAATATCTTTGTGCACTCTTCTTCCCCACAATATACACTCACTCTTGCCCCAGACTGTATTCAAAAAGTTCCATCTAGTTATGGAATCCCTCTCAAAATCCAGGAGCCCTGAGTGATACACAGTTATTTCCTCTAGCCATATGTGGCACCTTATAGTCCAATGACCTATGAACTAAAAGTCAAGTTGTCTTTCCCTGGCTCTTCTGACACCCAACATACAATGTGGCAGCAGAAATAGAATAATCACCATAAACATTCCCACTGGGAGAGGGAAAGAATAGGAAACATATGTCAGTCCCTGGTCCACAGCAATAATGAAATTCTGTCAGGCAGACATGGTGAAGACCTTTATTTACCCACACCATGATAGAAACTCTCTTCTTAGACTTGGGATCAAAATTTCCTTGCCAATCAATTATTTCAAAGTTACGAGGCTTCTGAACTGTTTGCTGCTAGTGAATTCCATGTGTCAATAATGACACCCAAAGTTTTTTTATCTTCATTGCAGAGTTGAGCCCACTGTTTAACTGAAGCCTTAATGAGAATTTTTTTCAGTCTCATCCAGTTGTGGTCCAGACCTTGAGCTTTTTCAACCTTGTGAGGCCTTACATTTAATCTACTTCCTTTTATTTATGCTCTCAAAGCAGTCAATTCTTGCCTAAATTCATCTCTTTCTTGTAATATCTTATAAAATGTAGCAAGTAACAATAAACACAAAATATAATGCTGTTTTCCAACTCCTGCTTCTAGAGTCACAGCCTTGGAAGCATATGGCCTAACTTCAAAGTTATCATTGGCAACCGTTTTATCAATAGTCTGCCACTGTAAAACATGGATCTTCATTTTCCCAACCTCCAATATCTGTTTTAACATCATCCAGTCTTGAGGACAATGTTACATATTTATGCTTTTTGGAAGCTGCAATCCCACTTCCAATGCCAATTTGGTTTGGTAATACTAGTAGCTATAACAAAAAATAATTTTACTGACAGTAGATACTCATTTCCCACTCTTTTCCTAATTCCTTATAGATGGAAAATCTTTATACTGATCTTATCAATCAAGTGGTTCTGTTAGCAGGCAGGACAAGACAATACGAAGATGCCCTACCAGCTCCTTAAAACCCAGGCCCGGTATGGCACACACTATTTCCTCTCATATTCTTGTGGTAAGAACAAGTCACATGGCCATACCTGGATACAATAGTAAATGTGAATTACTGGCTGGGCAGCTATCTTCCAGTATAACATACCTTATAGAATGAGGTGTATAAAGTTTTTGTAATCAAATGACTTCCTTTTTCACATATAATTCATAGCACTAATATAATTATTACAAAATAACTTATTAAAACAAGAACTAGAAGGTTAGAGCAGAGGTCTATGTACTGGGGCCTTTCTAATCTGTGACTAAAAACTATTTTAATTTCCTTATGAAAACAATTAATCTCCTTTAATTTTTCCTTTAAAGAGAGAACCACTTCTGACTGAGTTTAATTATCAAATTTCATTTGATCTAAGCATAGCAACAATATAAGGCAAGATTGCAGCTTTTCTTTTCATTCAAGAAATACTGATTTAGTGTCAAACTACTCTGTACCAGGCACTATTCTAGGCTCTTGGGATTCATCAGGGAACAAAATAGACCCAGTGAGATATCTAATATCCTACAAATAGCACAGATTCAAAAACACAGTGTTAGTTTTTTAGACAATATATGTCCTTTATGACTATGGTCAACCAGTCTGGATTCTTACCCACACTCTGCCCATTACTAGAACTGTACTCTTGGGCAAGATGCGTATTCTCTCCCAAATCTATCACCTTCATCTCCAAAATTGAAATAAAATATCTCTCCTTCCTGCTTTACACAGTTGTTTCAAGAGTCAAAAGTCATATTATGTACGGAAAGTTATTGAATGTACAGCTGTGTTAAGATGCAGTAATGAATAATCGGTAGGCATTCAAGCTTTCAGAAATGGAGAGATATCTAATTTAGGGAAAATATTATCAACCTGTTAAGATTTCAGCATCATTCTTTAAACAAAGTTTTTGGCATGAATTTGATTCTATCTTTCACAGCCATTCCATCGGAATTCCTGTTAAAACCCATTTCAAAATATAATTGCATCTGCATACTATTTACCATACTTACCACTAAAATCCTGATCTTTGTAACCTTTATTTTTCACCAGGTTAATCTCAGTAACTTCCTAACGAGTCATCCTATTTCACCTGTCTCTCTTAAGTCACTCTCCTCAGAGCAGCCATAGTGATTTTATTTATTGCTTGTTAGAGTTTATCCCAAGTATGCCTCAGAAGAGGCATATTTTCCTCAGAAGTAGCACATAAGTAAAATAATCTTTGCATTCTCTCATATCCTCAAAATTACACCAGCTGAACCTTCAAAATCTATCCAGATGCTATCACTTTTTACTGCCTCTGCTGCAGTCATCCTGGCCAATGTCCCTGTCATCTCTCACATGAATAATTATAATGGCTCCTACACAAGTATCTTGCTTTCGTTTTGCTTCATAGTCTATTTTTTACACAGCAAGGAGTTTGATCAAGTCACTTGTCTGTTCATAATTCTTCAATGATTCCAGTGCATTCTTTTATT
>NW_012115500.1:5080157-5186644 GCF_000951035.1 Colobus angolensis palliatus | reverse complement strand
AGAATACAGACTCAGGTATGCCCTCACTACTGCTTGCTGAAATCTTGGCCCCCAGATATTTCTAAGACTTTCATTTTCATCCTGTCCACAGATAGAAGGACACCTTCCCTGATGAAACCCATAGGAAAAAAACTATTCATTTGATACCATAACTTACTACCTCCTTGTCCTGATTTTTTAATTCTTCATAGTATTTATTACTACTGCACTTGACTTATATCTGTTCAATACCTGGAATCCAGAATATAAGCTACAAAGAACAGAGATAGTGTCAGTTTTGTTCAGTGACTAAAACAGCATCCAACATATAATACTGTATATGTAGGTGCTCAATTAATCATTTTTAAATTCATCAGTGATCTTTAAAAATATCAGTTGTTGGCCGGGCGCGGTGGCTCAAGCCTGTAATCCCAGCACTTTGGGAGGCCGAGGCAGGCAGATCATGAGGTGAGGAGATCTAGACCATCCTGGCTAACATGGTGAAACCCCGTCTCTACTAAAAAATACAAAAAAACTAGCCAGGCAAGGTGGCGGGCGCCTGTAGTCCCAGCTACTCGGGAGGCTGAGACAGGAGAATGGTGTAAACCCGGGAGGTGGAGCTTGCAGTGAGCCGAGATCCGGCCACCGCACTCCAGCCTGGGCGACAGAGCCAGACTCCGTCTCAAAAAAAAAAAAAAAGAAGAATAGAAGAATATTAGTTGTTATTTACATTCCTCTATTAAATAAATCAAGTATTATTAGTTACGAGTATAATCTCCAACCCCCCTGCTAGGGTTCAGTTAAGCTATTGTTATTTTAAATTAATAAAAATGTTGCCTATATATTTTATTTTTCCTGATACAATCCTCCTAGAAAGACTGTTTCTCATAATCATGCCAAACTGATGTATGTTATTAGAACAAGACTATCTTGATGAATGTCCATAACTTTGTAGTCATACCCAAATGCATGTGTGAAGTTCTAGTTATATCCAAATGCATGGGACACTTTGATTTATATCATTCCATCATCTAAACTAAAAGTTGTTCATAGAGACAGAATTGTGCATGTGTACATGTATTATATATAGAGAGATGATAGATTAGTATAGATTTAAATATTTTCATTTTAAATATTAAGTAAATATCTTATAATAAATACATTATAAATAATAATTAATAAATACATTTCTCCCTCTTATTGGTCTTCCATTTCTGCAGGGTTATGGCAAAGAGGGGAACATGTGCTTCTCTATTAAAATACAGATCTTTAAAACCTTGAAATCTCAGTATAAATTCTACATATTCCAGGAAAGGCAGAGTTTAACTTAAATATATTTTTCCAAGGCAATTTTTCCTCTCAGAAATTAGTAGTTAATTGTTATTGCTTCCTTATAAATGTTATATAATTGCTGGAAACTCCTCACAAGATTTTGTTCAATTTAGCCATTTTTATAATTAAATTTTCTGTTGAAATTCTTGGGTTTTTGCTAACAGCTGCTGACTATACTGCATTTCAAGAATACATTATCAGTAAGAAAGCAAAACTAATCCTAAGATAATCACTACCCACTTCCAAAACAAAACAAAAAAAAAATGGAAGAATGTATTACAGGTTAGCTCCCAAAATATACTCTTCACATCAGAATGCTAGGCCCTGTGTGTTAAAACATAAAACCCAACATCAGTAGATTCCCAGAAGACATTACTAAGCAACACTGGACTTCTGGCTCTGGGAATCACGTGGGCTCAAGCGTTATGAGACCATTAAAAGCACTACTTGAGGAATGAAATAACTCATAGGTTCTAGATTATAGATAGTTGTCCTCTGAAACATTATTTTAAAATTTAAGAAAGTTAGGAAATATTTTATCCTCCAATAAAAACTAAACAAAGCAAAAAATTTATGATAAAATAGGATGGAAAAACCCCTTTATATTTGTCTAAGTAATTTGATTATTTTGGAACTCATGATGTTAAAAAAAAAAAAAAACACTAATAAAATAATTAAAGGTACAGCTATTCTGGCCATACAGTTCCTAAGATTTCTACAAGCTGAATCAAAAACAAAAAACAAAAATTGTGTTGACATAGTCCCTTGCTTTCTTCCATCCCCTTTGATATTGTTTCCCCCAATATGTTTACTTATGGGGTCAGTGCTTCATTTTTTCTCCCATCACATTCAAAATCACTCCTATAGGATTTTGTAGCATATCAAATTTAAAATGTTTCTATTTGTTTCCATTCATACTTTGCCTGCTTTCATTTCTTCCCAGTATATTTAACTATCTAGAAAAAATTTCCCAATGTGGCTTCCTCAGCATTAATTCCATCTCCCTCATTGGGCTGACTTAAATATACCCCCACCCAGGACTTCTAAGGCAGAAGTTACAAGAAAGCCACATCAAAGAATCTTTGAAATAATAGAAAATTTTTTCCTTTTAATATATCTAATTCATTCAGGCATACATTCAACAAATGAGCCTACTAGGTATGAGGTTCTGCACTTTGCACTGTGAAGCATAATAAGCTCACAAAAGACATAGTCTTTTCACATAAGAGTTTATACTCATGTAGAAGAGAAAAATGTTTAGGCTCTATCTAAAGGGCAGTGTAAGATAAGAGTTATACAAGTGATACAAACTAGTTCTTTAAAAGGTGCAGAGGAAAAAAAAATTTCTTACAGCTGGGATAACTATGAGCAGTATCAAAGAAGAGGCAGACTTTTAGCTTGGGCTTAAAAGAGGGCTAGACTTTGAACAGAGGACAGCACCTTACAGCTGAGGGATAGGTATGAACTGAAGAGACAATATGAGAAATTACCAATTTCAGTGTCCAAAGAAGGGTGACTAATCCACAGTGATTCAGGCCTGAGTCATGATCTATGGTGATGGAATGAAAAGGATGGACAAGAGTGAAGCAAATAGCAAAACTCCAGGCAAGTTGATTGGAATTTAGTACAGAATAGTAGTATTCAAGCATTCTTTTGTTTATGAACCCCAAATAATGTTGAAAACGGGATACCTCTTCACATATTTTTAAGATCTAAAGTAGTCATGATAAATTTAAATATTTGCAAAGAATATGATTTCTGGAAAATAGAATATGGTTTTAAAAATAAAGTTGTTGCATCACTCTTTTAAACATACACAATAGAACGTAGTATACTTTGTTCTCTACTAGAACCTATATATGCTTTGACAAATACCAACTATCATCTGTTTACATAAAGGTAGATAGGCTCATATTTAAGTTTCACATTGCTAGTATTTTGTGTAGAGCTTATTTTGATTCCACTTCCACAACATAATTTTACCTCATCTATTTGTATGTTTGGAAGTCTCCTGTTACTATAACACTTCTTTGACAAAAAGTATATAAATAGAAAGTAATGAATATTTCCCTTGTCTTTAAAGTCTCTAATATTAAAATAAATGTTATACATTGAGTTATTAATACTGAGTAGTATGAAATTTGGCAAAAATCATATTTATATTATAAATTTTAACAAAAAGTATTAAACAAATCTTTTCTGGAAATGACTCTCTCAGTGTGATAGATAAGATAGGTTTTTTCAATTGGTATATTATTACATAAATAAACATCATTTTTGCTAGGATAAAACAGGGAACATCACAATTCTATCTTATTTTCACTTTTATAAGTGTAGCACTAGGAAAAGTTGTTCCTAAAATAAGGATATGGGAAGGGAAAGGCTATTTTTATAGAACTGTCACAAAATTCTTTGAACTCTGTCAGCGTTTCATGCCAAAAATCACATGGTGATCTATCATCAAAAACTATTTTTAATGATCTAGCAGCTGACAACAAGATTAGGTTTTCCTTCAGTTTTGTTGAAACATAGGAAACCACCTGCCTTGGGGGAGGGTGGAGATGAGGGAGATCTAATCAGGTAAAAAAGTCCTGTGACCCACTACAAAAATTACAGAGAAGGAACCAAAGGACACGTTCATTTATTTATGTTCAAACTGGAAAGGAGATTCTCCAATCTCTTTCCCTCATACAAATGAAAAATAATGTCAGCTGCAGCAATAATAACAGCAGCAGCTGCACAGCCATTGTAAATATAAGGGACAACACTGAGAATTTGAATGCTTAAAATAATGGCAATTAAATAGCATATTTGAACCATCTTTATAATTCCATATAAAACCACTTATATATTTTTATAACTTTTAACATTTTTTTGCAGTTTTAACTTAGGAATCTTCTTTTCTGGGAAAACATAAATCACGCAACTACTTTTTGTTATAAAAAGGTAGCTTACAACGTGCAAACAAGATTCCTTTTGTGAAATTCATTCTTTCCTTCAAAACTACCATGAGAATTGAATGTAAAAGCAAACCAAAAGTCACATAGCTGAGTTGAGCCAAAGTAATTCTGAGATGTGCTCCAAATCTAGAGCTGACAATTTTTTAGTGCACTGTAATATAAAGTTGGCAAAATTACTTCTCTCTTCTTCCAAATAGAGAACAATGAAATTTGACTTGGACTAGTAGTCTCACAGACTCTTATTTTTTTTTTTAATTCAGACTAGTTTTCCACCACCTAACTACCAGAATTATCTTATTAAGGATTAAAAGGTATCATCTTTATTTGAGTACTTTTATAATATTTTAAGTAAGACATAGATTCACCAGAAAAAGTAAAGTGAAGCAATATAGGAAAATTCTTCCAAAAATATAGCAAAGTATGTGAAAGAAATAAAATCATGAAGACATGTGGCAGCATGCAAACTGATTTACATTTTCTTCTATGCCAGTGTGCTAAACTTTCCAAATTAAGAGCCGTCTGTGTTATCTTCCAAGGAAGTGCTCCCAAATCTACCAACATGACCAATTTTATTGAATTTTCCTTGCAGAAATCTATTAGGATTCATATTATAGACTCTTCTAGATCTCTCATTAAATCTCAATATTCATGAGTAAGGAAATAGGGGATGAAAAGCTAGAATTCACTTATTATTAATTTGTGCTTATAGAATCCATATTTTAGAAAATTGAAACTTCATCTGAACCAAAAAAGCAATACTCAGTTGGTAATTTGGGACAGTAGTAGTATGTTCCTTAAATTACTTTTGTACTCCTCTGTATTTAATTTCTCAAAAGAAATAAAAGAACATTTAAATAAAAAGAAAGAAAGAACAATACATTGCCTTCCCAATACCTGCACACATCTAACACAAAACACACACATTACACACACACACACACACACATTTTAGTCACTGATAATTATGCAAGAAGGACAAAAGAGTATGTGTAATCATATATTGGGGGAGATAATCAGTTTGAGTTGATCAATTTTAAAATACTTTATCATAAACCATATCTAGGTCTGCAGTATCAATTCATTTGACAAAATTCTAATTGCAGCATTGATTGATGTTATATTATTAGAGACTCAAAATTGTTATTCTTGGTTATATGTGAAGATGATGTTAAATAGATCAATATACGGGGTGCTGAGAGAGATACTGGAATAATATATCTCTGGAGGAGTCCCTCTTTAATTAATCTGTCTCTTTGCAAAGCGAATTCTGAAGAAATAAAAAGGTCCAAATATCCAGCTATTATTCATTTGATTTGTGGAAAACTCAGAAAAATAAATTTGCCTAAAACTAGTTTTAGATTAAATTCTAGCTGTTGAAAAACATTCAATAGTCTTAAAGTACTCTGAGAAATGTGAAACAAAGGAGTTATCTGTTACAAAAATTATATTTTTCCCAGAGATATTTAATATACAAATTCTGAACAAAAGTATGAATTACACTAGAACAGAAAGAGTGGCACAAATGTAACAAAATTTTGGGTCTGATTTCAGCATAACCTCCAACAGATTACCCAATTTCATTTTTAAATTTCACAGCCTTACTTCCCTTTAAAGATACATATGCTATGAAAAAAACAGTTATAACTTGTCTTACAACGAAGGAAATATACCATACCACAAAAGAGACTGCAAGGACTTTTCAGTGATTACTATGTTTTAGAAGCCTTAAAAAGAGATATGAATTTAATTAAGCAAAGACACCCTACATATTGACTGGCTCCACTGTCCTCTGAAAGTAGCCAGAATTCTTCTTTAATAATGTTCTCGAAAAAGAAAAAATCTGTTTCAATCTCCATGAAAATACATTTAGTCCTGTGTGTGTATCTTGGTTAGTGCACTCAAAACATTCAGGCTTGGTGTCCTTCCAAATATTTTTTTAAACCGCACTGTTCCACGACATTGATGGATTTAAACACGGGACTGGGAGCAAAAAGGAAGGTGTGGTGATTGAACCCTATGAACAGAATTTTCCAGGTGATTCAAATAAAAGCCTTAAACTAACCAATCTGAGATATTCAGCATCTCAGAATTATTGCCAACAGTAAGGTTTGATTTCTTTCGACTATATTCATTTTTGTTGTTGTTCATAGTTTTTCATTAGTCATAAATAGCAAAAAAAAACTCTGATCATATTTTACTGCAGTTATAATTCATGTATTTAATAATTCAAATCATGTGAATAGAACATATGCACTAATTGAAAAATAGCTCGAACAATAAGGTTAAATTTTTATGTGGGAGTAATTTCTAGCTGATAGCACACTCTTCATGTATAACTCCAGACTCTCACCAAATCAAAGAGATGTCCCAGCAGGGGATGCTTGCTTAACAGAGAAAAGAATACTTTAATGACAGCACATAATGCATACCCCATGCACAGCCCACAGGGAAGTCTGATTTCTTTTAACCCCTTTAGATAACATTCACTGTCAAAGGATTCGTTGTTCTTGTATTCTTCTGAATTCCAAGAGTTTTCTTTTTAATTTTTATCCCTTTATGGACCTCAAATTACAAATTTTATGTATGTATAGCCTATAACTCTACAGCAATTCTGAGCACTTAAATAATGAAAATATTTTGCCATGAGTTTTAACTCATAATAATGTTTTGCTATCTATTTACTATTCAAATCTAAGGCCTGAAGTGAAGTTGAGGGTGGAAAATAAAATGGTCATTCTATAATGAGGAGAGTTCAGTTAAGACTATATTCCTAAACCAGATTGGTAAGGGTAGCCAAGCTGCAAAAGCTTATTTAAAATGCTAGAGTTATACAATATGTTGTCTTCTGTACCAGAATGACACCACTCTCCCACTATCAGGCCACGTTAGCTCTGATCTGGGGCCTCCTTGAGAACCATTTCCTGATTTGTAAAGTAACCGACTTGGAGATATGGATTTCCTTTGTTATAACAAATCAAAACTATTTTATCTTCAGTGAAAACTGGCAAGTAATGGAGTTTTATATTTTGGTCCACCTTTGACACTCACACTACACTTTTTATCTCAGTATTGAAGCACTTGTGAAAATACATCATAGACACACCCCGGTGTGAGGCAGACAGTACAGTCATCTGGCAGCCCTGTGAAAAAAGGTTACAAGAAATTTGGAAGAAGCTTCTCCTTTGCATTTATCTTTCTTCCAAGGACAGACTTTTAGGTGCTTTCTGTCTTCTTGTCCATTCTCACTGTGTTTGCCATAATAGGGAAAAAGCATTATTTTGTGTGTTTTGCAGGCAGACCTATAAAATCACTCCACTCAAACCAGAAATATCATATGACATTTTTAAGCCACCTCCTGCTGTTACTACTATGTACACTTAATTGAACAGACATACAGTCTTCAGAACTTAAAGTTAGATTCTTAAATGGTGGTATATTGCTAAGAATTTTGGATTTACCAAGGGTGATTGTAGGATATATCTGTCAGAAACATCCTAAGTGTGATCCTGGTTGATGTTAGGGGATGACCAGGCAAACGAGCAGTGCCACTGCGGTAAAATGCCATGTTTAGATGACTTATCTTCACTGTTATTCCTATTGCCAAATGCTGCGAACACCTTCCTAGAGACTATGTCCTTTGAGAACATCCCCTCTCCTTTCTCATACATCATCTTTCAAAGTAAGAATAGGGAAAAATCAAAAAGTTGCTTCATGAATGAAATATATCTGAGTGCACATTTTATTCCAGGGAAGATTGTTTTAAAGAATTGAAAGAAAATCTATCTAGGTCCTGGGTGTTATGAAGTATAACTCGGAGCAGTTGAGTACTTTCTGGGTTCAACCTGTTCTCAGTACAGACTTGCTCTTGTGTGGCTATCTCGGAATTTCTAATTCTTGTAAAATGGACCTTGTTTCAATTCTTCACTTCAGCTCAAGTCATCTTCCTACCTCTCCACTCCCTCTTCCATAGCACTTTTGCATTAAGAACATAAATATTTCCCTTCCTTCTTTATTTTCTTCCTGTCTTTCATCCTTCTCCTTTTCCTTCCACAGTGTGACAGATGAAAGTCTAGCTTCCACTGGTAGAAAGATTAATAAGATGGAATTTGCCATTTTCTTCCCTTGCTGGTGTCAAATGACTCCTCAAGACTTCCATAGATTTCCATAGCCATAGACTCTAAGGCAAAGCTAAAATGTTGAACCACAATTCTATTTGACTTACCATTGTTTTCATGCCTTTGTTGAGTACTAACTATGTACTAACTATGTAACCTGGCTCTCCATAATACCCTGAGGATACAGAAATTAATACAATATATCTTTTTCCATTTAATATAGTTGGAGAGGTAAGTATTTAATTAAAATAAACACAGGAGGTGCTATAGAAAATTTACAGAAACATGCAGGAAATAAATAGGAATCATACATGGATTTTTTAAGAAGATGACTACTATTTGGTTTAAATCTTAAGTAAGGAGAAGTGGCTAACTTGAGAAGGATGAGGTAAGTGAGGGGGAACATACTGTGGGTGAGCACTACCCTCAAAGGAGAACAGCATGGGCAAATGACTTGTGGAAGGAAAAAGAATACCATGATGCCAGAGCAGACAAATATTTGATACTACTAGCACAGGTCATAAACAGGTAATCCAGGGTCCACGTGTCCTGAAGACTTGTCTTATTGCCCTAATACAAATAAAGTTGAATTTTTTAGGTGGGCCTTGTATATTTCAGAGTGTCATAGTTCCCACAACTCCTTGTTTCTTCCACCCAGCCCACTTCAATTATTTATCTGTCTATGCCCTGTGGAGAAGTGTTTTGCAAGCAGGGATGTTTGAAGGCAGGAATAGGCAGAGATGAGGCTAGAATGATTGGCAATAACCAGATTATGGAGGGCCTTAAAATATAATAGCAGAGACTGGATTTTATCTTCTAGACAATGAAGAATTATTTTAGAAAAGAAAGTGACAGGGATGGAATAGATAGAACATTTTGTCTGTTGCGTAGTAGACAGACTAAAGATAGGGAGACTAGGCTGGGCATGGTGGCTCATGCCCATAATCACAGCACTTTGGGCGGTTAAGGTGGGTGGATAGCGCTTGAGCTCAGGAGTTCAAGACTTGGGCAACACGGGGAAACTCCATCTCTACTATATATATATACACACACACACACACACACACATACACACACACACACACACACACACACACACAAATTAGCCGAGAGTGGTGTCACATGCCTAAAGTCCCTGTTACTCGGAAGGCTGAGGTGGAAGGATCACTGAGCCTGGACAATTGGGGCTGCAGTAAACCATGATCGTGCCACTGCCGTCCAGCCTAGGTAAAGAGTGAGACCTTTCTCCAAATAAATAAATAAATAAATAAAATAGGGAGACTAGGGCTTAACTAACTTTGCCCAGACAAGAACAGAAAGATGTGGCTGAATTAAGGCACTGAGAGAAGACTTGGAGATGAGTACAGGGATTCAAGGAATGTTTTAGGGGTTAAATCTGGCAGAACACAGATGAAGAAGGGAGAGTAAAGGAGAGCCAATGGGAAGAGAGAGTGGGAGAATATCCTGGAAGAAGCAGTATCGTGGATAGCTCATTAACAGGAAAAATGCAAAAGATGATACAGAAGCGAAGATAGTACAGGTCAAAGGGTGAAGGAATAAGTGGGAGAGGCAAGGGATCATGTCTGCACACATCACTCGTGTAATGGTTAATAGCATATTTCACGTTGACTCAGCTAAGGGGAGCCTAGATAGCTGGCAAACATTATTTCCTGGTGTGTCTGTGAGGCTATTTCCAGAAGAGACTAACATTTGAATCAGTAGACTGAGTGAAGATCACCTTCAACAATAAGAGTGGTCATCATTCAATCTGTTGAGGGCCCAAATAGAACAAAAGGTGAAGGACATGTGAATTTTGTTCTCTCTCTCTCCCCCCCCCCTCCTTAAGCTGGGATATCTATCTTCTCCTGCCCTCAGACATCAGAACTCTTGTTTCTCAGGCTTTCTGGCTCAGACTGAATTATACCAGCTTTCCTGGATCTCTGACTTGCAGATGACATATCATGGGACTTCATCGGCCTTCATATCTGTAAGAACCAATTCCTATATTTTCTCTTATATATCTATATATCTTATTATCTCTGCTTCTCTGGAGAACCCTGACTAATACAATCCCTTTGTGACTTATCAAAGCTAGCTTCCTCCAATTACGCTATGCTAACTTTCAACTTCCCCTTTTAATCTCTTTGTTCACCAGTTGTTACATATGAACCTTGTGTCTTGCCTTTATCTTATTGTCAAATTGCCAACCAGAATTCTGGCCAAACATATACCCATTTCAAACTAGCATATATAAACACATTCACTTTATAGGGCAGTCTTCTTCAGAATATAACCAAGGACAGCACCCCAGAGACTCTCACTGAATAAACTAAAGCCAGTCTAATATTTAAATAATTACTGTGAAAAGTTTTCTAAAGACCTCCACAAATATCCTACAATATTTTAACAGCTAAGGAATATGTAACAGCATGAACCTAATGCAACATTCTGCAGTGACAAAGTTCTCACTTAACTTATAATGGTAATAATTTGCCACATCTGATTAATATTACCACCCTACTAAAGAATCTGTTATGGTGTTAGAACAGAAAGTCAAATAGTTTCTATTTTATATTGAAGTTTTGATCCTAGCCAAAAAAAAAAAAAAAAATTGAAAGGGAGGTATTCACAAGTTCATGTTGAATATAGCTTTATTTAACCATTACAAAGTTCATGGAAAGTACAGGAAGTGAACTACTTATTGCTTACACTGAAAGGAACACTTGATGTACTCAGCCTCCTCCCAGATAGATGTCTAAGCTCCACAGAAAAGGAAATAAAGCAGATATTTCTAATACTAATTAGCTTGTGCTATATAAACACTTTATACTGAGAAAGGGCTTTATCATTTGCATTTAGGGACTTTTCACAAATCTATGGTTCTTATTACAGGGGATAACATTTGGCCATATCATTGTTTGATTTGTACTTTCAATGTTAATTTTCCTGTACTGGGTTTCATGACTCTTGATTTCTGTACCACTCTCAGTGAGTAGGCATGTTATTTATACTATCTATAATGTTATGTGAAACTATCATTAATATCCAGTTCTTTGAACCATGATTATCCCTAGGAATTCTAACTAATGGCCCTCAGAAAGTGGAGGCACCCTCCTCATATTGCTAAACAAGCTTATCGTCTAGTGAAGAATGGCAAAATGTTGATTAGTATGACCTATAAAAGATCAAATTGTCCAGCCCTAAATTATTCAGAAAGGAAAAATATTTTCAAGACAGGAAGGTCAGACTTTTTCTTTCACAGACAGTTCTAGCAATATTATTATAAATTCACAATTATTTATAAACTGTTGATACAATTTCATGTTTCTCTCAAAGTACTGAATATCTCTAGAGATAGTAGTTCAAGCTTATGTAATGCTAATGTTAACTACTGTCCTTTTATCTAAGCCAATGTCTTCACAAAGTTGATCCTTAAATCTGTGAACTCTGGGCAGCCCTTGTCTTGTTACATGACTCTCAGTTTCCAGGTCAAGTTAGAAAAGCTAACATGAACAAGCATCTCTGTGTTTCCCTCATTTCTGGCAAGAATTTAGGAGAAAAAAAAATGAGTAGGGTAAGATTAGAGTCCCTTTGAACCCCAATATGATCTGGGACTCTGCTTGAGTGGAAGTGGCTTTGGGTGATGATGTCATTTACACATCAATGTCTGTCTCTCCTGTTATCATTGTTCCACAGGGACTGTTTCTGCTGCAACTTCAAAAGGTCCTTATGGCATACAAGTGTGTGCACGCTATCAACAGCCAGTTTCCTTACTTGCCCTTTCTCCCTTGGTGCTTTTTATTTCCTTGCTTATTACATTAACACAGACTTAAGCTTACTGTGTAGTTTGGTTCTAATCATGCTAGCACACTCTGCTGTACAGTGGTAACATCACAACATGCTCAGTACTCTCTTTGATATTGTTGTGCATCTCAACATAGTTTCCTGTCCCAGGTAATTAATCTGGAGGTGATAGTCATCCTTCACTTAGCCTTGGCAGCAATTCATTCACCTTTCTTTTTTCTAGCCAATTGATCATTTCCTATAACTTTTTCTAACTTGATTTTTGGATAGTTTTCCCAACTCTCTTTCTATGAACTTTCTAAGAACTATGATTCTTTAGCATCAGATAGATGTCTTCAAGTCATTTTGGTCTTTTTAACCACCTTACTTATTTTGTCTTTTCTGTCTTTTTTTTTTTTTTTTTTTTTGAGATGGAGTCTTGCTCGAGTGCGGTGGCATGATCTTGACTCACTGCAACCTCTGCCTCCTGGGTTCAAGCAATTCTCCTGCCTCAGCCTACTAAGTAGCTGTGATTACAGGCATGTGCCACCATGCCTGGCTACTTTTTGTATTTTTAGTAGAGATGGGGTTTTGCCATGTTGGCCAGGCTGATCTTGAACTCTTGGCCTCAAGTAATTCACCCGCCTCAGCCTCCTAAAGTGCTGGGATTACAGGTGTGAGCCACCGTGCTCAGCCTATTTTGTCTTCTTAATGGGATATACTACAACCAACTCACTTTCAGTTTCAAATCTTATTCTGTCCTCTTATTTTGTAGATTCCCCACCCCATCCATCCCATTTAAGAAACTATTACTAGAAGAATGCCATTGCTGGATGTTTTGGAAAGTTTTAAAACAAAATTTTCTTCTAATAATATCAAGAGAATAAAACTGAAAATTTTCCACTGAAAAGAGTAAGGTCTTAGAAATTCTGGCTGCTAGAGGGTAATGAGAAGGATAACCTGACCTATTGACAGAGTTTTGTTGCAAAAAATAAAATGTTACTTACTGAGAATATATATTGCATTTCTCAGATATATTATTATTTGAATATTAGAAAATAACTAAAATGAAGAATACAGATCTTTCATTTGAAGTTACTATAAACCACTAATAAATAGCTCTAAAAATAAAGTCATTCAGAGATACCAAACAATACATCAGTCTTCCTTCCTTTTATTTCTATAAGATTGTGAGGAGGAGAAAGAGGATTAAAGAGATAAGATGCTATAAGAAATGATAGGGCAATGGAATCATCATTCTGCATTTCCAGAGTACATTTCCTAGACCCAACATTACCAGAATTTCATAATAGGGGTGGAGATCGTTTTTAAGGATCTTGTAATAGGACAGAACATGAGATAGATCCCTCTAGAATAAGGTAAGCCTACATAAAACAGGAGCATGTATATGTTTTATACTGAACATTTTAAACAAATGGTCTTCAATGAGTAACTCTCAAAGCTACTTATTTTGAAGATGTAAAATATATAACAAAATACAGTGCATCAAAAATTATTGTATCAAACATCACAAATAGGCAAGAGGCATTGTTGCTGAGTGAACTAGTGGAGGCTTCTGTACTGAGTCTGACTATGCCAGGTGAAACTAATCTGAATAGGAGACAAAGATGTTTCCTTTCCTCCTCCTGGAAAATCATTACAGTCCATCTGCTAAGCTTTCTCATCTCTAGTAGAATAAATGTGATTTCCAGTTTTTCACTTGCCAAAACATACAGCATTAAAGAACTTCTTGTTTTTGAAGTCGCAAAACCAAGTATAGTACAATTATTTCATTTACCAGCATAACCTCAAATTTTTAGCAGATATTAATATAATTATATATGCTAAAAAGGTTAATATCAAGTCACTTATAATAAAAAAGAAGCAATAAAAATGATAGCAATACTCAGACCTAATCAGAACTATCTAAGATAATACACATGCAGAGGCTGAAAAGATTGTTGGCTCAAAATCTGACTAACCTCTCCCCTCCTCCATTTGAAACAGCTCTCAAAAATATGTATTAAACTAAGAAGAGATTGAATATCTTTTCTTTCTTCTTGGCTTGACAAAATTAAGTAGCTTTCATGTTACCAAAGAGTCCTTTTCAATTATTCTGCAAACATATAGTTTTTAATTAAGGCATTTAAATCAAAATAGACAACTGAAGGATGATCTGAATTACAGCTGGGAATATCTCAGATTCAAGAGGCAGAGGCAGTTAGAATACAGTTTACCTACCTACAAAATAATTATAAACTTCTCAACTGACATGATTTATTCTTCACCTACAAACCTGAATTCAAATGCAAATATTCCTCCAAGTATAAAAATGGGAATAAATAAAGTAGGAAAGATTTCCAACACTAAAACAAAAGGAGGAAGAGTAAAGAAATGAGAGAGAAAGTTTAATAGAAAGTTAGATATTTTTTAAAACTGCAGTGGCACTTTACATTAACAGAATACATTTCGATTAGAATCTTGGCCCCAGGCAAATTGAACCATGAAAAATCAGCTCCCTGAGTGTTCCTGTCAGAGGCCAGTGATGGAGGGATCCCTGTAAATTCTTAATCTGCCTTTTTTCAGAGCAGGACAATATAGCTCTACTGAAAGGAAGGTCGAGCTGCTGAACCTCCACAGTAGGTAACCCAGAAAGCAATCAAGCTGAGCTGGCGGGGAGTAGATTCCAACTGAACTCTGTAGTGAGGTCTTTTCTCTTCCCCTGCAGGTACCATACAGAAAGGAAGATTCCTAGGACTTGTGGCTTAATTTCTCTGGCTACCGCACTAATCGCACGCATCCCATAATTATTGTCTTCTTTCTTCCTCCAGACTGTCATTCTTCTGTCTTTTAGCTCCATCCCACAGGCAGACAGTGTCTGCACAAAGGGCCAAGCTAGTTAGCCAGCCACCTGAGGGAACTTCGTGGCTCCACTGTGCTCCCTGTGTCTTTTTTTTTCTTTTTTCTCCTTCACTTGTCACCCCTCCCATTCTTTCTAGTAAAGAATATTTAATTTGCATTCTTTCCCAGCTAAACCAGAGTTAACGAAATTGCTTCATTAAATGAGACGTCTATGCAGAAAAGCGGAAGAAATCTGTGAACTAAGTCTGGGCTCCTAAAAAAATTAACCGCAGATCTCTCAGGTATCACCAGGATACCACAAAGAGGTGCCTTAGGCGGCCCACAGTGGCATCAAAGCTGCCCTGGCCATGCTTTAAACATTTTAACAGGTGTTTGACCTGTAACTCTCTCCCTGAACGGGGCACTGGAAGACTTTTCATATGGATTTATGGCTTTCCAATGGTCACAAATGAGGTTATTGAGAAATCTCTAGTCAAACTAGCTAAGAAGTGATAAACATATGTGTGACTATAAAATTTAACAGGAGTGGAGCTTGTGCCTTGCGCACCAAGCTTGATTTGCTTTTCTGTGTGTCATGAGTATTCTTCTCAGTCATTGTAAATATATGAAGAGCCAAACAAAAGACTATTCAAAAGGTTCTGTTTTGGAAAGCTACACAGATCTTTTGGTGTGTCTTTCTAGGACCCTGGGGTAGGTGTACTAACCACTTTTGTAAAAGATTGATTGGTTTCCAGACCTGGAGCATCTGGAGGCATTGTGGAGACAGTTTATGGTCGCCCTGGAGGTGCAAAGCACCTTCTACCATGCTGAGGTGACCCCATTGGTAAAGTGTTAATTGGCTCTGAAGGGAGCCTCATCTGGTCAATCCAGATGGAGATGGAGATTTATTTCCCTAGATTGAAAATACCACAAAAATGCCAAGCCACCTTCTGAGAAGGATGGGATTGATGCTAGGCAATAACAGATTGTCGATATAATGAAAGGTTAAAAAGCAATCAAATGACTTGTACTTCCCCCATTTGCTATAATGAACAAAGCTGGAGTGTTCACAGGACATAAAAATAATTTAACTTATCTGTTTTGTTTAATTAAAAAAATATATAGATAGATAGATAGATAGATGTGTGTGTATATATATATATTTTTTAAATGCCCAGGTCAATCAATTCTTGGGTTATGGGCAAAATAATCAAGTATATTTAATCATTATAAATAAGTCAGAAAAATGATGTTTAGAAATGTAGTTTAATTCACACTGGACACCTCCTGTGTGCTTTAAGTCTCTAGAGCTCTCTTACAACACATATGTACCACAAGAAGACTTATTAAAGTGCGTTAACTCTGTTTCCCCTAAAACCAAGCCTAAGAATTAATAACCAATTGTTTCTCAATTATACATGTTGCTTTTTTTGTTAAGTATCTGGATTCTCCGGTGTGGGGAATTGTATTATAAGCTATCTGTCACAACATCATGAATGTAAAGCAATAACAACAAAATGTTAGACATGGTCGTTGCTCATATAGAAGTTGTCATCCTTATGCTTAAGGAGAAATTAGAAAATAGATAAAGATTTTTGAAAATATAAAAACATATATCCTCTCCCATTGAAAGCAGCTTTCTTCAGCTAATGAATCTCATTATGGCCTGAAGTTCAGTTATGATCATTCATAAATATTACTTATTGTTTGTCATTCACTATACTCAGTATTTTCTGCAGGTTGATGAAACCTCCAGCTTCACAACCACCCTGCAGAGTAGCTTTTATTTGCCTAATTTGGCTACCTAAATCTCTAAAATCGTTAGTATAAAAACATAAAATATCTCAAATATTCATATATTAAATTAAATAATTTATTCTGTATTACAGATTCACATTATTTATGACTGTGTGCTTGTACAAATAGATAGCTGGTTTTACGTTTTAACACTGGACTGAACACATGGGAAAGGAGCCACAAGTTTAATCTTTACTTAGGTGACTTGTGAACAACACTCACAAAGAATAAGCTACAATCAGCTCTTGGAGACAGATGGGATCAGCTACCACAAAAAGAATAGGGACAAGTTGGGACACAAAAACCCCTACTATCCCTTTGACCCCTTTGATGTTCTCTGAACTAGAGCTTGAATTTACACATTGAAAGGGCTGGTACAATCATTTCTGTTACTGCTCCTTCAGTATGCTCACGGAAGGCTGGCAAGGAAATTTTCCTTACCTTGACTATTTCGCTCAAAAAAACTATTTGGGGAAGGTGCTCACTTAAAAAATGATATGAAAACTTGATCTGTGTGCAAGGCTCACCACAGAGGTTTAATTATTTGGTATTCTCGTTGTTTATGTGGAGAAAAATTAAATATGTGTGACATATTTTCTCATTAGACAGTCTCAAAAACAGCTTAATGACTAAGAAATGGGATCAACACCGACTGCATTTCCTATGATTTGTTTTCTCTTCATTCTTGCAAACAGGAACTCATTTTAAGAAACAGTTTTGTTTGTGTCCCCCCCGCCCTGCCCCCCGGCCAGGCATAAAGTATTGCTTCAATCTCCCAAGCATTCCTGGAAAAATAAGTGTTTAATATCTAGTTGAGTTTTCTATATAACTGAAGTTTATACCTGATGAAGTCAACATTTTTAAAGGCAGTTTTGATCAAGAGTCCTCAAATGTCCATCTGAATAACTAATTTTAAAAATTAACTTATTAAGAACAAGATAATGTTCACATATAATCAGTCATGTCCCTTGTAAAGGATTTCTAAATTCAAACTGTGTAAGTTGAATCTAATTTTATGAATGAAATAATTCAGTTTTATGTCTTTTACCAAAAGTCTGATGTTGATTGAGGGAGAATTGTAAACATTATGTTTCACTATCTTTGATCAATCCATAGTAGAATTTAAGCAATCATTGTCACTCACGAAATAAAACCAAACAAATTAAATGTGTTACAGTTACATAAACTTATAACAATGTGCACCATATGATTTAATATTCAGCATTTAGTGGGTTAAGCTGTTATTGTTTTGTCTGTAAAAATATAATACGAAATAAAATAATTCCTTCATTTTATAAGAACAATGTTTGGGACATGGCATAGCAATCATTGAGCAAGGTGTTACCAAAGACATGGCAGTAATTAACAACACTTTTAAAAACAAGTCCTGGAATGGAAAGATATCCTGTGTTCATGGATTGGAAGAATTAATATTTTTTAAATGGTAATACTACTCAAAGCTATCTGCAGATTTAATGCAATCCCTATCAGAATACCAATGACATTTTTCACAGAAATAGAAGAAAACAAACCTAAAATTTGTATAGAACCACAAAAGATTCCAAAGTATCCAAAGCAATTTTGATCAAAAAGAACAAAGAGACATCACACCACCTGACTTTAAAATATACTACAAAACTATCATAATCAATATAGCATTATATTGGTGTAAAAATAGGCACATAGACCAGTGGAACAAAATAGAGAGCCTATAAACAAAATTATGCATTTATGGTCAATTGATATTTGACAAAGCTTTCAGGTATACATATAATGGGAAAAGGACATTTTCTTCAATAAATGGTTTTTGGACAAATGGATATCCACATGCAGAATGAAATTAGACCTTTATCTCACACATACATAAAAATCTATTCAAAATGAATTGAAAACTTAAACATAAGATCTGAAACTGTAAAACTCCTAGAACATAGGGGAAATCTCCATAGAAAGACAAGTATCACCTGATCTCACTTACATGTGGAATATAAAAATATTAAACTCATAGAAGCAGAGAGTAGAATGGTTAGTAGAATCTAGCAGAGGGTTTTGGGGAGATGTTGGTCAAATAATACAAAATATTCTTATGTAGGAGGAATAAGTTCAAAAGATCTATTATATAACATAGATATTATAGGTGATAACAATGTATTATATTCTTAAATACCACTAAGAGGATAGGTTTTAGATGTTCTTATCACAAGAAAATGATGTGTGTGAGGTGATACATATGTGAATTAGCTTGATTTAGCCATTTCATAAGGTATACATATTTCAGAACACCATATTGTACATAATAAATATGTACAATTGTTACTTGTCAATTAAAATATTTAATTAATTATTTTTAAAAAATATGACCAAGCTCTGAAGCACATGCTGCTTTTAAAATTTCTCGTTGCACATTTCTCTGTCAAGCATGGGAATTCAAGGTAAAGTTCATTTTTCTTTTACCTTTGAAATAAATGTCCTTTTAAGTTTTTGTACTTTCTATCAATATAAACAGCTTTAACCTTTTGTCTTATGAAAGTGTACACTGCATTTTAGAAACTATTATTTGCATTCACTTCTTTATCATTTGATCACTCATTATTGAATTGTCTTCTATAGTGAACCCAATAACATGTAGTATTTAATTTAATCATAAGTTCACAGAATCAAATATCATTATCTCTTATCATTATCTCCATATCTATCTTATCATTACCTCAATATCGTTATCTTTTAGTCATGCATTTTGCACAGCTATTAAAGAATTATTAAAGTTTAGTTATAGTGTGTCATTCTAAAATACTGAACTATTATGTATAATCCAACCAGTCTAGCAGCCCAGAGAGAGACATTAAGAGAAAATAGGATGTAGCGTTTGTTTGTTGTTTGTCTTTTAACATTCCAGTTCAGATCTTAGTATATTTTGTGATTGTGATGGTACAGTTTGAAGAGAATTCTTTATATATGGAACTAAGGTAAATGCATATATCTAAAAATATCTGGGGGCAGAGCAACATGGCAAAATAGAAAGTTCTACCTATCATCCCCCATACCAAGACACTCCAATTTAACAACTATCTACACACAAAAAAAGAACCTTCATAAGAACCAAAAATTAGGTGAGCACTCACAGAACCAGGTTTTAACTTCATGTTGCTGAAAGAGGCACTGAAGAGGTAGGAAAAACAGTCTTGAGTCTCCAACACCACGTCTTCTCCATCCCGCTCAGCATCAGTGGCTGGCGCAGAGTGTTTTTGTGCACTGAGGAGACGAAGAACACAACAATTTTAAGGCATCAAACTCCCCTGTTGTAGCAGAAAACAAAACCAGACCAAACTCAGCCAATGCCCTCCTAGGGAGGAAGCATTTAAACCAGCCCTAGTCTGAGGATAATTGCCATCCCAGTGATCTGAACTTGAGTTCTGCAAGCCTCATCAATATGGGCTAAAGTGTTCTGGGGCTCTAACTAAACTTGAAAGGCAGTCTAGGCCACAAGTACTGCAATGCCCAAGTGAGTCCTAGTGCCACTCCTAGCCAGTGGACTGGGGCAAGCTCAGCCTACTGAGACACCAGCAGAGGGCAGCTAAGAGAGTTCTGGCATTACCTCTCCCATAACCCCAAGCTACGCAGCTTGTGGCTCCTAAAACAACCCCTTCCTTCCACCTGTGGAGAGGAGAAGGAAGAGTGGGGAGGACTGCATCCTGCATCTTGAATATCAGCTCAGCCACAACAGGATAGGGCACCAGTCAGAGTCATGCGGTTTTCCTTCCAGGCTGTTGCTTCCAAACAACATTTTTAGAAATGACCTGCACCAGAAGGGAATCTGCTTCCTGGAAGAAAAGAACCCAGTCCTGGCAGGACTCATCACTTGCTAACTGAAGAACCCTTAGGCCCTGAATAACCAGCAGCAATACCCAAGTACTATGTAGATGGCCTTGAGGAAGACTTTGAGACTTGCTGGCTTTAGGTGAGACTCAGCAAATTCCCAGCTATAGCTATGGGGTGAGATAACTTCCACTTGAGAAAAGTGGAAGGAAAAGTAAGAGGTACTTTGTCTTTTACCTTAGGTACCAGCACAACCACAGGTTAATAGAGCATCAAGTGGGCTTTGGGGGTTTTCAATTCCAGGACATGGATCTTGGATGGCATTTCTGGACCTGCCCTGGGCCAGAGGGGAACCCACTTCCCTGAAGGTAAAATCCCAGGACAGAAAGCATTCACCACGAGCTGACTGAAGAGCACTTGGACCTTAAGGGAACATCAGCTGTAGTTTGGCAGTAATCCCCATGGGCCTGTGGTGGAGGTGGCCACAGGGTGAGGCTCCTCTGCCTTTGGAAAGTGGATGGAAGAATGAGAAGAACTACATCTAGTGGTTTGAGTCCCAGGTCAGACTAAGTACACTAGAACATCAGAGGGATTTCTAAGGTTTTTTGGTCTAGTCCCAGGCTCCCAGACAGCATCTCTGGATGCACCCAGGGCCTAAGGAACCTTGCCACCCTGAAGAGAAGCACACAGCACTGACTGGCTTTGTTACCTGCTGATTGTAGGGCCCCAAGGCCTTGAGTGAACGTAGGTGGTAGCCAGGGAGTAGTTATAGGAGACCCAGTGCTCTGTTGGATTCAGGCCTGACCTAGCACAATCATAATAGTGGTGGCCACAGGGGTGCTTATGTCACTTCACCACTTGGTCCAGGTGGCTCAGAACAAATTCCATTTGTTTGGGAGAAAGTAAGGGAAGAGAACAAGAGTCTCTGCCTGGTAATCCAGATAATTCTTCTGGATGTTGTATAAGACCATCGAGGTGGTATTTCAACAAGTCTACAAGAACCACAATGTTAATGAGGTTAGGGTGCTCCCAAAAGCAGATACAGCTTAGATCACAAGACTCAACTCCTTTTGCATATCTGGAAAGCCTTCCCAAGAAGGATGGATACAGATAAGCCCAGACTGAGAAGACAACAATAAATACCTAACTCTTCAATGCCCAGACACAGAGAAACATCTACAAGTATCAAGACCATCCAGGAAAACATGACCTTAACAAATGAACTAATTACAGCACCAGAGACCAATACTGGAGAAACAAAGATAAGTGACCTTTGGACAGAATATTCAAAATAGCTATTGTAAAGAAATTCAAAGAAATTAAAGATAACACAGAGGAAGAATTCAGAATTCTAGCACACAAATTTAATAAAGAGATTAACATATTTAAAAACAAGCAGAAATTCTGGAGCTGAAAAATTCAATTGGCACAGTAAAGAATGCATCAGTCTTTTAATAGCAAAATTGATGAGGCAGAAGAAAGAATTAGTGAGTTTGAAGACAGGTACTTGAAAATACACAGTCAGAGGAGCCAAAAGAAAAAAATTAAAAACAATGAAGCATGCCTACAGGATCTGGAAAATAGACTCAAAAGGGCTAACATAAAATTTGTTGGCCTTAAAGATTGGAGAGTAGGCACAGAAAGAGATGGTGTAGAGTTTATTCAAAGGGATAATAACAGAGAATGTCCCAAACCAAGAGAGAGATATGAATATTCAAGTGCAAGAAGGTTATAGAATAACAAGCAGATTTAACCCAAGAACACTACCTCAAGGCATTGAATAATCAAGCTCACAAAGGTCAAGGATAAAGAAAGGACTCTAAAAGCAACAAGAGAAAAGAAATGAATAATATACAATGCAGCTTCAATACACTTGGCAGCAGACTTTTCAGTGGAAACCTTACAGGCCAGGAGAAAGTGGCATAACATATTTAAAGTGTTAATGGAGAATGTGTTTTACCCTAGAATAGTATATCTGATGACAATGTCCTTCAAATATAAAGGAGAAATAAAGACTTTCCCAGACAAATAAAAGCTGAGATATTTCATCAACATCAGACCTCTCCTGTAAGAAGTGCTAAATGAAGTATTTCAATCAGAAAGAAAATGACATTATCAGCAATAATAAATCATCTAAAGGTACAAAACTCACTGATAATAGTAAATACACAGAAAAACATAGCATATTATAACACTGTAACTGTGGTGTGTAAAATAAGTACCCTTAAGTAAAAATAATGAACCAGTAAAAAATAACAACTACAACTTTTTAAGAAATAGAAAGTAGAATAAGATGTAAATATAAACAACAAAACTTAAAAAGCAGGGGGATGAAGTAAGGCATAGAGTATTAGTTTAGTTTTCTATTTGCTTGTTTGTTTACATGAATAGAAAGTTGTTATCATCTTAAAATGATGGGTTATAAGGTAGTATTTGAAAGGCTTATGGTAACCACAACCAAAAATCATAAAGCAGATAGACAAGAAATAAAAAGTAAGAAACTAAACCATATCACTTCCACTAAAAGGAAGACAGGAAGAAAGGAAAAAAAGGAAGAGAAGACCAGAAAACAAATAATAAAATGGCAGCAGTAAGTCCTTACTTATCAATAATAATATTGAATGAAAATTGATGAAACTCTCCAATCAAAACACATACAACTGAATGATTTTTTTTTTAAAAAAGACTCAATGATCTGTTGCCCTGTTGCCTACAAGAAAATCATTTCACATATAAAGACACATAGATGAGAAATAAAGGAATGGGAAAAGATATTTCATGCCAATGGATCCACAAAAGAGCAGGAGTAGCTACATTCATATCAGATTAAATAGATTTGAAGACAAAAATGGGTTGGTGCAGTAGGAATTGCAGTTTTTGCGTTGTTGGAACTTGCTGTTTGATACTGGAATACATTCTTAAATAAATGTGATTATGTTATACCTTATTTTCATGGCCATTTCTTGCTTTTTTTCTAATGACTTATTACTTGCTGTTTATTTTAGACTATTGAAATTATCTTAGATAAGAAGCAAATTTGAGTGATTTTCTTATTCAAGTTCAAAATAGGTCATAAAGTAGCGGAGTCAACTGGCAGCATCAACAATGCATTTGTCCAGGAACTGCTAACAAACATACAGTGCAGTGGTGGTTCAAGAAGTTTTGCAGAGATGAGAGGCTTGAAGATGACAAGTATAGTGGCCGGCCATCACAAGTTGACAACGACTAGTTGAGAGTAATCATCGATGCTGATCCTCTTACAAACACAAAAGATGTTGCCAAAGAACTCAAGGCCAACCATTTTTGCAGTTGTTTAGCATTTGAAGCAAATTGGAAAGGTGAAAAGCCTCGATAACTGGGTGACTCATGAGCTGACTGAAAATTTTAAAAATTGTCCTTTTGAAGTGTCATCTTCTCTTATTCTACACAACAACAAATCATTTCCTCAACCAGATTGTGATGTGTGATGAAAAGTGGATTTTATATGAAAATTGGTGATGACCAGCTCAATGGTTAGACTGAGAAGAAGCTCCAAAGCACTTCCCAAAGCCAAACTTGCACCACAAAAAGGTCATGGTCACTGTTTGACGGTCTACTGCCAGTCTGATCCACTACAGCTTTCTGAATCCTGGTGAAACCATCACATCTGAGAAATATAATCAGCAAATCAATGAGATGCACCCAAAACTGCAATGCCTGTAGCTGGTATTGATCAACAGAAAGGGCCCAATTCTCCAGAACAATGCCTGATCGCACATCGCATAACCAACACTTCAAAAGTTGAACAAATTGTGCTATGAAGTTTTGCCTCATCTGCCATATTCATCTGATCTCTCACCAAGGGACTATCACTTCTTCAAGCATTGCAACAACTTTTTGCAGGGAAATTCCTTCCACAACCAGCAGGATGAAGAAAATGCTTTCCAATAGTTTGTCAAATCCTGAAGCATGAATCTTTATGCTACAAGAATAAACTAACTTATTTTTCACTGGCAAAAATATGCTGATTGTAATGGTTTCTATTTTGATTAATAAAGATGTACTTGAGCCTAGTTTTAATGATTTAAGATTCATATTCTGAAATTGCAATTACTTTTGCATCAACCTAATAACAAGAGACAAAGAAGGTTACTATATAATGATAAAGGGGTCAGGTCAGGCATGGTGGCTCATGCATGTAATCCCAGCACTTTGGGAGGCTGAGGTGGGTGGATCACCTGGGGTCAGGAGTTTGAGATGAGCCTGGCCAATGTGGCAGAACTCCATCTCTACTAAATTTACAAAAAATTAGCTGGGCATGGTGGTGGGCACCTGTAATCCCAGCTTCTTGGGAGGCTGAGGCAGGAGAATTGCTTTTACCCAGAAGGCGGATGTTGCAGTGAGCCAAGATCATGCCATTGCACTCCAGCTTGGGTGACAGAGTGAGACTCTGTCTCAAAAAGAAAGATAAAGGGGTCAATTCAGCAAGAGGATGTAACAATTGTAAATATATATGCACCCCAACACTGCAGCATCCATATATTTAAAGCAAATACTATTAAGTTGAAAAGAGATAGATCCCAACATAATAATAGTTAGAGACTTCAACACTCCAATTTTAGAACTGGACAAATCATTGAGAGAGAAAACTCAACAAAGAAACATCAAACTTAATCTGCACTATAGACCAAATGAATCTAACAGAAATTTACAGAACATTTCATCCAATGGCTACAGAATACACATCGTTTTCCTTACCACAAGGATCATTCTAAAGGATAGACCATGTATTAAGTCACTAAATAAGTCTTAAAACATTTTAAGAAATTGAAATAATACCAAATATTTTCTCCAACCACAATGAACTAAAAGTAGAAATCAAAAACAAGAAGAATTTTGGAAAATACACAAACACATAGAAGTTAAACAATGTCCTCCTGAATGACTAGTGAGTCAATGAAGGAATTAACAAGAAAATTGAAACATTTATTGAAATAAATGATAATGAGCATATACCATACCAAAACTTATGAAAAAGAGTTAAAGCAGTGCTAAGAGGGAAGTTCATAGCTAAAAGTGCTTACATCAAAAAAGAGGAAAAGTTTCAAAGGATCAACCTAACAATGCTAATGTATCTTTAAAAACTAGAAAAGCAAGAGGAAACCAAACCTAAAATTAGTAGAATAAAATAAATAATAAAGATCAAAGCAGAAATTAAAATTTATTTCATTGAAATAAATGAAATTGAAATGAAGAAAACAATACAAAAGATCAATGAAAAAAACCTTGGATTTTATGAAAAGTTAAAATTGACAAAACTTTAGCAAAACTAAGAAAAAAGAAGATCCAAATAAAATCAGAGATGAAAAAGGAGACATTACTGCTGATACTGATGAAATTCAAGGGATCACTAGTGGCTACTATGAGGAACAATATGCCAATAAAATGAAAAATTTAAAAGAACTAGACAAATGATTAGACATGTACAACCTACCAATATGAATCATGAAGGGAAACTTGATATATCCACATGCAAAAGAATGAAACTATATCCCTATCTCTCGCCATATACAAAAATCAAATCAAAATGGATTAAAGACTTAAATCTAAGACCTCAAACTATGAATCCACCAGAAGAAAACTTCGAGGAAGCTCTCCAGGACATTGGCCTGGGCAAAAATTTCTTCAGTAATATTTCACAAGCACAGACAACCAAATCAAAATGGGACAAATAGGATCACATTAAGATAAAAAGCTTCTGGCCAGGCGCGGTGGCTCAAGCCTGTAATCCCAGCACTTTGGGAGGCCGAGACGGGCGGATCACGAGGTCAGGAGATCGAGACCATCCTGGCTAACACGGTGAAACCCCGTCTCTACTAAAAAATACAAAAAACTAGCCGGGCAAGGTGGTGGGCGCCTGTAGTCCCAGCTACCCGGGAGGCTGAGGCAGGAGAATGGCGTGAACCCGGGAGGCGGAGCTTGCAGTGAGCTGAGGTCAGGCCACTGCACTCCAGCCCGGGCGACAGAGCGAGACTCCGTCTCAAAAAAAAAAAAAAAAAAAAAGATAAAAAGCTTCTGCACAGCAGAAGAAACAATAAACAAACACCAAAAGTATTTGTCAAATGTCAAAAGACAACTCACAGAACTGGAGGAAATATTTACAAACTACCCATCTAACAAGGGATTAATAACCATAATATATAAGCAGCTCAAACAACTCTGTAGGAAAAACTCTAATAATCAGATTTTAAAATGGGCAAATAATTAGAATAGATGTTTATCAAAAGAAGACACACAAATGGCAAAGAGGCCCACGAAAAGGTGCTCAAAATCATCGATCATCAGAGAAACGCAAATCAAAACTACAATGAGATATTATCTCAGCCCAGCTAAAATGGCTTACATCCAAAAGACAGGCAGTAACAATTGCTGGCGAGTATGTGGAAAAAAAGTAACCTTCGTATACTGTTGGTGGGAATATAAATTATTACAACTACTATGGAGAAGAGTTTGTAATTTCCTCAAAAAAAAAAAATACAGTTATCATATGATCTAGCAATTCCACGGCTGGGTATAAAACCAAAGAAAATCAGTATATTGAACAGATATCTGCATTCTCATGTTTGTTGCAGCACTGTTCACAATAGCAACAATTTGGAAGCAACTAAGTGTTCCCTGACAGATGAATGTATAAAGAAAATGTGGTACTTATACATAATGAAGTATTATTCAGTCTTAAAAAAAAGAAAAAAAAGAATGAGATCCTGTCATCTGCAACAACGTGGATGGCACTGGAGGTCGTTATGTTAAGTGAAATAAGCCTGGCACAGAAAATCAGGTATCACATGTTCTCATTTATTTGTGGGATCTAAAAATCAAAACAATAGAACTCATGGAGATAGACAATAGAATGATATTTACTGGAGGCTGGGAAGGGTAGTAGGGGTGGGGGGGTAGGTGAGGATGGTTAATGAGTACAAAAATAGTTAGAAATAATGAATAAGACCTAGTATTTGATAGCATAACAGAGTGTCTATGGTCAATAATAATTTAATTGTATATTTTAAAATAACTAAAAGAGTATAATTGGATTGTTTGTAACACAAAGGATAAGGATAAATGCTTGAGAAGATGGGTACCTCATTTTACATAATGTGATTATTAAGCATTGCATTCTTGTATCAAAACTTTCTAGGTACTCCATAAAAATACACATCTACTTTGTAGCAACAAAAATTAAAAAAAAAAATAAAAATAATTCACAGAAATTGTCAAGAATAAAGAAGGAAATAGACCAGTTAACTTAAAGCTGATATTCCTGGGAATCCCTGAAAAACAAAGTGTCCCAGTGTAGAGCCAAATAAATTAACCATTTAGCCACCACAGATTGGCAGGGATTTTTTCTAGGAAGAATTACAAAGGTAATTTCTTTTAAAGTCATGAAAGTATTGAAATTAAAGTACTGGTCCTGTGCACTGCAGATATATGCTGTTTCAATTCCCACACAAGCCAGCAAACAAACATTTGTTAAATGCTTTAAAAAATCTTTATTGTTGAAGATAGTACAGTGATTTGGAAAACATCTTTCTAAACTTTGTTTTGAGAAAACAAAGCATTTTTAAATACAAATGGAAAAACAAACCAAGAAGGAAGTCAAAGAGCAGAAAATTCAGAGGCAGAAAGAGAAAATAATCAAAGCCAAAACGTTTGTAAGTGGAGAAATGTTATATTATGATGAAGATTTGTTTAAAAATTGAGGATCAACAAAGTTCAAGGAAAGGTATGATGGAAAATTCCTAGTTTCCATTTATGTCAAAACAGAACTGTCCCTAAAAGTATTATGCTAAAACTACATAAAAATGTGAAAAACAGTAATATAAAAAGGATTTTAAGTATTTTACAGAGTTTTCAATAAATAAAGGGAAATAAGTTGGAGATTTAGAGGAAAAGAGCCCTGAAAGCAATAGAAAGTAGCTAAATCTGTGACTTCTGTGAATACAAGGTGAAATGCAGGGTGAAAAGGTTAGCTCTGAGGGGGCAGCCAATATTTATAACCCAAGGACTCTAGTTTTAAACTCTGTGTGGAAATAGAGGGGAACGTCTCC
This sequence comes from Colobus angolensis palliatus, assembly GCF_000951035.1. Lineage (NCBI taxonomy): Eukaryota > Metazoa > Chordata > Mammalia > Primates > Cercopithecidae > Colobus > Colobus angolensis. The sequence continues at coordinate 5,157,937 of NW_012115500.1, read as the reverse complement.
TCTCATAAGGGGGCAGTTGGCACAAACGAATAAAGTCAGGAGCCTCAAAAGGCCATGCTCTTGTTTTAGGAACAGAAAAATTCTATCCACCACCACGGAGAGTTCCTGATGTAAGTATTTCTGTCAGAACTCTGGATGAGCAAAAACAAACAAATTTTTAAAAGCTTCCCTAAAGATTCTAACTTTTGCCACATGTACGTTTTAAATTTTAACCTCTTTATGATCTGAAAGCCCTCAAGTCAAGAAATAAATTTAAGAATTTATCTTGGGTTGGTTATTCCATGAAGCACTTGACAGAATGTGCAACCACATCTGCAGGGTAAACCATTAACTTAAATCACAAATTCTACTGATAAACTCACCATGAAGATGAGTTCACAATCAAAAGTTACAAAATATATAAAGAAACAATTTATCAGAAGCTAGAGTTAGCAGAAAAAACAAACAAGAGGATTAGACATCCAAGAATTTAAGGAGGCAAAATAATCTGATATAAAATATGTTTTAAGTAAATAAATAAATAGCAAAATAAAGTACACACGCATAACGTGAGTCAGACATTGGTGCAATATGATATGAAAAGAACTAAGAAAACTCTGCAAAAGAAAGATATGGTCATTGAAATTTAAGGACAAATAGAAGAATGGATGTGGGTAAACAGAGGGTTAATAAACTAGAAAAAAAGTATCAGAAAATTTACACAGAATGAAGTATAGAAAGATTAATAAATGATAAACAAAAAGAAGAGTTCGCGAGATATAAAGGGTAAGACAAGATTGCCAACTTTGGATAGGACTTACAGAAGGAGAGCATAGACAAATGATAGGAAAGACAGTACACAATTAGATAATAGCCTGGTGTTGAGAAGAATCATAAGCTCTAAAGAAGATAAATACAACTAAATTTCTTTCTAGACATAGTGTAATAATAAATAAATTTCTTTCTAGACCAAAAATAAAAAGGTCTAAAGACAAACCCAAGATAAAAGAAAGGTTATACTTTAAAAATAACATTTAAACTAATAACCAATTCCTTATAGCAACACTATAGAACAGAAAATAATACAAGTAGCATTATAGCAATGAAATAAAATCCCTATCAACCTAGACTTCTGCAGCCAAATAAATTATCATCTGCTATTGAATGCAAAATTAAAATATTTTTAATAAAGACTGTTTGCCATTAATTACAATCACTGAAAACTAAACAATGTACTTTAGAAATAGAGAACAAAATAATCCAAATTAACAAAATACAAAATGAAAAACTAGAAGATGTCTACAAACACAGCCATTAAAAGAATAATAAATCTAATGAAACAAATATAAGCGAAAGTTGATTTGGGGAAATTAAAGTGAATCAACAGAGATAGTGCAGATAGCTTAAAAATTAATCAACTCACAATTATTAATGCCCCTGTCACCTAAAAATAGAACAGAAAATACTATGCCACTCTCTAGTGCAACAAAAAAATCTGCAAACTAATCTAGCAAAAATATTCATAGAGAAAAAATTTAAAATCTTAAACATGGCATAGAAGTGGATCTGAATAAATGAAGGGATATACCAGTTACACAGAGTTATTTGTATTTCTCAGCCTAATAGTGTGACCCTCTGCATGCTTATACATTTGTGAATTTTCAGTAAATTATATAATTTCTTCAACTTTATTTTGTAATTTTTGTACACATTATAATTTTATTATTTTCCAGGTTGAATCTTTTATCTTGAATATATGAATTCTAACTGATAGATGACATTTTATTTCAGGAAAATAGTTGTAACTACATGCCTTAGCTTCAACTCAAAATAACAAAAGGTACAAGCACATTAAATTAGTGTCCTAATATTAACTTCAGAAAAACTGACTTATTTCTGTGTATATTTGGTTTATTAAATCACAATCTTACTCTGAGTGTGAGATACTTTATATTTTTTACCAACACGTGAAGTTAATGGACATATTAGTCCCGCCAATCATTTAGTCTTTTCCTGATTACCAATGAAATTAAGCATATTTTAATATAATTATTAACTATCCAGATTATCTTTTTTGTGAATTGCTTGCTCATATACTTTTGCCCATTTAAACAAAATGTTTTTTAAGTTACAAGACACAAATGCAGAACATGTAGGTTTGTTACATAGGTATACGTGTGCCATGGTGGTTTGCTGCACCTATCAACCCATCATCTAGATTTTAATCCTCACATACATTAGCTATTTGTCCTAATGTTCTCCCTCCCCTCCAGCCTCACCCTCTGAATGGCACCTGTGTGTGTTTTTCCCCTCCCTGTGTCCATGTGCTTTCATTGTTCAGCTCCCACTTATGAGTGAGAACATGTGATGTCTGATTTTCTGTTCCTGTGTTAGTTTGCTGACAATGGTGGCTTCCAGGCTCATCCATGTCCCTGCAAAGGACATGATCTCATTCCTTTTTATGGCTGCATAGTATTCTATGGTATGAATGTACCACATTATCTTTACCCAGTGTATCATTGATGGGCTTTTGGGTTGGTTCCATGTCTTTGCTATTGTAAATAGTGCTGCAGTAAACATACGTGTGCATGTGTCTTCATAGTAGAATGATTTATATTTCTTTGGGTATATACCCAGTAATGGGATTGCTATGTCAAATGGTATTTCTGGATCTAGATACTGGAGGAATTGCCATACTGTCTTCCACGATGGTTGAACTAATTTACATTTCCACCAACAATGTACAAGTGTTTCTATTTCTCCACAGCCTCGACAGTATCTATTGTTACTTGACTGTTTAATTATTGCTGTTCTGACTGACATGAGATGGTATCTTATTGTGGCTTTGATTTGCACTTCTCTAATGATCAGTGATGCTGAGCTTTTCTTCATATGTTTGTTGGCTGCATAAATGTCTTCTTTTGAGAAGTGTCTGTTGACATCCTTTGCCCATTTTTTGATGGGGTTGTTTACTTATTCTAAATTTGTTTAAGTTCCTTGTAGATTCTGGATACTAGCCCTTTGTAATGTGGGTAGCTTGCAAAAATTTTCTTCCTTTCTGTAGGTTGTCTCTTCACTCTGATGATAGCTTCTTTTGCTGTGCCGAAGTTCTTTAGTTTAATCAGATCTCATTTGTTGATTTTGGCTTTCGTTGCTATTGCTTTTGGTGTTTTAGTCATGAAGTTTTTGCCCATGCCTATGGCTTGAATGGAATTGCCTAGGTATTCTTCTAGGTTTTAATAGTTTGGGGTTTTACATTTAAGTCTTTAATCCATCTGGAGTTAATTTTTGTATAAGATGTAAGGAAGGGGACCAGTTTCAGTTTTCTGAAAATGGCTAGCCAGTTTTCCCAGCATCATTTATTAAATTGGCAATCCTTTCCCCATTGCTTATTTTGGTCAGGTTAGTGGGAGATCAGGTGGCTGTAGATGTGTGGTGTTATTTATGAGGTCTCTATTCTGTTTTATTGATCTACATTTCTGTTTTGGTACCAATGCCATGCTGCTTTGGTTAATGTAGCCTTGTAGTATAGTTTGAAATCAGGTAGCATGATCCCTCCAGCTTTGTTCTTTTTGCTTAGGATTTTCATGGCTTATACGCTCTTTCTCGGTCCTATATGATATTTAAAGTTTTTCTACTTCTGTGAAGAAAGTCAATGGTATTTTGATGGGAATAGCATTGAATCTATAAATTACTTTGGGCAGTATGGCCATTTTTATATTGATTCTTCCTATCCACGAGGATGGATTGTTTTTACAATTGTTTGTTTCGTCTCTTATTTCCCTGAGGAGTGGTTGGTAGTTCTCCTTGAAGAGGTCCTTCACATCCCTGTTAGCTATATTCTGAGGTATTTTATTCCATTGGAAGCAATTGTGAATAGGAGTTCATTCATAATTTCACTCTCTGCTTGTCTATTGTTTGCATAAAGGAATGCTTATGATTTTTGCACATTGATTTTGTATCCTGAGACATTGCTGAAGTTGCTTATCAGCTTAAGGAGCTTTTCAGCTGAGATCATGGGGTTTTCTAAATATGGAATCATGTCATCTGCAAATAGAAAGTTTTACTTCCTTTCTTCCTATTAAATACATTTTAGGTCTTTCCCTTGCCTGTCTGCCCTAGCCAGAACTTCCAATGCTATATTTAATAGGAGTGATGAAAGAGGACATCCTTGTCTTGTGCTAGTTTTCAAAGGGAATGCTTCCAGCTTTTGCCCATTCTGTATGATATTGGCTGTGGGTTTGTCATAAACAACTCTTATTATTTTGACATATGTTCCATCAATACCTAGTTTATTGAGAGTTTTTTTTAACATGAATGGATGTTGAATTTTATCAAAGGCTTTTTCTGCATCTGTTGAGATAATCATGTGGATTTTGTTATCGGTTCTGTTTATGTGATGGATTACATTTACTGATTTGTATATGTTACCCAGTCTTGCCAGGGATGAAGCCAACTTGATCGTGGTGCATAAGTTTTTGATGTGCTGCTGGATTCAGTTTGCCACTATTTTATTGAGGATTTTCACATCAATGTTCATCAGGGATATTGGCCTAAAGTTTTCTTTTTTGTTGTGTCTCTGCCAGGTTTTGGTATCAGTATGATGCTGGCCTCATAGTATGAGTTAGAGAAGAGTCCTTCCTTTTCAATTGTTTGCAATAGTTTCAGAAGGAGTGGTACCAGCTCCTCTTTGTACCTCTGGAAGAATTCAACTGTGAATCTGTCTGGTCCTGGGCATTTTTTGCTGGTAGGCTATTAATTACTGCTTCAATTTCAGAACTTGTTATTGGTCTATTCAGGGATTCAACTTACTCCTTAGTCTTGGGATAATGTTTGGGTCCAGGAATTTATTCATTTCTTCTAGATTTTCTAGTTTATTTGCACATGGGTGTTTAGAATATTCTCTGATGGTATGTTGTATTTATGTGGGATCAGTGGTGCTATTCCCTTTATCATTTTTATTGTGTCTACTTGATTCTTCTGTGTTTTCCTTTTTTTAGTATTCTAGCTAGTGTCTACTTTGTTATTTTTTTCAAAAAACTAGCTCCTATATTCATTGATTTTTTGAAGGTTTTTTTGTGTGTCTCTCTCCTTTAGTTCTGCTCTGATCTTAGTTATTTGTTGTCTTTTGCTAGCTTTTGGATTTGTTTGCTCTTGCTTCTCTAGCTCTTTTAATTGTGATGTTAGATGTCAAATTGACATCTTTTGGCTTTCTGATTTGGGCATTTAGTGCCATAAATTTCCCTCTTAACATTGCTTTAGCTGTGTCCCAGAGATTCTGTTATGTTGTCTCTTTGTTCTGATTGGTTTCAAAGAAATTCTTGATTTCTACCTTAACTTCATTGCTCACCCAGGAGTCATTCATAAGCAGGTTGTTGAATTTCTATGAATTTGTGTGGTTTTGAGTGAGTTTGTTAATCCTGAGTTCTAATTTGATGCACTGTGGTCTGAGAGACTCTTTGTTATGAATTCTGTTCTTTTGCATTTGCTGAGGAGTGTTTTACTTCCAATTATGTGGTCAATTTTAGAATAAATGCCATTTGGCACTGAGAAGAATGTATATTCTGTTGATTTAGGGTGGAGAGTTCTATAGATGTCTATTAGGTCCACTTGATCCAGAGCTGAGTTCAAGTCCTGAACATCCTTGTTAATTTTCTGTCTTGTTGATCTGTCTGACAGTGGGGTGTTAATGTCTCCCACTGCTATTGTGTGGGAGTCTAAGTCTCTCTGTAGGTCTCTAAGAACTCGTTTTATTAACCAGAGTGCTCCTGTGTTGGATGCATATATATTTAGGATAGTGAGCTCTTGTGGTTGAATTGATCCCTTTGCCAATATGTAATGCCCTTCTTTGTCTATTTTTATGTTTTTTGGTGTAAAGCCTGTTTTGTCAGAAACTAGGATTGCAACCCCTGCCTTTTTCTGCTTTCCATTTGCTTGGCAAATTTTCCTCCATCCCTTTATTTTGAGCCAAGGTGTGTATTTGCACATGAGATGGCTTTCCTGAATACAGCACACCAGTGGATCTTGACTCTTAAACAAATTTGCCAGTCTGTATCTTTTAATTGGACCATTTAGACCATTTACATTTAAGGTTAATATTGTTATGTGTGAATTTGATTCTGTCATTATGATGTTATCTGATTATTTTGCTCACTAGTTGATGCAGTTTCTTTATAATATCTTTGGTCTTTATAGTTAGGTATGTTTTTGCAGTAGCTGGTACTGGTTTTTCTTTCCATATTTATTGCTTCCTTCAGGAGATCTTGCAAGGCAGGCCTAGTGGTGATGAAATTCCTCAGCATTTGCTTGTCTGAAAGGATTTTATTTCTCCTTTGCTTATGAAACTTCTGGGTTGAAAATTTTTTAAGAATGTTGAATATTGGCCTGCATTCACTTCTGGCTGTAGGTTTCTGCACAGAGGTCTGCTGTTAGCCTGATGGGCTTCCCTTTGTAGGTGACCTGGTCTTTCTCTCTGGCTGTGCTTACCATTTTTTCCTTCATTTTGACCTTAAAGAATCTGATGATTATGTGTGTTGGGTTTGATCTTCTTGTGGAGTATTAGTGGTGTTCTCTGAATTTCCTAAATTTGAATGTTGGCCTGTGTTTCTCACTTGGGGAAGTTCTCTTGGATAATATCCTGAAGTGTGATTTCAATTTGGTTTCATTCTCCTAGTCTCTTTCAGGTACTCCAATCAATAATAGGTTCAGACTTTTTACATAGTCCCATATTTCTCCGAGGTTTCATTTGTTCCTTTTCATTATTTTTTTCTCTAATCTTGTCTACATGACTTATTTCAGCAAGATAGTCTTAAACTCTGATATTCTTTCTTCTGCTTGGTCAATTCAGCTATAGATACTTGTGTATGCTTCACAATGTTTTCTTGCTGTGTTTTTCAGCTCCATCAAGTCATTTATGTTCCTCTCTAAACTGGTTATTCTAGTTAGCAGCTCCTGTAACCTTTAATCAAGGTTCTTAATTTCTTTGCATTGGGTTAGAAGATGCTCCTTTAGCTCAGTGGAGTTTGTTATTACCCACCTTCTGAAGCCTACTTCTGTCATTTCATCCATCTCATCCTCTGTCCAGTTCTGCACACTTGCTGTAGAGGTGTTGCAATCATTTGGAATACAGGCACTCTGGCCTTTTGAGTTTTCAGTGTTTTTTTCATTAACTCTTTTTCATCTTCATTAGTTTGTCTAGTTTCAATCTTTGAGGCTGCCAACCCTTGGATGGGTTTTGGTGGGGACTTTTTTTGTTGATGCTGCTGTTGCTACTTTCTGTTTGTTTTTCTCTCAATGGTCAGGTTCCTCTTCTGTAGAGCTACTGGTTTGCTGGGGGTTCACTTCAGGTCCTGGTCATCTGGTTCACTCCTGCATGTGGATATGTCACTCGAGGAGGCTGGAGAACAGCAAAGATGGGTGCCTGCTCCTTCCTCTGGGATCCCTGACCTCAAGGGGCACTGATCTGATGCCAGTAGGAATGCTCCTATATAGGGTGTCTGACAACCCCTGTTGGAGGGTCTCACCCAGTGGGTGAGAGCAGGACTCATTTAATGAAGCATTTTGCGCATCCCTTGGTGGAGGGGGTATGCTTCACTCGGGGGGCGGGGGGGAAACCCAGTCATTTGGGCTGCCCAGATTCCTCAGAACTAGCAGGAGGAAAGACTATGCTGGTCTGTGGATATGATGGCCAACCTTCCCCCTATAGGCTCATGCCCAGGGAGATCAGAATTCTGTCCCTGTGTCCCTGGCTAGAGTTGTTGAAGTTCCTGCAGGGAGGCCCTGCCCAGTAAGGAGGGATGGATCAGGGTTGGGCCTGAAGAGGCCCTCTGGTCACAGTCTGCCACAGCCAGTGTGTTGGGCTGTGGGGGATACCTCTTGAGACCAATCTGTCTAGCTTCACTGGCTCCAGCAGGGGAAAAGCATGGCCTGGAGCTGTAGAGATGGCTGCCACCCTTTCCCCACCCTGGGATCTTAGGCAGCTATCAATCCCAGTGTTGGCTGCTACCCCTCCCCCAAGGAGCTCAAATGGCTTAGACAGCAAGCAGCTGCAGCTGTGGTGCTGGTCATCCTTCACTCTTGGGAACTCAGCAGAATTAAGCAGATTCTAGCTGAGCAGCTGCTGAGAATCTGCATGGCTCCATGGTTGGGACCCTAGGCCCAAGTGGCATGGGCTCACAAGTGGGATCTTTTAATCCATGGGTTGCACAGTTCCATGGAAAAAGCACAGTTTCCCAGGCTGGGTAGCATGCTCACTCACTGTCTTCCTTGGCTGGGGGGTGAGGGCTCCCCTGCCCCATGTGGCTCTCAGGTGGGCCTCTGCACCATGCTGCTCTTCCTTCCTCTCTGTGGATCAAGCCAGCTGCCTAATCAGTTCTGATGACAGAACCTGGATACCTCTGTTGCCAGTGCAGGATTTACAGGCTGTTACGGTTCTTTTCAATGGAAGCCTCCTATTGCTGTGGCATCTAGTTGGCCATCTTGGCCCACCCCCAACCCCCACATTATTGGCTGTTTTCCAAGGGACAATTCAGTAAGAATTTCCTTGTGTATCCTGTGTAAGAGTTCCTGTTTGGTTATATGTATTATAAATATATTTCTATAGTTTGTGGCTTTTCTCTTAAGTGTGTTTATTATATTTTTCATCAAATACATTAAAAAATTTTTTAATTCAAGATATTTTTCAAGTGTGCGCTTCCGTACTCAATACAGAATATTAAAAAGGTATTATTCTTGTATTTGTCAAAAGTTTTAATATTTTAGGTTCACATTATTTTTTAAAGAATCCCTTCATAAAACTCTTGGTATTTTATCATGCTGTATCCTGACCTGGTTCTTTTTTTTTTCAAAACTACTTTAGCTATTCCTCATTCTTAGCTCTATAAACTTTAAGATTAGCTTATCATTTTTCCCCAAACAACTCCTTTTGGGATCTAAATGAAATTACATTAAATTTATATTAATATAGAGAAAACTAACATCTTTAGAATACTGAGTGTTCCAATTTGTGAAAATAATATAGCTCTCCAGTTGCTTAGGTCTTCTTTAATGTTCTCAATAGTATTTTACAATTTTTCTATAAAGTATCTTGAAGTTTTGTTGTTACTGTGAATACTGTATTTACCTATAACATTTTCTAATTAATCATTACTAGTGTTTAGGAATCCTGATTTTTTTTTAATGTTGATCTTACATATAGCAATCTTGCTGAACTCCCTTATTAGGTTTCTGCACTTGTTGTAAGTTCTCTTGTATCTTCTATGTAACTAGTATATCATTATCATCAAATAGTAGCTTTTCTTGTATTTTCCTGTGTTTCCTTATTTGCTTTGTTTTTCTTTTCTTATTATTTTAGCTATGACCTATAATACAATATTTATAGAAAAAATGACAGCAAGAATCCCACCCTTGTTTTTGCCTAGAGCTCTGTTCTTCAAAACATTTCTAATGTTTCATGATTAAATATAATGGTTTCTCCTAGATTTTGATAAATCTTGATCAGATTAAGAAAGTTTTGATTTAATCCTAATTTAAAGCTTTTTTCCTAATCTAAGCAAATGTAGAACTTTATTTTTTAAATTTTTCATCTATTGAAGGAATCATATGGTTTTTTCTCCTTTAATGTATTGTGAAGGATTTTAGTATAAATGCTTGCTAAAGTTGAACCATCCTTATGTTATTGGTATAATAAGTTGTGAAATACATAAGAATAAATTATATATATCTGTGTGTGTGTGTGTGTGTGTGTTTGTGTGTGTGCTGAGACCAGCTCGTTCTTAGAGACCCTAACCTAGTGGTGCTAGAGGAATTAAAGACACACACACAGAAATACAGAGTGTGGAGTGGGAAATCAGGTGTCTCACAGCCTTCAGAGCTGAGAGCCTTGAACAGAGATTTACCCACATATTTATTGACAGCAAGCCAGTCGTAAGATTTACTAAAAGTATTCCTCACAGGAAATAAAGGGATGGGCCAAAATAAAGGGATGGTCTCTGACTAGTTACGTGCAGCATTAACACATTCTTAAGGCACAGATCTCTAATGCTATTGTTTGTAGTTTAAGAACACCTTAAGCAGTTTTCTGCCCTGGGTGTACCTTGCCCTCATTCCAGTAAACTGACGACCTTCCAGCGTGGGCATCAAGGCCATCACGAGCACGTCACAGTTCTGCAGAGATTTTCTTTATGGCCAGTTTTGGGGCCAGTTTATGGCCATACTTTGGGGACTTTTCCCAACATGTCCCCCTTTTATGTTTTGTAAAGTGATAAAAGCAAAGGCAGCTTTGTCACGGCAAGCTACTTCTTGCAGGAGTCGGGATCTGCATATGCAGACTACATAAAGACAAACAACACAGATTGATAACACAATCATCATTGAAATCACAGAGCTTCCAAGTGTTTTTATCCATTTTAATGGGTTACTAGCTGCTAATCTGTCTGCAGCTCCGTCAAGCACTCCAGTTCCTGGCATTAAGGTCAGGTGTACCTGGGATGCTTTAAATATTTGTTCTTTTAATTTTGCAATATCCATAGACAAGTTTGTAGAGTATCATTCTAGATGCTTTTTTATTCTTTCCTAAATTTTCATCTTAGTAAGAGTCATTAATTGTTTCCACAAATCCTTATGTTTAGTTCCTACAGTGGGCCATATCATTTGAAGTTGAAGTGCCACTATACCGCCATGTTTCCAGGTAACAGAAACTCTTGCCATACTTCTTACAATTTCTACCATCTGACCATTTTGTTCAGACCACCTGAACATAGTGTGGCCATGGCATGTAGACTGAGAGGTGCAATTCAAGCTACACCCCCTCAGGGGACACATCAATAATGATTCCATAGGAATCATTGTGCAGCACCTTTGCCTGTTCTGCAATGCAATCTTCCTAAACAAGCACATTCATTTTTTCTGGCCAGGTCCAATTCTGTTTACAAATAGGTTTTTGAAGGTGGTATGCCTCAATTATAGGAGCAGATTTATTACGGTAAATCAGAAAGAATGTGTAAATGTGTCATAGAGCGATTACATCCAGGCATTATTGCCAACCAAGATTGATAAATATGCCCAATAAGTATAATTGTTCCCTGTGTCAGCCCTTGTTGAAGGAAAACTCACAGCAATGGTGATCACCGCTATCATAGCTGCCATTAGATTATTCATTATGACTGGTTGTCCCATTTTCCTCAGGTTTTCTTTCACCATATGTGACAGCTTCTTGATCTGTCCCCAGGTGGGTGGCTGTGTTCGACAGATGTTGCTTGTGACAGTTGGGGTCCTACTCAGCGTCAGTCTCAACATGGCTGCAACCAGGGGGGTCCTCAGGATCCTCCCAGAATCTCTTCCTCAGCATCTGGCTCATGATAAGGTTTCAGGTGTCTTGATGGTATCCAAATCGGCTGCTGATTTGGTCCTGGAGAAACAAGCATAACCTCTACCCCAAGTTATTATTTTACCTATTTACCAACTTTTCATTATCAGATCTCTCCACCAAACCAGTTGTTCTGCATCTGTCTTTGCAGCTGGTTTCTGTAGATGTTGTTCAGTTGCTGATAACATCTGTCCTTCAGGCAGGCTCAAAAAAATTAAAGTTAATAATGCTAGATTCAGTTGCATCTGGGGTGTCCCATAGTCTCTATTTCCCCCCTCTGCTTTTGCAATTGTCATTTCAGGGAGAGATTCATTCTTTCCACTATGGCTTGTCTTTGAGAATTATATGGATGCCAGTAATGTGTTTAATATTCCATATAGAGAAAAATGTAGCTAGAGCTTGGCTAGTACAGCCTGGGGCATTATCTGTTTTAATAGAAGCTGGAATGCTCATAACCACAAAACACTGCAAAAGGTGATGTTTAACACAGGCAGAAGACTCTTCTGATTGTCATATAGCCCAGACAAAGTGAGAAAAGGTGTCCACACGTACATGTACATAAGTTAGTCTCCCAAAAGAGGGAACATGTGTGACATCCATTTGCCAAAGAGAATTGGGTTCCAATCCTCGAGGATTAACTCCTCCTGTAGAAGATGAAGAATGCACCATTTGGCAAGTTGGGCATCCCTGACTGAAAGACACAATATTGATAAAATGCCAATCTCTCTCAAATCAACATAATCTCTATCCAAATCCCAGCCTGTTATTTTGTGCAAATTCTAAAATGTACATAGAAATGCAAGGACTTTATGTAGTCAAGAAAATATTACAGAAGAAAAACTAAACAGGAAAACTTATACTACCAAATTTCAAAGCTTTTATAAGGCTAAAAATAATTAAGATGGTGAGGAAATAATACAACAAAAGGTAAACAAATGAAACAGAGAGTTCAGAAATATACTCAAAAATACTTAGCTGGTTTTGATAAAACACTGTTGCAATTCAATGTATAAAGGATGTCTTTTTGATAAGTGGTTCTGGGTCAATTGGATATCCGTATAAAAATAAATTAACCTAAATCCATATATAATATCATGTATAAAAATCTTATATTTAAGGACCATCAAAACCTAAATGTGAAATGTAAAATAAGACTTTCATAGGAAAATATAGAACATTATTGTCATGATGGGTGCCTCTTCCTCAAATAGTATATAAATAGCACTTATCATAAAAGATTGACATATTAAACTTTTATTATATCTATCTGACAAAATAATAATATTAATATATGTAATGCCTATATACCGGGCATTATACTTGCTAGAAGGAAAATTGTACTTGCTGGAAAGCACTTACCTGGCTTTAGAGGATATTTTATTAAGCAGATCATATTTGCTCTCAGAAATGTTGCACTGAGAAAATCAAACTTGATCAAACAGCCCAAGAAAATGATGATATCCAGTAAAATTAATAAACCCAGCAAAAGCAGTGTCTATACTCTGAAATAAAAATTTTCTACCACAAAAGAAGTTATTCCTGAATTATAGAGCATTTCCTCCAGCATTTTGGGACGTTTTTGATGAGTATGGAAAATAAATACAACACAAAGAAAAAATGGTCAAAAGGCTTCAAAAGGAACTTCGCAAAGTAATATATCCAAATGATCAACAAGCATTTGGAAATAAGTTCAATATCATTTATTATCTAATTTTTAGTCATTAATGTAAATTAATACCAAATTTAGTATCACTACATATTCATAATAGTGCTAAAATTAAAATAATTGATTATACCAAGTGTAGCAAGATTTTGAACAATTAGGTCTCTCAAATGATTCTGGTGGGTGTTTAAAAAATGGGTACATTCACTTGGAAAACTGACATTTTTATAGTAAACATATATGCTATGGTTTAAATATTCCTTCCAAAACTCATGTTGAAATGTAATTGCTATTGTGACAGCATTAAGAGTTGGACCTTCAAGAGGTGATATTGTATTATAAGGGCTCTGCCCACATGAATATATTAAGGCCATTATTGTGGGATTGGGTTAATTACTGCTGGAGTCAGTTGCTGATAAAAAGATGAAGTTCAGCTCTCATTCTTTCTGTCACAAGAATGCTGCCTTGTCATGTGATGCTTTCCAACATATAGGACACAGCAAGAAAGATTTCACCAGATGCAGCTGTTTGATCTTGGACATCTCATCCTCCAGAACTCTGAGGGAAATACATTTCTTTTCTTTATACATTACCCAGTCTACAGTATTATGTTATAGCAGCAGAAAACAAACTAAAACAATATGCCTATCAAAAGATCCAGAAATTACATCCTAAATACGCACTGAATAAGAAAACAAGTGCTTAGTTATATGCACTACACAATCAAAAGTATTCAACAGTCAAAATTCCATGCTTGAGCTCAGGTAATCTGAAACTAGATATTCAGTAACCTATATTCTACCAAATATTAAGAGAAGACAAGAGAAGAAGCAAACAAGAAAGAAATACAGTAGTGAACTGATAAAATAAATAAATTAGTTATAATTTATTATGACTAAAGTTCATTAGACATATCCTTAATATGTATATGTAGGATTAGGGCAAACTGAAACTGATTCCATTTGCCCATTGATCTTATTCCAAAGCTGTGTGTGGTAGTTGAGATTTTTGGTATTTTCTTTTCTCTGGGGTAAAAAGTTTTAGAATAAAAAGTTTTAGAATATAAATGTTTTACCTCTGGTAAAATATAGTATATTGAATGTTAATGTGCTTGCTGGAAGGTATTTATCTAGCTTTAGAAGATATTTACTTGAGTAGATCATATTTGCTCTCAGAAATGTTACACTGAGAAAATCTAACAGCCCAAGAAAATTATAATATCCAGTAAAATTAAGAAACCCAGCACAAGCAGTGTCTATACTCTGAAATGAAATTTTTCTACCACAAAGAAGTTATTCCTTAATTTCATGGCATTTCCTCCAGCATTTTGGGATGTTTTTAATGGGTACTTGCATAGTGTTCATCTTCCTATTCATTTTGTGGTATTTGAGGTGATCTATTAATAACAAATTAAATATGTTATGATTCTAAAAAGCTCAGCATTTCTTACATTTCCAACTAACCCTTGGTGTATTATTTATTTAGCTGCACTGTCAATTAAATTAATGATCTCCAAGTAGACTAGAAGTCATAATGTAAGTGAAATGAAGATATCAGGTAATTTGTCCATGGCCACCCACAGAGTTCATTTTCAAAGCCAGCATTAGTTAAGAAACTTTCCTTATTCTCTGTCCGATGTTCATAGACCACAACACCATGCCTCATAACCCAAAATGATGAAATTAAGTATTGCAAAGTAAAATAACATTTTTTATTTCCTCTAAACCTTTCCTTGACCCTCTAGAATTTCTTATATTAACATTATTCCTATTTTATTTCTCTCTCTCTCTCTCTGTGTGTGTGTAGATAAAAGACTTTTAAAAACAAAGTTAAATAATAAACTATGTATTTTGCCCAAACTTTGTACTACAAATATGACAAGGGGAAGTAGGAGGGTGGGAAGAGCACTATAACATGCACTAAACGTTATACATTTGGGTTGGGCTTCTGGTTAACACCCATGTCCTCCATGCATGGTGGGAGGTCAGTTTGGTTAGAAGAGTAGTTATTTTTAAGACATGGAAAGCCATATATTAAGTGGTTATGTAAGCAGTTAGGAAAAGCATTGGGAAAATTTTCCCAGAATGTTAAGAAAAAAAAGAGTAAAAGCAAAATAAAACAATAGAATCTGCAAGATGCCTTTTAAAATTATAGTGTTCTCATATAACAAGTGGAAGCTTATATATTATAGCAAAAACTGAGAGAAATTAAAGATCCAAATGTAAACACTTGCTTGCTAAAAAGAAAATTAATCTAGAAAATGGGATTTAAAAATATATGTGAAAGACATCTGTGATCCCTTACCTCCCACACCACCAGCCTTTCTTAATATGCTGAAGAATAGTCAGGAACAGATGCATTTTTGAGACACATAGACTACGAATCTGAAGGGAAAAAGAAAATCCAGAATGTGTCCCTCAAGTTTTGTTTTGTTTTGAATGAATTGTGTGTTCTACTGGTGAGAGGGGGAATTTGACAGAAAGAAGGTGAAGATGATCTCATTTTTAATGAGGGTAGAATCAGGGTACTCATAGAATACTCAGGAGGTGATGCACAGCAAGTAAGTACATTTTAGAGTCTGGAGCTCAGATAAAATGTAGATAAAAATGTATAAGATACTTATTTATAGGTAGTATCTAATAACACAGAGCACAATGAGTTTGCCTGGCTAGGAGGCCAAGTGGGAATAAAAACGGATTAAAGACATAGAGCCCTGGGACAACAGCCTTTAAAGGAAAGCAATCAAAGAACAGACTATAGTTCCCTAGGAAGAAGAACCCAGAGAACAAAGAGATAAAACCAAGTAATGTGCCACATAAACAGAAGGAGGATTGCTCAAAGAAGGAGAAAAGAATAAATTTTTTTGTAGCAGGACCGGGACTCAAATGTATGCAGGACTCTCTGTGGAGTCTGGTAGGGAGGTATATAAGAAGGCTTATCCAAGGACTTTGGCTAAAGAGGTCTTTCTTCACAAATGCACCCTATCAAGAGAGGCAGCTACAGAAGCCAAAGTTTTCTTCATTAGGAACTCTGAAACAGGAGAACCCAGCTGTTTCTTTTCGTGTCTAGATAAGAGAGTGAGAAAGAGCCAAGAAGATTCTCCTACTCCTTCACACATCACAGCATAGCTGTGAGGCATCATTTTTAGCAGTTCCAGTGTTCTAGGATATTTGGGACTATCACCTTCCTACAGATATCAAGGGCCTAAGAAGGACACCAATAGCAGTGAGTAGTAGGTAGGTAAGTCAAATCTCTTCAAAATGCAAGTAAAGAAACATAACTGTAGCCAGTTTAAACAAATATGGGCTTTGTCACTGACAAAACTGGGATGGACAGAAAAGGATTCAGGGCCAAATACTGTGTCGAGAGCACATTTTTTACTCTCTCTACAATTCTAGTTTCAGCTTTCTCTATATGTTGGCTTCAATTTGTTTATCTGCAAATAGCTTTCTTTATACTTACACCCAGAGAGAGAGAGACACACACAGAGAGAGAGAGAGAGAGAGAGAGACTTCTATTTGGAGGGAGTGGTGACAGATGACTGTTGGCAGACCTAGACTTTTTTCCAGCTTAGTGGCCTGGAGGAAAAATGAGATGCTTCTCTTTCTGCTTCATTATTTAAACATCTCAAAGAAAACACCAGTTCACTCAGATTGCCCGCTTCTTAGACCAATCACTGTGATTGTCTGACTGGGTAAACTCAACTCCCTAAGTCAATGAAGTCAGGGAGAAGCTATTCCACCAAAGAAATAGCTTTGGTGTAATCAGAATAAGGGAGAAGAAATCCTGTATAAAACATATAAAAATGAAATACAGATTATTCTTATAAATTTGACCAATTGGTGTCCACAGTCTGGTGAAGCCAGAGGAAGTTGGATCTCAAGAGTTAAGTACTACCTGGGTCAAGTTAGGCAAGAAGAAGAATTGAAAAGAGCTGGTAGAATTCAGAAATTAATGATCACTGTTCATCTGCAGATGAAGCAGTTTCAAGTCATGGCAGAAGCAAAAAGATGGATGGCAATAAGAAGAGGAGTAAACTGGTGGTGAGGAAATGAAAACAACACTAGACAGGACATGTTCTGAAATCTAGAAGCTTAGCTGTGAAAGAAAAGAAAGCAAAAAGAATATTCAAGATAACAAGACAATTTGCTGGAATTTGGGGGAATTTTAAAAAGCTATCACTTAAAAGTTAACTAAACTTCTTGCCGTCTTACTATCACAGTTATTTTCTTTGCATAATTCAACCTTTTACTCTTTGGGCTACAGAGTTCATTAGACTTTGCTCAAATCCTACATGCACAAAATTGAGTAAATCATTTGAGGTCTTTTTGAGTCTGTTCCTTTATTTGTAAAGTAGAATAGTGCTTATCACAGAGTGTGTGAGAATTAAATGAGATTAATACATTATTTGCTGGCAGAGATCTCTTAAAAATGCTTGGTTCAACAATCTATTATAAATTTTCTCAGATGAATGTGATTGTCATCAGTTCAGAGGCTAAAATTAGAGCATTAAAAAACCCTGTTAAAATTTCATTTGTTCAAGCTCTTTTTACATTTGTTCTCATGCCAACCTCTTTTGGTTATAATGATTTACAGTTCTGTCATATTATTAATGTTAATAGTTACCATCGATCTAGTTTTTGATTCTATCAGTGATACTATTAGGAAGTAAGCAAACTATATATTAATATTGTACTCTCTTAATAGGCAACTGGTGTTTCTTCAATAATATGTTGGAGACAGAGTATGTTAGCAAAATTAAGGTTAATGTAAGAAATGTGATCCAAACTATTAATGGTAGACTTGAATTTTCTCTGAATTCCAATATGGTGTTATCCTTATGTTTTGAATGTGGTAATATTAATTTCTTTAGCTTTTATTTCTCTAATAAACTTAGATTTGTTTGTTTTTTAATGAAGCATATTTCCTTTACTCATTTACTATATATGGAGAATTAAGTTAGAACAGTCACCCATTTAAACTGGTAAGGCTCAGTTCACATTCTTTAATCCATCTGGTTTTAGACACTTCCACAGTTCTCTTTATGATCACACAGCTGGATATATAAGGACAGCTACAATCAACCTCTCAGATCATCTGTCTTTATAAATGGGAAACGATTATATAATTTGTGATATGTCTCCTTCAAAAAAGGTTCATATGCAATGATATTCTCTCATACATAGATATTGTAAGTGTTCCAATGAGTTAGCAAACAGATGGGAAGCCTTACAATCTCAAATCAGAATTACAAGATCTTTCGGAATAGAAATAGGGTTCTAACAAAAGTCATTTTGTAATACTCAACACATAATGTGACTCCTCTACTAAAAGGACAAACTGTATTTTCATTGCAGGTTTAACTTTATGAAATCAAACACACAGTAATAAATTATTCTCTCTAGATGAGCCACACTAAAGATCTTGAATAAAAGCACTGATTTTCTCATGATTTTCAGTTCAAAGTGAAATTTTAGAAAATTGATCACTAATGCTTTTTCAGTAGAAAGCTAGAGGGCATACTGATCTTCATCATGTTTAAATTCTTCCAAATTAATATTTTAAGAAAAAGTAAAACTAGGAAAATCATCACAAAACGTAATCTTTGAGCTTTGACTGACCACAACACACAAAACAATGAAACAAACACAAAAGTATCTTCTAGCTAATAGTCAACTGTCCCTACTGAGTGACCTGAACATAATTCCACTAGGTAGGAAGAGTGGAGGCTATGAGGGGAAAAACTTAATCACCTGATTTTTTTTTTCTATAAGAAAACTAGAAAAATGTACTGGCAGTCAGGTAGAAAGGGTGGAGGAATTAGAGCCAGGGATTTGAGTTCTACTACTACTACTAGCAGTAGCATTAATTCACTATAAGTGGCATTCAATAGCTCTGATGAGACAGAGACAGTTTCCCCAACTGAAAAATTAGGGAGTTAGCGGAAACTCAATAATTTCTAAGGTCTTTTTCAGGGCTGCCATTCCATGTATAAAGATGCCAAACTTATCAAGAGTGGTGTAAACTGAAGAATGCATGAGCAACCTCAGGTATTATAAACACATATATAATAACAGTATTTTTCAGTGTTTTCAAAGACCCTATGTCAATGTTTACATATATTATTATAAAGTTTTAAACTATTTGCAGAGTATTTTCATCATCCACATTTACAAATGAGGAAATGTAAACATAAGAAAGGTTACGTGACTTACCAGAGATGATTGGTAAGTAGCAAAACCAGGCTTTAAACTTGAGACTCCTAGATGCAAAGCCACTGTTCTTTTCAACAAATCAAATATTTTACCCAGGTTATGGTTTGTTTATAAGACTTAATTAAAAATGAATATTATTGCCTTCATATTTTGAGAAAATGTAAACGAACTGAAATTCATAAATTCATATAACCTTTCATTTCATTTTTATAATTTTTTATTATTTAAAAAATTTTTTAATTGTATCTATTTATGGGGCACAAGAGATGTTTTGATAAAGGCATGTAATGTGAAATCATGAAGAATGGGGTATTCAGCCCCTCAAACACTTATAATTTGAGTTACAAACAATCCACTATCCACACTGTTTACAATAGCTAAGATATGGAAGCAACTTTTTATTCCCTGATATAAAATCCCCTGGTAATAATTGTAACTAATATAAAGGTGACTGTCTACATAATTGGTTATTTTTGGGATGACACTCAAGTTTTGAATTTTCAAAATAAATGTTATTAAAATTTAAATTAGAAATAAAAATAAGAAATTTTAAAGATCTTTAAATTCAGAACATTTAACTTTTTTTTCCAGAAAGAGAAGTTTAAAAGAGCTAACTGGTCGCTGCTTCAAAGTATTTACCTTCCACATGCTACATGTAATGTGATTATGAGCCTTGTGAGACATACACGCTGGTGTAATACAACCTTTCTGTTCATAGCAGGCACCTAAAATCTGCTTTCATATGTAGCAAAGTAAAATTTATGGAACTGGATGATACATTGTATCATTATTTCAAACTATTTTATTGGCAAAAACTAATAAAATCTTCAATGGATTCCACATTTACTTTTAGAAATCTTGATGTTCCACCCTGGGATAGAGATCACAGGTGAATTGAGAGTAAAACCAGTGAATAAGAGGAAATAGATCTGGTGTGCTGAAGGGTAATGATATTGTTTGCATATGATTTACATTATAAAGTATTTGCTTCAAAGGGTGATAAAATATTCTGGCCAATTTAAGAATGATGGTGGCTTACAGCAGAAGTAGAACCTCGGAGAGATAATTGTCATAGTAGATAAAAGATGAAAACTTTCCACTGGCCCTAATAATTCTTTTGGGAACTACCTGTTATTAAAATATTCTAAACCTCTTTGCCCTTGGTCACATATAAGCAAACCTCCCTGTCCTCAGGAATATGAAAGAACCTCAGGTCACAGTGTGGGTGCCCAGTAATTGGTTCAAGCCCTCTCTAAATTTCTCACCCTTTAAACCCACAAGGTTTACATGGGGAAAATTATTATTATTCTGAATCCTTAGCAAGAAATGTAAAAGCAAAACAAAAAAAAACAAGAGCTTTATTGTTTAGGCTAGAACTTCCAGTACCATGTTGAATAAAAGTGATGAAAATGGGCATCCTTGCCTCGTTCCCAATCTTCATAGGAAAAGCTATCAGTTTTTCACCACTGAGTATAATGTCAGGTGTGGGCTTTTCATATATGGTCTTTATAAGCAGAGGTAATTTTCTTCCATTTCTCCTTTATTGAGAGGTTTTCCTTCTTATCATGAATGGGTGTTGAATTTTTCCAAATGTTTTCTGCATATACTGAGCTAATGAGTAGTTCTGGGGTTCAATTAATGTGGTATATCATATTAATTGATTTTCCTATGTTGAAGAATCCTTGCTGTCCTCAGATAAATCTTTGATTATGGTGCATAATCCTTTTAATGTGCAATTGGATTTAGTTTGCTAATATTTTGTTGAGTATTTTGCATCTATGTTAGTCAGGTATATTGACCTATAGTTTTCTTTTAGTATCTTTATCTAGCTTTGGCATCAGGATCATGCTAGCCTCATAAAATAAGTTTGAAAGTATTCTCTATCCTTCAATATTTTTAGAAGGGTTTGAGAAGGATTGGTGTTTATTCTTCCTTAAACATTTGATAGATTTACCAGTGAAACCACCTGGTCATGAAATGATTTTAAAAAATATGGTACATACATATACAGGAATATTATTCAGCCTTAAACTGAAGAAAATCCCATAATATGCAAAAACATGAATGAACCTAGAGGACATGATTCTAAGCTAGTCACAGAAGGACCAATACTGTGTAATTCCACTTATATGCGAAATAAAATAGACTCATAGAGCCTATTGAGAGTAGAATTAGGGGACAGAGTAGAATGGGGGCATTGCTGGGGACTGGAAAGAGGGGTAAACAGGGAGATACTATTCAGTGGGTATGAAGTTTCACTTAGGTAAGATGAATAAATTTTTGAGATCCGTTGTACAACATCATGCCTATAGTCAAAAATACTGTTTTATATTTTTAAAAATATGTTGAAAGGGTAGATGTCATGTTAAATGTTCTTACCATAATAAAAATAATCAATTAATTGATTTTTTAAATTAAAAAGTAACCAAAGTAGCACAAAAATAAATGTCAAGAATGGTCTCCTACTTAAAAATCATTCATTTGTAATATTATATTTAGTTTAAAGCTAAGGGCCAACAGTATATATATCAATGATAATTCTAGAATCTGGAACAAGTCAAAGATACTCATGATCAACACAATTATTTAACATTGCTTTGGAAATGTTAATATAATTAGATAAGAAAAAGAAATAAACACTATAAATATTGGCAGAAAAAAAGTCAAGTGGTTTCATAGCTAATGACCAAGTTCTCTTCAAACAAGAATGTCTACAGTTAATTGAGAAGGGCACAAATGCCATGTAATAAAGCATCTATTAATTGCTTCCATCTCTAGTAGCACATAGTGGCTTGCCCAAGAGTCAGTCCCTAATAAAACTACCTTTAACTAATGAAACACTGCAGAATGCAATGTTGCTTACCAGTTTTGCTGAGGTATGGTTGCTTGAGTTTTCATTTGCTCAGAATAAATGTTCTTCTGAATGATATCAAATGTTCAAGTGGAATTGGCAAGATCCCATACTCACCTTCATAAGATATTCTCTTTTCTTAAAAAAAACAAATCTGGGCAAATAATGTGTCATAACTAGTCCAAGATAATTCTATAAACTGAGGCCTGAGCTAGGGGTAGTGAACAATAACCACAGTTATTGTAGCAACAGAGCAATTAGGATACTGAGCCTTGGACCTGAGATACCACTGGATTAGGCCAGAGTCTTTAATATGCACAGTAAATTTTCAATAGTGTCCATGAAAAGGACTGAAATAAAGTGCAAATTCTAAACCAGTATGGAGGAAAAAGGGACTAGACATAATAAAAATAAAATGCAATTGATTCAGAATAAAAGGAAAGAAATAAACAACAATACTGTAGCAGAGACAGAGCAACAGAGAAATAAACAAGAAAGGCTGGGTGCGGTGGCTCAAGCTTGTAATCTCAGCACTTTGGGAGGCCGAGACGGGCGGATCACGAGGTCAGGAGATCGAGACCATCCTGGCTAACACAGTGAAACCCCGTCTCTACTAAAAGATCCCAAAAAAAGCTAGCCAGGCGAGATGGCGGGCGCCTGTAGTCCCAGTTACTCGGGAGACTGAGGCAGGAGAATGGCATAAACCCGGGAGGCAGAGCTTGCAGTGAGCTGAGATCTGGCCACTGCACTCCAGCCTGGGCGACAGAGTGAGACTCCATCTCAAAAAAAAAAAAAAAGAAAGAAATAACAAATAGAAGATACATCCAAATATGTAAATAGCCACAAAAATTATAAATTGACTACATTCGAAAAGAAGAATTATTGGTTAAGGTGAAAAAAATCCATTTATATGCTTTCATATGATACATTAAACGTAAGGACATAAAATATTTGAAAGTAAATAAGTAGGAAAACATATAACAGGAAAATACTAACAAAAAGAAAGCCAAACTGGCTATATTGTTGATCCAAGTAAATACTAAGGAAAAAATATCAGAAAAATATATGCTCACTATATAATGTTTAAAGGTCAGCTCCTCATAATAACTCCAAACTAGAGTGCACCAGTAAAAATAGCTTGAAATAAATTAGTAATACTGAAATAGTAAAAGAAAAAAAATTGCTAGACATTAAGGAGACATTAAAAAATCTACCTTTATAGTATTAGGTTTCAAAACACATCTCCTGATTATTGATAGATGACATAGATTTTAGAAATTAGTAAGCATATAAAAAATGAAAACACGTAAGTATCAAGCTTGATTCAACAACACATATAATATTATATGGTGTACCAAGCTTGATTCAACACTATATATATATATATATTACATGGTATTTAGTATAAGTACCAAGCTTGATTCAACACCATATATATATACTAAATGGTATTGAAATTCTATACCAAATGATCAGAATATATAAAATTCTATAAATGATTAGAATATACACACACATAACATTTATAAAAATTTACCACATACTATGTTGTAAAACATTTCCCAGTAAATTTCAAAGAAGCTTCAAGTTCTGTTGCCACAATCTAACTAAATAAAAAATTAATGAGAAAAAGAAAAAAATTAAGTCCACATAGTAATTATAAAGATATATATGTGTATATATCTCTCTCTACATATATATATAATATTCTGCTCTCATTGTGTCTCCAGTAGAATGACTAAAATGATAAAAGACTGACCATAAATATACATGTGTGGGTATATATATATGTATATATATGTGTGTGTGTGTATATATGTGTGTGTGTGTGTGTGTGTGTAGAGAGAGAGAGAGAGAGAGAGATTCACTCTGTTATCCAGACTGGAGTACAGTAGTGTGACCTTGGCTCACTGCAACCTCCGCCTCCCAGGCTCAATCGATTCTCTTGCCTTAGCCTCCCAAGTAGCTGGAATTAAAAGTATGTGCCACTACCACCCAGCTAGGTTTTTATTTTTAGTAGAGACGGGTTTCACTATGTTGGCCAGGCTGGTCTTGAACTCCTGACCACAGATGATCCACTTGCCTCTGCCTCCCAAAGTGCCGAGATTATAGGAATGAGCCACTGTGCCTGGCCTATAAAGATATTTCTAAATAGCATGGGTTAAAGAGGAAAAAAAGTTAAGATAAAAATACTTAGAATTCTATAATTTAAAAGCCATATATCATATTCACTATGGAAGAAAGTTTGCCAATTTTTTATAGAACTAAACATAGTTTTACTATGCAATCCGGCAATCTAATTCCTAGGTATTTACTTAAGAGATTCAAAAACTTACATCCACCAAAACAAAAAGGCCTACATGTGAACATTTATAGTTGTTTTATTTATAATTCCCAAAAGCTGGAAACAACCAAGATGTCCTTCAGTAGGTGAATGAATATGCAAGCTTTGGCATAACCATACAATGAAATACTATTTAACAATAAGAATAAATGAGCTATCAAGCTATGAAAAGGCACAGAGAAATCTCAAACACATAATGCTTAAGTGAAAGAAGCCAATCTCAAAAGGAGGAATATTATAGTATTTCAATTACATGTCTAATAATGTTGAGCATCTTTCTTGTGTTTATTTGCCACTAGCATATTCTATTAGGTAAAAATTCTACTCAAATCTTTTGTTGATTTTTTTTAAAGTTAAGGATATAGAAATTAAAATCATGAAGAGATAACATTGTGCCCCTAGTAGAATGACTAATATGATAAAAGACTGACCTTACCAAGTGTTGGCAAGGATGTGGAGGAACTGTAACTCTCATATGCTGAACAACTGTAAAGTGGTAAAATATTTGGCAAACAGCCTGTCAGTTTCTTATAGATTTAAATGTGTATAGATTTAAATTTATATGGTAAATATAGTCTATTCATTCTACTCCTATGTGTTTAACAAAGAAAAAAGGAAATCTGTGTCTATACAAAGTGCTCATAGCAGTTTTATTTCTAATAGGCCCAAACTGGAAACAATCCAAATGTCCCTCAACATATGAATGGATAAGCAAATTTTGGCATTTCTATACAATGGAAAGCTACTTATTAATTAAAAGGAATGAACTATTGATGCATGCACCAGCATGGGTAAATCACAATTCATTATGCAGAGTAAAAGAAGCCAGACAAAGAAAGAGTACATACTATATGATTTCATTCATATAAACCTGTGGAAAATGCAATTTCATCTACAGTGACAGAAAGCAAATCAGTAGCAACTGGTATGGTTGGGCCAGAGCAGAGAGAATTCCAAACAGGCACAAGAAAATTTAGGGTGGTGAGGAAAACTTACATTTCTTGATTATGTATTATGGCTTTCATGGGTGTATACATATGTCAAAACTTGTCAAATTTTATATAATAATTATGTGCAATTTCTTGTAAGCCAATTGTAACATACTAAAGAGCTTTAAAAATATACCAGGGAAAAAGGAAGGTTAAATAATATTGGCAAAGGTAATAATTATTGAAGCTTTATGATAGGTCCACAGGTGTCATCATATTATCTCCCTTTGGGTACATTTGAAAAAATTTTACTATTAATAGTTACTTTAAAATGAGCTTTTGTTGAAAAATATAAAGAAATTGAAAACACAAATGTAGCAAAGAGATTTATAGCCCAATAACTGATATCAGATTCATGTGCAAAATATATTTATATTCCAATTTAGACAGATAAAAAAATTTATCAACTTGAACACACCCATGTGATGAGCACTCTCAGATCAAGCAACAGAACATTACCAAACCGTCATAGGTCCCCCTCTTGCTTCCTCCCAATTATTGCACCCTTTCCCCATGCATTAGTTTTGCCTATTGTACAATATATAAATAACATGGGATGTACCTTTTTGTATATCTGGTTTTCTCTACCAACTTTATATTTCTGAGATTCGTCATATTTTTGTGATTAGTTCTAGACTGTTTATTCTGATTACCATGTTTTCAATGGTAAGAATATATATTTATCCATTCCAGTGTTGATGAACATTTTGATTGTTTTCAATTTTTGGCCATTTAAAATAGTGCTGCTATGTAGAGTTTGGTACATATATTTTGATGACATGTATTCAGGATACATAGTGTATTAGTTTATTTTCACACTGCTATAAAATTACTACTTGAGACTGTATTTTATAAAGGAACGTCTCATAATTCTGCACGGCTGAGGAGGCCTCAAGTAACTTACAATCATGGCAGAAGACAAAGGGGAAACAGGCACCTTCTTCACATGGTGGCAGGAGAGAGAGAGAGTGCGCACAGGGAATCTGTCACTTTTAAACCATCAGATCTCATGAGAACTACCTCACTATCATAAGAATACCATGGGGGAAATGGCCCCCACAATTTAATCACCTCCCACAAGGTGCCTGCTTCCCCTTTGTATTCTGCCGTGATTGTAAGTTTCTTGAGGCCTCCCCAGCCATGCAGAACTATGAGACTTTCCTTTATAAAAAAACAGTCTCAGGTAGTAATTTTATAGTAATCAACACATGGGATTACAATTGAAGATAAGATTTGCATGGGGACACAGAGCCAAATAATATCATTCAGTCCCTGGCCCCTTGCAAATCTCATGTCCTTTTCACATTTCAAAACCAATCATGCCTTCCCAACAGTCCCCCAAATTCTTAACTCATTCCAGCATTAACCCAAAAATCCAAGTACAACATTTTATCTGAGACAAGGCAAGTCTCTTCCACCCATGAGCCTGTAAAATCAAAAGCAAGTTGGCACTTCCAAGATATAATGATGGTACAGGCATTGGGTAAATGTTCTCATTTAAAATGGGAGAAATCAGCCAAAACAAAGGGGCCACAGGCCCTATGCAAGTCCAAAATTCAGTGAGGCCATCATTAAATCTTAAAGTTCCAAAATAATCTCCTTTTACTCCATGTCTCACACCCAGGACACGGTGATGCAAGAGGTGGGCTCCCAAGGCCTTTGGCAGCTCTGCCTCTCTGGCTGTACAGGGCACAGCCCCCGTGGCTGCTTTTATGGGCTAGTTTGAGTGTCTGCAGCTTTTCCACATGCACAGGGCAAGTTGTCAGTGTATCAACCATTCTGGGGTCTGGAGCACAGTGGCTCTCTTCTCACAGCTCCACTAGGCAGTGCCCCAGTGGCAACTCTGTGTGAGGACTCCAAACCGACATTTCCCCTCTGCATTGCCTAGTAGAGGTTTTCCATGAGGGCTCCACCCCTGCAGAAGATTTCTTCCTGGACATCTAGGCATTTCCATATGTCCTGTGAAATCTAGGCCGAGGTTCCCAAATCTCAACTCTTATCTTCTGCACACCCACAGGCCCAAAACCACATGGAAGCTGCCAAAGTTTGAGGTTTGCAGTCTCTGAACCAATGGCCTGAAATGTATGTTTGCCCCTTTTAGCTACAGCTGGAGCTGTAGTGACTGGGATGAAGGGCATCAAGTTCCAAGGCTGCGCAGAGGAGCCGGCACCTGGGTCCTGTCCACAAAACTATTTTTCCCTCCTAGGCCTCCAGGCCTGTGATGGGAGGAGCTGCCTTGAAGATCTCTGGAATGCCCTAGAGAAATTTCCTGCATTGCCTTGACAATTAACATTTGATTCCTTATTTTACCAATTTTTGCAGGCAGCTTGAGTTTCTCCCCAGAAAATGGGTTTTCTTTTCTACCTCATGGTCAGACTGCTAATTTTCTAAACTTTTATGCTCACTTCCTTTTGAAATATAAGTTCCAATTTCAAACCAACTCTTTGTGAATGCATATGACTGAGTACTTTCCAAATCAGTGAGGTCACCTCTTGAATGCTTTGCTTCTTAGACATTTCTTCCACCAAATACTCTAAATCACCTCTCTCAAGTTCAGTTACACAGATCTCTAGGGTAGGGAAAAAATGCTGCCATTGTCTTTGCTAAAGTGTAGCAAGAATGACCTTTGCTCTGGTTCCCAAGAAGTTTCTCATCTCCATCTGAGACCACCTTAGCCTGGACTTCATTGTCCATATCACTGTCAGCATTTTGGTCAAAGCCATTCAACAGGTCTTCAGGAAGTTCCAAACTTCCCACATCTTCCTGTCTTCTTCTGACCCCTCCTAACTGTTCCAACCTCTTCCTATTACTCAGTTCCAAAGTTGTTTCCACATTTTCAGGCTACCTTTGTAGCAGAAGTCCGCTCTGTTAGTAACAATACTCTGTATTAGTCTGTTTTCATACTGCTATAAAGATACTACTTGAGACTGGATAATTTATAAACAAAAGAGGTTTAACTGACTCATAGTTCTGCATGTCTGGGGAGAGGTCTCAGGAAACTTACAATCATGGCAGAAGATGGAGGGGAAACAGGCACCTTCTTCATAAGGTAGCAGGAGAGAGAGGGAGCCTGCATGCAGGATAAACTGCCACTTTTAAACTTCCAGATCTCGTGAGAACCCCCTCACTGTCACAAGAGCAGCATGGGTGAAATGCCCAGATGATCCAGTCATCTCCCACCAGGTCCCTCCCTTGTCATATGGGGATTAAAATTTGAGATGAGATTTGGATGGGGACACAGAGCCAAACCATATAACATAGATCCATAGATATAGAAATGTTTGGTTGATTGCAGTGGTTCACACCTGTAATCCAGCACTTTGGGGGGCCAAGGTGGGTGGTTCACTTGAGGTCAGTACTTTGAGACCAGACTGGTGAAACCTTGTCTCTACTAAAAATACAAAAATTAGCCAGGCATGGTAGTGTGTGCCTGTGGTCCCAGCTACTCAGGAGGCTGAGAGAGGAGAATCACTTGAACTCAGGAGGTGGAGGTTGCAGTGAGCCAAGATCGCACCACTGCACTCCAGTCTAGGTGACAGAGTGAGACTCCATCTCAAGAAATAAAAAAGGATATGCTCCATATTTTTAGCAACAATTTATGCCGTATTCCATCTTGATGTTATAGTTATTCCAATGTAAGTCTTATAATATCTCACTGTATTTTTAAAATAAGAAATTTTAGAACAATTTTAAATTTACAGAAAAATTGCAGATAGTATAGAGAGTTACCAGGCATCCTGTATCCAGTTTCCCCTATTATTAATATCTTTACATTAGTTTGATACATTTATTATATTATATAAACTAACAATGATACATTATCACTAATTAAAACCCATAGTTTATTCAGATTTCTTTAGTTTTTCTCTAGTGTTACTTTTCTGTTTCAGGATTCTATTTAAAATACTGCATATTTAGTGGCTACATTTCTTTCTCTTTTTTCTTTTTCTTTTTTTTTTTTTTTTTTTTTTTTTTGAGATGGAGTTTAGCTCTGGTTGCCCAGGCTGGAGTGCAATGGCACTATTTCAGCTCATTGCAACCTCTGCCTCCCAGGTTCAAGCGATTCTCCTGCTTCCCAAGTAGCTGGGATTACAGGCATGCACCACCATGCCCAGGTAATTTTGTATTTTTGGTAGAGATGGGGTTTCTCCATGTTGTTCAGGCTGGTCTCAAACTCCCAACTTCAGGTGATCTGCCCGCCCCCCGTCAGCCTTCCAAAGTGTAATCCCCCAAAGGGATTACAGGCATGAGCCACAGTGCCAGGCCCAAGTTACCACATTTCTTACTAGTTGCCCTATCTCTTTAGACTCCACTTGGCTATGACAGTTTCTTCTTTCTGAGTGTCCTTGTTTTTGATGACCTGGACATTTTGACATTTTAGTACTGGTTGTGTATTTTGTACAATGTTTCATAATTGGAATTTGTCACATGTTTTTCTTATAATTATATTGCAGTTATGAGTTTGGGGGAGGAAAATCACACAGGTAAAGGACAATTTTCATTACATTGTATCAAGGGTATGTATTATCAACATACTTACTATTGGTGTCAATTTTGATCAACAGTTGAGCCAATATTTTTCAGATTTCTCCACTATGAAATTACATTTTTGCCCCTTTTTATACTGTACTTTTTGAAACAAAGTCGCTGTGTGCAACCCACCTTAACAAGTTATGCCCCTTGAAGATGGAGTATCTGCATAAATTATTTACAATTTTTCCGTCTGGGAGATTTGTCTCATCTCCCACATTTATTTATTTATTCAATCATTTTTATCAATATAGACTCATGAATATTTAATTTACATTTACATTATAATCCAATGTACTTTGTCTCGCTGATCGAATTATTCCAGCTTTGGCCACTGGAAACTTTTTCAGTAGGCTGTTTCCCTTTGACATACTCCCATCGTTCTGGGTTTTGTGGTATTTATTTGTTTGTTTTTAAGTTTTTTTAGCATTTCCTTCTTCCTAGTTTTCCCAGCACCATTATTGAATAAGAGATACCTTCCCCATTGCTTTGTTAGTTTTGTTGAAGATCAGATTGTTGGAAGTGTGCAGCCTTGTTTTGGGGCTCTCTATTCTGTTCCATTGGTCTATGTATCTGGTTTTGTACCAGTACTATGCTGTTTTGGTTACTCTAGCCCTGTAGTATAGTTTGAAGTCTGGTAACTTGATACCTTCATCTTTGTTCTTTTTGTGTAGGATTGCCTTGGCTATTTGGGCTCATTTATGGTTTCAAATGAACTTTTAAATAGTTTTTTTTCTAGCCTGTGGAAAATATCATTAGTAGTTTGATAGGAATAGCACTGAATCTGTACATTGCTTTGGGAATTATGGCCATTTTAATTATATTAATTCTTCTAATTCATGAGCATGAAATGTTTTTTCAATTGTGTCATCTCTGATTTCTTTGAGCAGTGTTTTGTAATTCTCATTGTAGAGATCTTTCACCTGTCTGGTTAGCTGTATTGCGAGGTATTTTATTCTTTTTATGGTAATTGTGAATAGGATTGAGTTCCTGATTTGGCTCTTAGTTTGACTTTTGTTTGTCTATAGAAATGCTAGTGATTTTTGCACGTTGATTTTGTATCCTGAAACTTTACTGAATTTGTTTATCAGCTGAAGGAAATTTTGGGCCAAGACTATGGTATTTAACTGGACCCCTTCCCTACATTACATACAAAAATCAACTCAATACAGATAAAAGACTTAAATGTAAAACCCAAAGGAATATATGGATGTGCACACACACACATGCACACACCTATAAATACATCTATATGAAAATGTCTATATCTATATTAAATTAAACATGAGTTCATACCAATGGCTCCATCTTTATACCATTACCACATGGATAATTCTTATCTCCTGCCCTGCTTATCCATAAATCTCAATTCCAAAAATGAGAAGTCTGGTCTCCACTATTCACCACAGATTTACTTAATTGTTCAATTCTAGTACACATACAGAGGGTGGGTCTACCTCTCCCAGAGAACTGACTCAAATGTTAATCTCTTTTAATCACAGACACACCCAGAAACATTACTTTGCATCCTTCAATCCAATCAAGTTTACACTCAATATTAACCATCACAGTGCCCTTTATCAGATAAAATTCATTTCTATTCTTTGAGAGTTTTCATCAGGCATAAATATGACATTTCACATCACAACTGCTTTTTCAGCACCTATTGAGACGTTCAGGTGGTTTTCTTTTTATAATTTTTAATATGGAGAGTTGTACTGATTGTTTTTAAATGTTAAACCAACCCTACATTTCTAGGGTAAATCCCACTTGATCGTGATGTATTATCCTTTTACCATATCACTGGATTTGCTTTTGCTAAAATTTTGTTTGCAATTTGATAACAATAACATATATGTTTAAAGAGTTATCAATATGTAGTTTGTTTTTCTTACAACAAAGATATTATAATATCTGTCTGGTTTTGATATAATGGTAATTTTAACTTCATAGAATAGGCCAGAATTCTGTTAAAAAGTATCCTATTTAAAACTTTTTGAAAGCGTTTATGAAAAATTGGCACTATTTCTCCATTAAATGTTCTGTGACATTCACCAGTGAAGCCATCTGGACCCAAAGGTTTTTATGGAAAGTTTTTAACTACAGTATCAAGTTGTGTAATAGGTATAGGGCTATTTTTGTTTTCTATTTCTTCTTGAGTGACTTTTTGGTATTTGTGTCTTTCACAGGCATCCATTTGAAGTTGTCTAATTTATTGGCATAAAATTGCTCAAGTATATATCCTATTAAGATCTGTAAATCACAGTGATATAATCTCTCTCTTTCCTGATATTAGTAATTTATGTTTTCTCCTTTTTTTCCTGATCAGTTTGATTTTATCAATTTTATTTACTTCCTCAAGGAATCAACTTTTGGTTTTATTGATTTTCTCTATTGTCTTTATGCTTTCTATTTCATTGATTTGTTCTCTGATGTTATTTTCTTTGTTTTGCTTAATTTGTGTTTAATTATTACATTTTCATTTCCTTAAGATGGGAATGAACAATCTATAGTCTTTTAAAGGAAATGGCTTATCTCATCCTTATTTCCTAAACTGTGATTCCAAAAGTCAGATTTATTTCATCAATAAGAATTTACATTTTTCATAATTTATAGATAGCCTCCCTGCCTCTAGGTATATCCTAGGGTCTCCAAACCACTCTACAAACATCCAGGACTTTGGTCTTCTTGTGGGTGCACTCCCATGTAGAATAATGTCAGTGAAGAAAAGGATTCAAAGATCACGCAATTTAACATGAGAGAGCAATGTGTCTGTAAATGTCATGCAGTAAATTAGGAATAGAGCCACAGTTAAAACTCATGATTCAAGACTTTATACCTAATCTTCTTTTCACTATATTATGCTATTTTCTAAACTTGTCCCATTAAGTTGTCATAGCATGAACTAAATGTAATATCCTACTCCAAAATGACATGTTTTAGATAAATCAATATTCTAATTTGCAAAATAATACAAATTTATCAAATTTTAAAAATTATATTTTATGCCTTCAATTCATAGGCCCTCTATTTAAATACACATGAGTCAGTTAATCCAGCAGTTGATTTTACAAGCACTTGTCCATTCAAGTCTGCCACATAGCTGAGCTCATTACATCAGTCACAGGCAAAGACACCAATGCCTGTATATATTACAATAGAAGGGTAATTATTGTTGTTTTTTAAAAAATACATAATTTTGAGTGTAGTAGAGTATTTTGTATATTGGTCTCAGTCTGGGACACAGTCTTATTTTATGTGTGGTAGTGCTCAAAGGAATTTACTATCTATGTAAGTTAAAGGAATGGAAAACACAAGAAAGAGAGTTAGAGAACTTGCATGCGCGTGTGCGTGTGTGTTTGTGTGTGTGTGTGTGTGTGACGAGGGGAGAGAGAAGAGAAGAGGTGAAGGAAATGAGGGAACAAGAGATAAAAGTTATCATTTTTTCCTCAGCTTTCTACTTGAACTAAAAAAAAAAAAAAAGCTGAACAATGTTCTTAAATTTTCTAAACAATCTAAACCAAATCACTAAAATATATATTAAGAAAAGCTAAAAATTATTGGGTTGTATGTCTATCAGTTTAAACTTCGTTATAAGTTACATAAGTAAAGTGGCATGACAGGAACACTAGAAAGCTGTCCTTCCTTATGAGATGATGGATATGTTAATTTGCTAGACTGTAACTATTTTACTGTGTACAAATACATCAAAGCATCATGTTGCACACCTTAAATACATATGATAAAAAATAAAGATAAAAGAAAGATGTCCTTCTTGCTCAAAATAATTTCCCCAACTGATACCTCAATATTTATGAACAATCCACTCTATCTATGTTTTCAATATCCCAACGCTCCTTTTAAATGAAAAATTCTCGTAGGAGAATAGCATACTAAATTTCTAATATTTTAGTGAGAAGTAATTTACTGGTCAATTTACTCACCTTACAATGTAATTAGAAATGAACCTACCTCTAGACAATGATTCCTAAAGAGTATAATTCAGGATTGTTACCACTAGAAACCTTAGAGATCATCTAGTTGGACCTTCTAATTTTATAATTGAGAAAACCTATATATTAAGAGACTTTTAATGTCACATATTGAACACTTTTCATTGCATTATAATTCTCTATTATTACTTACAACATACATCAAAGCTGTATCATCATTCTCTGTTTGGGAAGAAGCTGTACATAATGGCAAATGTGCCAAAAGAGATAATATGGTAAAGTGACTAGAATACAGACACTGGAAGGCATTATGTATATTTATTTCTCACATCAAAATTTTTAGCTAAACATTACTATTCTCATTTTAAAGATGAGAAGACTAATCCTCAGAAAATTGCACATGGTCACAACTGGTGTTAGGTTCAAGATTCAAACCCAATTCTGTCTGACTCCAAAGTCAGTGCTCTTTTTTTGAAATAGCTTAGTATTTGGGATACACTTAGCATTCAGTAAGACTCCAAGGCTAGCACTTTTTCTTTGAAATAACTTAGTATTTGGGACATGTATTAGTCAATTTGCATGCTGCTAATAAGGACATCCCTGAGAATGAGCAATTTACAAAAGAAAGAGGTTTCTTGGACTTACAGTTCCACATGGCTGGGGAGGTCAGACAAGAGAGCTTGTGCAGGGAAACTCCCATTTTTAAAACAATCGGATCTCATGAGACTTATTCACTATCATGAGAACAGCATGGGAAAGCCAGTCCTGTGATTCAATCATTTCCCACCAGGTCCATCCCACAACACGTGGTAATTATGGGAACTACAAAATGAGATTTGGGTGGGGATACAGAGCCAAACCACATCGGGTCATATCACCCGACACCCTCCCCCTAATGTATAACTTCAGAAATATTTAGTGAACATCTTCTCTCTGCCAGCCACTATGTT
This sequence comes from Colobus angolensis palliatus, assembly GCF_000951035.1. Lineage (NCBI taxonomy): Eukaryota > Metazoa > Chordata > Mammalia > Primates > Cercopithecidae > Colobus > Colobus angolensis. The sequence goes on along the minus strand of NW_012115500.1, from coordinate 5,123,098 downwards.
AAGAACTGGGAATACAGAAAATAGATATACTCTGTGCCTTTAAGTAATCCCCCGTCCAGTGACACAGACTTTCTCCTTGACTAAACTTTAGTCAGGCTCTTCTAAGCCCTCTAGTCTTCAACATTTATGTCTGCCTTGTTGGGCCTGCATGGCCCAGTTGTAGTACAAATCTTCCTAACTTAGCTTACAGACCATTTCCCACCCTTGATACTATCTTGTCACTCTCTTGGTGACAAATGCCTACTTGCCCATGCTGCATTAGAAACTGAGCCAAGTTCTATACTGAGGTCTCTTTTCCCCCATTGCAATAGCTCTGAATAAAATTTATTTTTACTGCTTTAACTACTGTCCAGCTCTGGTTTTCATTAATACTAGTAAGTAGAAAAACATGGACACAGTAAGAACTCAAGTGATGAGGCAGAATCATGGCACTTTTAAGGACACTGAAATCAGGAGGGGGTAAGATGTTAGGGCACAGCGTTGACACTTGAGTCTAAAAAGATAGAATGCTCTCCTTCTTTAAAGTGCTTGCATTACACAGGAAAACAATTGTACAAACATGAATAATAAAGTCAAAAATCCCATGATTTTCAGACTAAGTTCTCAGAACCATCAATTTGCGTATCAAATTGAGAGCAATTTGAGTATTAGTGAACAATATTGTTTATATTAGTACTCGACAGGAAATACTTACAAATCTTAAATTAAGGGTCCCAAATGTGATTCAGGATTCTCTCTTCTTCAAGTAAATTTAAAACAAATCCTCACCCCCTGATCCAAATTGTTTCCACATTAACACATGTGGTTGCAGGCTTAGAGACTTTCAAGATAAATAATGAACTAAGTTACCGAAAATTTGGTGTAAGCTTTAAAATGAGAATTGTCATCACATATTTTTCCCCCAATTTGAATGTGAACAGCAATCCTGCATCTTTGCTTATTAAAAACACAAAATTACCCACAAGAATAGAATTTATTTGTTCAAAAACAAATAATTAAAATGTAACCACCAAAGAAAAGAGGGCTTTCCTTAAAAAAAAAAAAAAAAAAAAAAAAAGGAAGAAAAAACATTGTCAGTACATTGTTTTGAGACATCTAACAGTTGTTAATACTACAAACAGTGTTTCATTCTAAGAGATAACCATCCTAAAATCCCCGAATTACAAGGGAATTAGTGAGGAGCACAAAGTTAGGGAGAAAAAGAAGCTGTTTAACGATACGTTGAGTGATCTCTTCTAATACTGATTTTTAAAGTTAATTTTCTTTCCAATGCAGCTAATTCACTGACTTGCTCTTGAAAACACCAAGACGTTTGATTCCTCTAATACGGAATGTTGCAAGCTAATATACAAGATACTTTTTAAGACATCATGCCGTATTTTACCCAACTGGTGTTACCTCAAAAATAATTTCACTTTTGATTCACAAATTACTCAATTCACAAATTACTATGTGAATTCTGTGTTTACAAATCCTTTTGTAAGGTAAACAATTGTCATTCTGCCTTAAATACATTAACTATAATAGATACTTTCCAACCTTATTTTGTAAATCATCTTTTAAGATAAATCGTATTTGCATTTACAAACTATTACCAACCTTTCAGTCTTTACTTCTCATCATTCTGGAGTTTATTAATTCTTTCTTTTCTTTTTCATTGCTAGTAATTATCTAAAATATAGACTCTCTAGCAAAGTTTCTTCACATAATGATAAAAAATCTGAAGGGAGAATAGCAAGTCACAGAGAAGCTAAAAAAAAATCCATTAGCATTGAATCAATGAAAATCAGAACAGAAATAGGCATTGGAGGTGAGATACAAAATAATTAAATAACAATGAAAGATTATTTATAAGTAAGTGACAAAAATTATGGTACAGATAATAAAACTTGAAATTTAGACACGATGAAGATGACTACATACTGGAATAATCAGAGAAAACGCCCTAGAGAACTTAGTTTTACTGGTCCATGAAGAAATTATAGGCAAGTTTTCACACGGGAAAAGAAAATAGATCATTTATTACCTCCTACACAGACCAAAATGGATCTGGGAATGTAAAATTAAGCAAGACACATAATGTACATTTTAGTATTATTCTAATTCCCTGAGACATCAAGATCTGTTACTTAAAATCTTCAAAAACTACATTATTACTTGTAGTTGTCTTTAATAATTGTTTCAAACTGATGATGACTCCTTTCTCTAGGTGGACCTCCTTTCTATCATGATATAGGCAATGTCATTAATAAGTATTCATTATAAGCAAATTTATTCCCTCAGTAGGTTGATTCCACAAAGATTCTCATTGTCTTCCTGAAAATTCATTACTTTCTTCCTCAGTACACAAATAGAGAAATTACCCTTAAATAGGGACATGGAAAGCTCACCAATGGTAACAGGCTGGTAGAAAAACTATAGATGGTGATAAATGGCAGATGTGGTAGAAGCCTGGAAAAAATCTCATTTAATTGTTTCAATATTCTCAGTAAATTAGAAAGTTGAATAAAAACAGGAAGAAGAAATGTTGTGGTTTGAGGACAGAGGGGAATATATGAAATATTTTGGGGGAAGAGTGAGAGAGCAATCTGACTAGGAACACATAGTATGATTGCCTAAAAGCTGTAAGATCCCCTTTGAGGATCATAGTCATGAATCATCCTGAGATCAGCACATTCAGCTGTACATGTGCTGATGGGAAATGGGTGGAGAACTGGATTAAAACAGGCGTTCAGTTTTGCCATAAGAGGAAAGTAAAAGAAGTGAAGGAAAACCAAAAGCATATCCAAGGAAATGATTATCATTGACCAGAAAGTGTAAGCTCAATAGAAGAAATCGAAGACAATGAGACGATAATATAGACTGGCATTCTCAATGAAGTCAAAAGTAAGTTGAGGTAAAGATTCTAGAAGGTGAGAGCTAGACAGATGATGGTGATAAACAGAGAGTCCCATGCCTGAAGTTTAGATTACTGGATGGTACTTCCATCATTGATTCTGGGGCCCAAATATTTCTACCATGAGGGGGACCATACCATAGAATGATCTGTGAGTTAAAGTATATATTGACTCTTGTAAGAGAGAACCTCATCCTTTCAGAGTGTTGTGTTCCTATTGATGCCCTGAGTCTTCAATAAGCCATTTTGCTTTTCCATTAGGCCAGCCACTACCAAGCGGTGGTTTTAGTGATAATACCAGTTAACTTCATAGCCATGAGCTCATTGCTGTACTTGCTTTCTGGTAAAATGAGCTCTCTGGTCAGACATAAAAATATAAAGAATGTCATGACAGCTGATAAAGCTGCTTCTGAGTGCTACATCTTGCTATTAGCAGAATAATTACAGTAGGCCCCAGGGTCTGTTGTTTCCTTGTGTGTGTTCATGTATAATCAGTGTTTGGCTCCCATTCGTAAATGTGAACATACAGTATTTGGTTTTCTGCTCCCATGTTAGTTTGTTTAGGGTAATGGCCTCCAGTTCCATTCATGTTGCTGCAAAGACATGATCTTGTTCCTTTTTAAGGCTACATAGTATTCTATGGTGTATACGTACCACATTTTCTTTATTCAGTCTACTATTGGTGGGCATTAAGGTCAATTCCATGTCTTTGCTATTGTGAATAGTGCTGCGATGAATATACATGTGCATGTGTCTTTATAAGAGAATGATTTCTATACCTTTATTGGTATATACTCCTATATTGGTATATACCCAATAATGGGATTGCTGGGTCAAACAGCAATTTTGTTTTGAGTTTTCTGAGATCACTACATGACTTTCCACAATGGCTGAACTAATTTACATTACTACCAGCAGTGTATAAACATTCATTTTTCTTTGCAACCTTGCCAGCATCCGTTATTTTATTTTATTTTTTTTTTACTTTTAATAGTAGCCATTCTGACTGGTGTGAGATGGTATCACATATGTGGTTTTCATTTGCATTTCTCATATTAGTGGTGCATAGCACGTTTTCATGTGCCTGTGGGTCACAGGTATGTCTTCTTTTGAAAGTGTCTGTTCATGTCCTTTGTCCATATTTAATGGGGTTGTTTTTTGCTTTTAATTTGTTTCAGTTTCTTATAGCTGTTGGATATCAGACCTTTGACGGTTGCATAGTTTGCATATTTTCTCCCATTCTGTAGGTTGTGTGCTTACTCTGTTGATAGTTTATTTTGCTGTGCAGAAGCTCTTTAGTTTGATTGGTCCTATTTGTTAATTTTTGTTTTAGGTGCAATTGCTTTTGGTGTCTTCATCATGAAATCTTTGTCAGGGTATATGTTCAGAATGGTATTTTCTAGGTTATCTTCCAGGATTTTAATGGTTTTGGTAATACTTAAATATTTAATGTATCTCAAGATGATTTTTGTGTATGATGTAAGGTAGAGGTCCAGTTTCAATCTTCTGCATATGGCTAGCCAGTTACCCTAGCACCATTTATTGAAAAGAGAATTGTTTCCTCATTGTTTGTTTTTGTTGACTCTGTCAAAGATCAGATGGGTGTAAGCGTGTGTCCTCATTTCTGGGCACGCTATTCTGTTCCATTGGTCTATATGTCTGTTTTTGTAGCACTATTATGTGTTTTTGGTTACTGTAGCCTTGTAGTATAGTTTGAAGTCAGGTAACACGACATCTCCGTCTTTGTTTGGCTTAGGAATGCCTTGGCTATTTGGGCTCTTTTTTGGTACTATATGAATTTTAGAAGTTTTTCTAATTATGTGAAGAATGTCATTTGTAGCTTGATAGGAATAGAATTGAATCAGTAGATTGCTTTTGGAAATATGGCCATTTTAACAATATTGATTCTATCCATGAGCATAAAATGTTTTTCATTTATTTGTGTTATCTCTGATTTCTTTGAGAAGGGTTTTGTAATTCCCATTGTAGATATCTTTCATCCCCCTAGTTAGATAAATTCCTATTTTTTTGTGGCTGTCGTAAATGAGGTTGCATTCTTGATTGACTCTTAGCTTGGACATTGTAGGCATCTAGAAATGCTACTAATTTTTGTATCTTAATTTTGTATCCAAAAACTTTGCTGAAGTTTTTTTTTTAATCAGATCTAGGGGTTTTGGGGCAGAGACTATGGGGTTTTCTAGATATAGATTCATGTCATCTGCAAAAAGAGACAGTTTGACTTCTTCTCTTTCTATTTGGATGCTTTTCTTTCTCTTGCCTGATTACTCTGGCTTTGACTTCCAGTACTGTGTTGAATAGGAGTGGTGAAAGTGGGCATCCCCGTCTTGTGCTGATTTTCAAGGGAAATGCTTTCAGCTTTTTCCCACTCAGTATGATACTGGCTGTAGGTCTCTCACAGATGGCTCTTGTTATTTTGAGGTGTGTTCCTTCAATACCTAGTTTGTTTAGGGGTTTTAACAAAAATGGATGCTGAATGTTATCAAAAGTCTTTTCTGTGTCCATTGAGATGATTGTGTAGTTTCTGGTTTTAGTTCTGTTTTGTGATTAATTACATTTATTAATTTGCATATGTTGAAATGCTTTGCATCACAAGAGTAAAGTCTACTTGATCATGGTGGATTAGCTTTTTGATGTGCTACTGGATTCAGTTTGCCAGTATTTTGTTGAAAACTTTTGCATCTATGTTTATCAAGAATATTCTCCTGATTTTTTTTATGTCTCTGCCAGGTTTAGGTAACAAGACGATGCTAGCCTTATAAAATGAGTTAGGGGGGAGTCATGCCTTAATTTTTTGGAATAGTTTCAATAGGAATGGTACCAACTTTTGTTTATACATCCACTAGAATTTGGCTGTAAATCCATTTGGTCCTGGGTTTTTTCTGGTTGGTAGATTTTTTTAACTACTGATTCAATTTTGGAACTCATTATTGGTCTGTTCAGGGATTCAATTTCTTCCTGATTTAATCTTGGGAGGTTGTATATTTACAGGAATTTATCTTTTCTTCTAGGCTTTCCAAAGTTTGTGCCTAGAGGTGTTCATAGTACTTTTGAGGGTTATTTTTTATTTCTGTGGGGTCAATAGTAATGTCCTCTTCATCATTTATAATTGTGTTTATTTGGATCTTCTTTTTTTTTTATTTGTCTAGCTAGTGGTCTATCAATCTTATTTATTCTATCAAAACACCAACTCATGGATTCATTGAACTTTTGTATGTTTTTTTGGTGTCTCACTTTCCTTCAGTTTAGCTCTGATTCTGGTTATTTCTTTTCTCCTACTAGGTTTGGAATTGGTTTCCTCTTGTTTCTCTCATTCCTCTAGGTGTAATGTTAGGTTATCAATTAGAGATCTTTATAACTTTTTCAATGTAGGTATATAGTGCGACAAACTTCCCTCTTAACATTGCTTTAGCTGTCTCCCTGAGATTCTGGTATGTTGTATCTTTGTTCTCATTAATTTCAAAGAATGTCTTGATTTCTCTCTTAATTGCATTGTTTACTCAAAAGTCATTCAGAAGCAGATTGTTTGATTTACATGTAATTCTAGCATTTTGAGCAACTTTCTTAGGATTAATTTCTATTTTTATTGAGCTGTGGTCTGAGAGTGTGTTTGGTATGATTTCAGTGTTTTTGAATTTGCTGAGGATTGTTTTATGGCTGATCATGTGTTAATTTTAGAGTATGTGCCAATGTGCACATGAGAAGTATCTATATTCTCTATAGATGTCTATTAGGCCCATTTGGTCAGGTTTTGAGTTCCATTTTCAAATATCTGTGTTAATTTTCTGCTTTGGTGATGTACCTAATACTGTCAGTGGGGTGTTGAAGTCTCCCACTATTATTGTGCGGTTATCTAAGTCTCTTTGTAGGGCTCTAAGAACTGGCTTTGTGAATTTAGGTGCTCCTGTGCTCACGCATATATATTTAGCATAGTTAGGTCTTCTTATTGAATCGAACCATTTACCATTATGTAGTGCCCTTCTTTATGTTGTTTTTGTTTGTTGTTTTGTTTTTTTGATCTTTGCTGGTTAAAAGTCTCTTTTTTCTGAAGTTAGACTTGCAACCCTTGCTTTTTTCTGTTTTCTCTTTGCTTGGCTGATGTTGCGAGAAGTCAGGGACCCCAAGCGGAGGGACCGGCTGGAACATGGCAGAAGAACATAAATTGTGAAGATTTCATGGACATTCATCAGTTCCTCAAATTAATACTTTTATAATTTCTTATGCCTGTCTTTACTGCAGTCTCTGAATATAAATTGTGAAGGCTTCATGGACATTTATCACTTCCCTAATAATACTCTTATAATTTCTTATGCCTGCCTTTACTTTAATCTCTTAATCCCGTTATCTTTGTAAACTGAGAATGTACATCACCTCAGGGCCAATATTGTACAAATTGATTGTAAAACATATGTGTTTGAACCATATGAAATCAGTGCACCATGAAAAAGAACAGAATAATAGCAATTTTCAGGGAACAAGGGGAGATAACCATAAGGTCTGACTGCCTGGGGGTCGGGCAGAATAGAGTCATATTTTTCTTATTGCAGAGAGCCTACAAACGGATGTGCAAGTAAAAGAGATATCGTTGAATTCTTTCCCAGCAAGGAATACCCTGGGGAAGGAATGCATTCCTGAGGGGTGGTTTATAAATGGCTGCTCTGGGAGTGTCTGTCTTATGTGGTTGAGATAAGGACTGAAATACACCCTGGTCTCCTGCAGTAACCTCAGGCTTACTAGGATTGGGAAATTCCAGCCTGGTAAATTTTGGTCAGACTGGTTCTCTGCTCTCAAGCCCTTTTATCAAGACAATACATGCACAATGGGACATAGACCCTCAGTAATTCTAATTTTGGCTTTGCCTTGTGATCTTTATTGCCCTTTGAAGCATGTGGTCTTTGTGACCTACTCCCTGTTCATACACCCCCTTCTCTTTTAAAATCCCTAATAAAAACTTGCTGGTTTTGCAACTCAGGGTCATCACGGACCTACCTATATGTGATGTCACCCCCAGAGGTCCAGCTGTAAAATTCCTCTCTTTGTACTCTTTCTCTTTATTTCTCAGACCGGCCAACACTTAGGGAAAACAGAAAAAACATGCGTTGAAATATTGCGGGCTGGTTCCCCCGATAGGTTGATTTTTCTTCATCCTTTTACTCTGAGCCTATGGGTGTCGTTGCATGTAACATGGATCACTTGAAGACAGCATATCATCAGGTCTTGCTTCTTTATCCAGCCTTCCAATATGTGCCCTTTAAATAAGCCATTTAGCCTCTTTATATTTAAGCTTAATATTAACATGTACAGATTTGATCCTGTCCTTACATCATTACCTGGTCATTAGGCTGGCTTATTTGTGTGATTGCTTTATAGTGTCACTGGTCTATGTACTTAAGTGTGTTTTTGTGGTGACCAGTAAGAGTCTTTCTGTTCCATATTTAGCACTCCCTTAAGGACATCTTGCAAGGGAGGTATAGTGGTAGAAAATTCCCTTAGCACTTGCTTGTCTAAAATGGATCTTATTTCTCCTGCCCTTATGAAGCTTAATTTGGCTGGATTTGAAATTCTTGAATGAAATTTCTTAAGAATGCTGAAGATAGGTTCTCAATCTTCTTTGACTTACAGGATTTCTGCTGAAAGGTTCATGGTTACCATGAAGGGAGTTCCCTTTGTAGGCTACCTGTCCCTTCTCTCTATCTGCCTTTAACATTTTTTCCTTCATTTTGGCCTTGGAGAATCTGATGACTGTGTGTCTGGGGGATGGTCGTCTTCCATATCATGTCACAGGGGTTGTCTGCATTTCCTGAATTTGAATGTTGACCTCTCTAGCAAGGTTGGGGAAATTTTTATGAATGATACCTTCAAATATGTTTTCTAAGTTGCTTGCTTTCTCTTCATCTCTTAGTTTCCCTTCATCTGAGAATGTCTATTTTACTGTAATTTCATATCTGAAGGACGTTTTTGCTGAATAAAGAGTTTGAGTTGACAATTATTTTCTTTATTTTCTTTTAGCACTTTAAATACCAGTGGTTCCACTTCTTTATGGCCTGTCATGTGTCTGATGAGAAATTACAGAAAGTCAAATCATTGTTCCTCTATAAGTAATGGATCATTTTTGTCTGGATTATTTTAATAATTTTTGTCTTTGGCTTTCATCAGCTTGATTATGATGTGTCTGGTCATGGATTTCTTTGGCTTCATCATGCTTGAGGTTGCCTAAATTTAAATCTGCAAGTTTATGTCATTTGCCAAACTTGATAATTTTTTAGAAATTATTTTTCAGAAAGTTTTTCAGTACTGCACTTTTTCTCTCTTTGACAGTCTGATGGCATAAATTTTAGACATTTTATCATTGTTCCACAGGTTCCTGGGGTTGTTCTTAGTTTTTTAAATATCTTTTTCCTGTGTTGTTCTACTTATATAATTCCTATTGACCCATTTTCAAGTCCACTGACTCTCATCTGTCATCTTCATTCTGCTCTTGAGCCCATTCATTGAGAATTCGGTTTGGTTTGTTGTTGTTGCTACCCTTTTCTCAGCTCTAACATTTCTAATAGGTTCTTCTGTATATCTTCTATTTCTTTTGTAAAATCTTCTATTTTTCCATTAATTGCAGAAGTGTTTGCAATTGTTTGCTGTAGCATTTCTACAATAAGATGTTTAAATTTTTGTCTGATGATTCCAACACCTGTGTCATTTGTTCTGGAATCTCAGTTCTTCTCCATGCAATTTGAAATATTCTTAGTTTCTCATATATCACGTTATTTTGAATTAAATCCTGGATGTTTTGAATAATACACTATGAGATAGTAGGTTCTATTTAAATCTTATTGAAAATGTTGATATTCTTCTTTCAGTAGGAAATCAATTTGGTTAAGTTTAGGCTGTAAGTTCTAACCCATCTTCTGCAGTCTATGATTTCAATGTCACTTCAGTTGTCAAAGCCTTTGCATTTCCATTTGTACCTGTTCCACATGTGCACCAACCAGTATCAGTCTATGACCTGGGTGGTGGTCTATCGGTTAGTTCGTGTCTCAAAGTCTTGAGTATAGTTATTAGGGTCAGATCCACACATGTGCATCTCAAAGATGAGTTCAGGAATTAATATTCTATTTGTGGACTAATTTCCCTGAGCTCTATCCTCCCCATGATTGCCACAATCCTAGCCAAATTTCTTGGGCTCCACTTTTCACACCTTCTACTAAAAAGCTGAAATTGTATTTACTCCTCTCTGTCACACACTTATGTGACTGAACCACATGTAGAGCTAAGTGGCAAGAGGAAAGGGGAGAAGACAGCAACAGGGGAGGGGGGTGTTTATCCCACCATCTTGGAGGTCATGCCTCCACTGATCAGAAGTTTCCTCTCTCCCAAATTTAGTCTCCTTGCAGGTTCCCACTGAAGCTTCTTTATCCACCCTACAAGCTTGCCTGGGGACCAGTGTGCACGAAAAGAGAGAACAAATAACTCAAGAATCTTATATTATCTTTCAGAGATTAAGAAGTTTAATTTCCTTTTCCTCAAGCTGGAACTACAGGGCTTTTCCTAGAGATCTCTCTTTCTGCACATATGCCCACATCCAGGTTTCAGGATGTACATTTAGGCCAGAGAACACCAATGGGAGAAAAATGATAAACCTGTAGGCTTTTTCTTAGTATATTGAATTCTAGTCTTTTTCCCTACTCTGCTTGCTAATATTTCCTTCTGAGTACTCAATTATTTTCCACGCATTCCATCAAAGTTTTATAGTTGCTATCAGTGGGAGAGACAGGTAGGGTGTGCCTACTCTATTGTGCTCCAAAGCAGAATCCATTAAATTTTAAAAGAAAGATGTAGAAAAATTTCTAATATTTAACTTTGACTATATTCCTAATATTAATCCCTTTCAGAGTTGGTGCATTTTATTCTCTTAATATTTGCTGAAACAGAATTACTAATATGTTAACTAGAAATTTTGCATTTATGCTCTTAAGTATAATTTCTTCCATAGTTTTCTTTTCTTTCTTCTGGCTTACATAGAATTGTGGCAGCTTTGTATACTGTTTTTTGATATATTTCATTTTTCTGAAGTTAAATAACATGAATTATTCATTCACTGAACATGGGAATTCACCATTAAAACTTTCTAGGTTAAATGTTGTATTACTAGTTTTTCAAAAATTTACCTATAAGTTTTTCTCCTTACCTATTAAGGAGAAAAATAAATTTGACAATTGTTAGATGCAGCCACTAAAACTACAAAGTGGATTATGTAAATTAATATATAACATTCTGTAAATCTAATAGTAAACAAACTTGAATAATACTGTGGAAAATCCATGCCTTTACAGGAAAAATAACTACATAAGCATGCCTTTCGACTAGTTGCTTCTCATTTTCATTTAGAGTGTAACAAATACAACAAAATGAAAAAAAAAAGCAAAGGATATCTGAAAAATCAGTAAGTCAAAAACCTTTTTCTGCTTAGTTCATGTGGTAGAAGAAAAAATGGAACTATGAATCAAAAGGCCTGAATGAGAAAACCAACTCTAGTACTTACTGGTTGTATGACATCAGAATATATCACTTAATGTCTTCTGACTTCAATTATCTCATCGATGGAAAGATTGCTCTATAATTCAGTGTTTCTCACCAGATTTAGTATAAGATTTATCTTTAATACTTAGTAAAAATTATGACTTCAGGAGCTTTACCCCAAGATTCTGATTCAATAACTCAGTCTTACAAATTTACATTTTAACAAATGCCAAAAGTGATTTAATACCAGTTGTTTAACAACTACAATTTAGAATATATAGTAAAATATTCCAATTTCCATTTGGTCTTATCTTGAGCCTTTTTATTAGAAAACAAATAAAAGCAGAACTCAATTTTTAATCCATAGAGCTTTTAACTATCAGTTTTTTAAACCTTGGTTTACAAAACTCATGAATCTCCTGAACAGTTGGAGTTGACAGAAATTGAATCTTTTACTTGAAAGAACTACTTTTACTTGAAAAACATTATTGGGCACTGTAGAAATTTCAAATACAATGTGGTTGGGAAGTGGAAAAAGTTTTTAGGTTGAAACATAGGAAATTGTTAATATTCAATCATTTTTCACCTACAAAACTGCAATTTCCTATTGTTTAACTAAGGTCGTTTTCTTTTAGTTTACCCTTTCCCATAGATTAGTTGGCATAATTCTTTTCAGTATTTCTGTACTATTCCCTATGTTGTGAGCAAGGATATTTATAGAAGGCCTGATGGAGAGGAAATTATTATGAGGTTTTTAGGTCATTAATTTTAAGAGTTGAGAAGGTTATGTTTGTGCTGGTGATAAAAATCAATGTTAGTTATTTTCTTTTTTTTTTTTTTTTTTTTTTAGTTATTTTCTTTAACTGGAATTAAAGAAATTCCAGGGAATTAACTGGTCCCTATCATAGCAGTCAAGTAGCTTCTTAAGATTTGAGCTCTGAGTTGTCTTACTGGTTAGCCAGAAGTTTGGTTGGCAATACACTAAAGAGCCACAGAATGAACCAATTTCCAGTATTAGGAAGGAGTAAGGAGATCATTCATTTTTTCATTCTATAAATATTTATCAAGATTTTGCAAGGCACCACTAGACACTGTGGGAATTTCAAATATAAATAAGCCCCAGTTTTTGTTCTCTAGAGGCTAACAATTTAGTGGGAAAACAGATACATGCACAAGTAATTACATTACAAGGTAGATGGTGTGATAAGGGTTATAACTTTAATATCATCTCTAATGAAATGAATATGTCTGCTCACCCAAACAGCACCCAGTGGAGGTGGAGTATATTTGGTCTTATTTCTGTTTTTAAGAAAATGTAATAAAAGGTTTAGATATCTTTAAAAGAGATCAAAGAAGGTTTTTTTTTTTACATACATTGTGAGGTAAATATTTGTATTAATATCTCTAAAGACAACATGGCATCAGTTGACCCATTATTCAGAAATTATAGTTTGTGCTTGGGAATTTATGGTAATGGCAGATAAGACATGGCAAACAGTAGAGCTTCTTGGTTAGCAGCAAGATAGTTTGAATGAATATTCAGTTTGAATATTTAGTTTGAATGAATAATGAAAGAATATATATGAACACTTCATTGGTTCTTAACTTACTTTTGGGGGAGACAGGTGGGTATAGGCTTAGTGTTGTCTTATTTCTATTTTTTTGGTTTATTTCTTTTGTCATAGAACCTGATTTGAGAGTGGATTTATCCTTTGCAGGGAGTTATATGAATGTCATGGTAAAAAACCTATTACAGTACCAGTGACAGCAAAGCCTCAAATATATGGATGCTTCCTTGACCCTAGGATTTACCAGAAGATCTCAACAGGTTTTATAGGTATTAAGTAGTCAAGCCTCAGATCAGCTCTGAAACATGGATATTACCCAGAGTTGTTGCTATGAACCATGGGGCACTAGGATAAATATATTTAAACAGAAAATGTTTCAAGAAACATCAAGCTGAGATTGAACAGTACTGCTCCACACTTGATTGTAGATCATGTGTTAGTACACATATTCTCCAACTTTCTGATGCCTAAATCCACGGAAGCAACTTATTAAAAACACAGTTATCAGTTATTTTCAATACACAGTTATTGAAAGCCCACATATGTTGTTAAAATACAGGTTCTGTTTCAGTAGGTCTGAGATCAGACTACATATTAAGAACCAGAGGTTGGCACTGGTATCACTCAGAATCAGTAAGTTAGACTGGGGCTTACCTCGATAAAACATAGATGGCTGGGCTGCACCCCCACAGATCCTGATTCAGTAAGTCTTGGATCAAACCCAAGAATTTACATTCCTAACAAGCTCCCAGGTGATGCTGATGCTACCTAAGGATGACCCTTGGGGTAACACTAATCTCCTTTGCTCTCCATAACTGCTAGTGTGAGCAATCTTATTTTATTTATTTATTTATTTATTTTGAGACGGAGTCTCGCTCTGTCGCTCGGGCTGGAGTGCAGTGGCCAGATCTCAGCTCACTGCAAGCTTCGCCTCCCGGGTTCACGCCATTCTCCTGCCTCAGCCTCCCGAGCAGCTGGGACTATAGGCGCCCGCTACCTTGCCCGGCTTTTGTATTTTGTTTAAGTAGAGGCGGGGTTTCACCGGGTTAGCCAGGATGGTCTCGATTTCCTGACCTCGTGATCCGCCCGTTCTGGGCCTCCCAGAGTGCTGGGATTACAGGCTAGAGCCACCGCGCCCGGCCGAGCAATCTTATTTTTAACATACTCTGCTGATAATTATGGTGAACATAAAAATTTGAAGACCATAAAATTCAATAGAGACTCGCCTGGCTATATATAGGGGGCTGACCCTGGAACAGGAAGCAAATAATACATATTCATGAAAGCAAAGTTTTCCTTCAGTCAATGCCCAGAGGAGCAACACAAGAAGTGGAACAGTGAGTGGAGATAAGAGGTAGTTGTAAACACATAGGAACAGGACCAACCTTGACTCCAGTTCCAGGAGGCCTAGCTCCTCAAGGTATTACTTGGTTCGGGAGTGGTGGATAGAGGGAGCAGGATCTGACCAAGGCAATGGATGGCAATCACAGAGCCAGAGTAGTTGGTAGAGAAATGAAACATGGAGTGACAAGCCAAATATAAAGCAGTCAGAGCAAGCTGCTCAGGACAAAGGCCCAAATGGATATTGTAGTGGCTGGTCTGACATCATACCTGGAAGAACTGAGTGAAGTGAACATGGACATTTAAAACACTATATCTATTTCAGTACTAATACCTACAAATCCCTCTTTCTGTTTCATGTGAAATTAGTGTGAGTTCCTTATTGTTTACCATACATACTTCCATTCTCTATGTAATCAGTCTTCTTCAACCATCAAGCTACCTGTCATTTTCATAATTTTTGCTTCTATTTGTCCCAACTTTCTATTTGCCACTGTTTACAGCACAATTGATAATTTTCTTTTTCAAAAAACAATTCTCTCCTGACCACTAAAGTTCACAAATTGTGCTTGGATTCTTTACCTGGCATCTAAAATTCTAATAAAGTTATTTATCAAATTAAGGTCTGAAGACAACTTACAGTATCACACATATAAAATGCAGATTCCTGGGCATTATTCTAAGCTTACTGAATCTGAATCTCTGGAGCTAAGCCTCTGTATTTTTAAGAGGTCCTCCTGAAAATATGCACACAAAAAGTTGAGGATTACTGTACTTACTGTTCTTTCCACTCCATACCCTGTCCCCCTATAACAGCAGGTAGGCCTCAGCTGTTATAAATTTTCTAGTTTGGGTTACTCCTTCTAGGTGAATAATTCAAAATAGCTTCTTAGAGGCATAAGATCAATATCAAACTTGGATATTCTAATCTGACGCTACCCCAAAATAGAGAGAAAAAAAATCATTTAAACACGATTAAACAGTTTATTTTCCATGTTAAAATATATAATATAAAGATTGCTTTGAACCAGATCCTCTGAATATCAAACCAAATGGACATACTACTGAGTACGTAGAGAAAAAACTACCTACAATGTTAATTTGAAGTAACTTTATGTTGATATCTAATAATATGGAAATAAATAAAATCAGATATAAGCCTGAGTAACATCATCCTCTACTTTATAACCCAGAACATCAAGTACCTTCATTTACTTATTTT
The DNA here is from genome assembly GCF_000951035.1 of Colobus angolensis palliatus. Taxonomy (NCBI): domain Eukaryota; kingdom Metazoa; phylum Chordata; class Mammalia; order Primates; family Cercopithecidae; genus Colobus; species Colobus angolensis. The sequence goes on along the minus strand of NW_012115500.1, from coordinate 5,107,539 downwards.
ATTTTTGGTTAGGTTGGAAGGATAAACCCATCACAGTAGCCTCTGGGCATATTTACAACATTTTAGGAGAGACATTCTACAGTTTCTGTATAAATTCTGAGCAGCTTAAAGTGAATACTAGCTCTGTTATTTAAAAGGATTTCTGGTTTGTTTCAACTTGAAAGTGATTTAATAGGAGGCCCACAGAGAAAATCTGTCTCAGTAATCAAATTATAACAAGTAAGGATTAAAAGTATTAAGAAGTTTAAGCAAACTTTTCAGCTGCCCTGTTTTTTTCTTAGGGGGGCAGGGAGGGGGTCATTTGAAGTTGGCTGTGGGAATAAGTACAACAAAATTACACGAAGGAAAAACACAAAAACTGCACGTATTCTGGATTCATTATAATATCTCCAGCAGCAGTGTTTTTCAAACACTCTTTGGCCAAGTCCTAGCAGCCTTTTTCCCAAGGATATTTGTCTCAGTTTACTACTTCCTTTCTGAATTTATAAAACCAACTATATTTTACAGGTAAATGTAATTTACATATTCCAGTTCATTTGTACATAATTCATCAAAGTGTTTTGTCATGTGAGCCACTGGGTTTTGGAAAAGAATTGTGATAGTTTCAATTGAGTTTTGGATTTTTTTTTTTTTTATCCTTTCTTAGAAACAGGAAGCCATTTTAGCTAAAATCAAACAAGGTTAAACTCCAAAGTGTTCAATTTGGGCTTGATGTTTAGAAACCACATATCCAAATGGGTCTTGAGCTTGGCAAAACATTCCTTCCCCTTTTTATTAGGTGAGAAGAAAACATTTAGGATAAAAGCAAAACGATTAAAATGGGAATGCATTCCTGAGTCTTTTATAAGCAAAATAAACTCACTTTTTTTTAAAGAAACTCTTTAAAATAATTTATAAACTAAATCAATTTTAATGTGTTTTTATTAACATATATACTACATAGATGTGTATTATATATTGTAAATTTTTGTGTATACATACACGTTTACAAAGAGCACATTTTCTATTAAGAATTTATTTAGGTAACTGCTTTTCTGAAGTGACTGAATTGCATAGTAGGATATAACAATGGCAAAGACCTCAAAAAAGCAGATAGTTAAATTTATAGACTCCTGCCCCAAATATGCAAAATGATTACTAATTAAATCTTCAAGGAAAAGAGTTTAAATCCTCTTAGAGTTCATGAAATAAGATTCAGAATAAACTGATTACTGGTTTCTAGCAGGATAGTATAGGCTATGCTGGACTGGTATTTTAATCTTTCCAAACCTTCAATGAAACAAAGAAGCTAGAATGACAAAACAAAATTTTATGTCAACATCTATAGCTGACTTCACAAAAAGGGTGTTCCTGCAATACCACAACTTGACCTTATATCACGCCCACATGGTATCAGCTCCTGTATGGGAGAAAGCAGAGAAGAGAAAAGTACTTCTGATGAGTTTGAGATCCAGAAACCAAATTCCGAACAGATATTTACCCTCAAAATAAAGTGTCCTCTCTAGTGGTGACAGCTTAGTGAGTCATTTTGAAGGCATTCGAAGGCTACAATTCATGAGTGAGTTCAAGGGACCACAGAACAGAAAGATCATGCAGAGGAGTCTTGACCAACATAATTTGTTGTGAAAGGACCTTTTCAAAACAAATGCCCAACCTAAGAAGAAATACCTTGGAGGAAAATCTAAGTAGAAGCAGTGTGGAAACATTAATGGCAAAGAAAAGAGAAGCTCCAGGATAGAAGTATGGAGAAGTCCAGAGCCATGAAACTGGGAAGGCTCATCTGACCCTCCCTTTCTTTGAATACAAGAAAACACTTCTCACTTAAAATCAGCAAGAGGAATGTATTGTGGACAGATCACGTGTAAAGTTTTTGTAAGGATAAAGGATAATATTCATGTAGATAATAGAGGCATGCCAGGAAACATCCCATAAAACAGACAAAAATATTTCCTAATATTTCAAAACAATCTAAAAGAATTTTGTAAAATAATAGAAACTATGAAAGAATAGCAGAAAAGTTAGAAACAGAAATGAGCTGAAGGAAAGAAAAAAATATATTTGTAAAGAAAGGGAACAAAACTCAAGAAAGACTTAGGAATAAAAGAAAAATCATTTCAGAAATGATGACTAAACCTAAAGGAATACAAGAACAAATAAACGGATTTGAATAGTGAAAAAAGCATTTGGATACATGGATAATGCCTTATAAAACAGAATATAGAAAAAGAGAAATTTAAGTAAAATATAAAAGTAAATATAGAAAAACAACTTAAAAGAAAGTAATGAGAGATAGAAGAAGGCAAACAAAATCAAACACGTATGTAGTAGAAGTCTCCAAAGAAGACACCTAAAGCAATAGAATAGAATCCAGACCAAAATGTAAATTCAAGAAAACTTTTCTGAAATAAATAAAAATTTCAAGCTACATATATACAGAAAGAACAAACCATATACCTAGAAAAAAATTAACCAGAAGAGAACACAGGGAAACATATTCTAGTAAAAACAACTTTTAAGAAAAAATTAAGATCCTTTCAGTGTCTAAACAAAAAGACCAAGTCATTGATACAGGGGGGGATAAAAAAAGACCAGATTGACGTCATGTTTTTTAAGAGAAATGCTTTATGACAGAAGACAATGAAATATCTTAATATATTTGAGAGTCTCAAGGAAAGAAAACGTGAGCCAAGGACTTTATATGCAGTTTAAGTGACCTACAAATAAAAGTGTTGAACTTTTTGTGAACACACAAGAACTCAAGAAATATTGCCCCATAGAGCTCTTCCATAGTATTCTACTGCAGAACAAACTTCAGACACCAAAATGACTGGAGAGTAGGCAATAAAGATCACACATAAGGAGCAGTAGTAATAATTAAATTTTTATTTACCTATAGAACCAAGATTAAATAATAAATGCAAGGAAAGCATTATAGTATATAATGGCTATATGTCATGATAATGTTGATATAGCATAGTTATTAAGAAGTGCAGGGAGAAAGAAAAGATAATATAGAAAATAGAATAAACATACTAGTTACCTTAGAGAAGTTGTTAGATAATAAATTAAGGTACCATAGAGTTAGAATATCACCAGTCCTTAATGAAATAAAGGATCTAAGAGAAACAACCAGGCCTCCTGATAAAAGTACACATTACCATCTATGAAGTGCTTTTGTTATGCAGAATAAATCAAACCTGAATTTGAAAAAGTTTCCAAATCCCACTAGTTTACAGAAAACACAGAGAAAAGAAGAACATATTGAATAACTCTACAGGAATGCAATGAGTAAAATCCAGACTGTGGGAAATTCTTCTGGACAAATTATGCAGTTTCTTCCACAAATAAATTGCAAGGAGAAATTAGGAGTAAAGGAGGCTTACTGATCAACAGAGACTCAAGATACAAGTCAAAACATTATAATATATATACTTTGAATTCTGATTTGAAAAAACTAATTCTTAAAAAAATTGATGAAGCAATTGAGAAAATTTTAATACTTTTTGGATATATAACGATGTTAAGGAATTACTACAAAATTTTAAATATTTTGTAGTTCTGTTTCTTAGAAAAAATAAACGGCTGACTATAAAAATCTCATAATTCTATTAAATAGTCGTATTGTCATAAAATTACGTTGTCACTCTAAAGACAATAACATCAGATCACAGTGATCAAATAGAAATTTAGAAATTCTATGTATAAAAGTAAAGAACCAAAATGCTAAAAAAGTATGTCAAATGAGGTCTAGTCTAACAAATGATTCCTTGGCCCCAACCGTGTCATTTTAAGGATGTTCAGTGATAATACTTTGAGTTCACTGATTAGTCTATTCCATAGATACAATTAGTATTCTATTAAACTGCTTATTTTTATGCCTAAAATGACCTCTTTTTGACTTACATTTGAACCAACTTTCTTTATTCATCCTTCTTAGAAATGGTCATATCAAAAGAGACCTGGATCTGACTATCTTTTTGTAAGTAACCACTGGGTGTTTTGGGGAAACTTAGAAGCTCATAAAGCAGATGTAAAGATTAAGTGAGATAATATTTTAAATGGTGACATGTAAAAAATATTCATTAGTTATTATTACAAAGAAATTTGATTAATGGCAGTAACAAGCAGAAAACTTACTCACAGGAAAAGTAATCCATGCTGGATGTATAGATTGTGAAGATTCTCTCCCACTCTGTGGGTTTTCTGTTTACTCTGCTGATTGTTTCTTTTGCTGTGCAGAAGGCTTTTAGTGTAATTATGTCCCATCTATTTAAGGACTAACATCCAGAATCTACAAGGAACTAAAACAAATGAGCAAGAATAAAACAAACAATCCCATCAAAAAAAGGCTAAGATCATGAATAGACAATACTCAAAAGAAGCTATACAAATGGCCAGGAAACATATGAAAAAATGCTCAACATTGTTAATTGTCAGAGAAATGCAAATCAAAACCACAACGTGGTTCTGATCTCACCTTACTCCTGCAAGAGTGGCCATAACCAAAAATTCAAAAATTAATAGATGTTGGCATGGAAGTGGTAAAAAGCGAACACTTTTACACTGTTAGGGGGTATGTAAACTAGTACAACCACTAAGGAAAACACTGTGGAGATTCCTTAAAGAACTCAAAGTAGAACTACTATTTGATCCAGGAGTCCCACTACTGGGTACTACCCAGAGGAAAAGAAGTCATTATATGAAAAAGATACTTGCACATGCATGTTTATAGCAGCACAATTCACAACTGCAAAAATATGGGATCAGCCCGAATTCCCATTAATCAATGAGTAGATAAAGAAAACATAGCATATATATACCATGGAATACTACTCAGCCATGAAAGGAACGAAATAATGGCATTCACAGCAACTTGGATGGAATTGGAGACAATTATTCTAAGTGAAGTAACTCAGGAATGGAAAACCACACATTGTATGTTCTCACTCATAAGTGGGAGCTAAACTATGAGGACGCAAATGTATGAGAATGATACGAGGGACTTTAGGAACTTGGGGGAAAGGGTGGGAGAGGGGTGAGTGACAAAAGACTAAACTGGGCACAGTGTACACTACTCAGGTGATAGGTTCACCAAAATCTCAGAAATCACCACTAAACTTATTCATGTAACCAAACACCACCTGTTCCCCCAAAACCTATAGAAATTTTTAAACTTTTTTAAAAGTAATCCACTATCCCAGTTTTAGAAGAAAGGGGATTATTGTGACAGGGAATGGAGTGAAGTTAGGAAGTTTACAGAATCTCTGGAAGAACAAAAAACTCTGTTTGGTTACTAGAGTCAGGAAAAGAGCATCCAAGGAAAAATGCCCAAATTTCTATAGGCTATTCTAGTGTCCACATGACAACTAAACAGCTATCATCTTGCTGCTTAACACCTAAGTCACCAGGGACTGGTTACCAGAAACTTAGATCATTGCTAGCCATAACAGAACTAAATGCCTCCACCATCAGGATTGCCAGCTGATCAGACCTCATTTACATAACCACTACTGCTCACTTTCACCTGCCAATCTTAATTGGGTATATCTGCTTGGTAGAATGTAGACCATGAACAGAATTTGCCATGCTGCAAAGGATTCTGAGAAGTGTGACATTAGTCTTCTAGTTTCTATTGTACAAAAATTATGTTAGAAGGGAGTCAAATTCTTACTAGGTAAACTCAAATAAATATTTTCCATTGTGTTCCAAAGTACTTAAAAGCAACCTATGTTTTCCCTCTCTAATACAAATACAGCTAACACTTCTGACCCTCCTCAAATGGATCATTCTTTCTGAATACCTTTAATCATCTTCACTAGGCTTCTCCAGTCCTTTCAAATCCTCCATTAAAACATTATTAAGCTAGGCCCTATAACCAAATTTATCTAATTAATGCTAAATATAGCAGAATAATTACTTTTTTAGAAGGTATATATCTGCTAAAATACCCCACTATATTCTGACCTTTATGAAAATAAGTTGATTTTGCAGATACCTGTTTAATTTGTTTGATATGATGCTTTTTTCTGTAGACATCTATAACACGTTCTCTATATATTAGCATATACTCTTTAATTAGATCTATAGTTGAATTCTAAATTATCTTTTAAATTCATTAAAATTAAGAAAAATAATTATCTTTTGATGAATATTTAGAATATGTTAGATACTACTTTTAAAAGGGGTAAAACAAACAACATAAATGTTACTAAATTGCTTTTTAACAAAATAATAACCCCCAGTGGCACTTGCAATAAAATAGAGTCTGATTCTGAAATTCCCATTCTTTGAGATGGAAGGTATACTGTCTTTTCTCTTTTCAGTTCAATGTTCATTGCTTATGGCCACTTTTAGAGTTTAAGGAATTATACAAATTATATATTGCTTATGGCTACTTTTAGAGCTTAAGAAATTATACAAACTATATTTATTCATGCTGTCACCTATGAATGAACCCCCTTCCTTAAAACTCTTCTTCCTTCTTACTAGGCAGTCATACATACATACATGTAAAATCATTTAAATATAAGTAGACCCAATGAAGAGTGAGAGACTTTTGTCTTCTAGAAGTAGATGTGTTAATAAATGCATCTGCTCATCAAAGGTTGACTACCAAAAATGATCTGACTTAGACATTTCATAATTCTATTTGCAATCAAAATGGTAAAGAAATCAAATGGAAAAATAACATTTGTGAAAGCCTATGAGCTGAAGAATAGGGAAGTGTGGAAAGAGATGAAGGTAGAGGTTAGCAATTACTTGAAGTTATGGATGAATGGTTTGAATATGATATGGAAAGTCATGAAGAACAAGTAGTTTAATGATTCCAGGGGAACACCATGATCTTGGCTATAGAATTCGGAAATGGCCTGAAGTATAAGAAGGCCTGGAGAGAGTGGTTAGAAATCTTTGGCTCCATTGGCCTAAAGCAGGTATATTTCAAAGTTTCTTAGCTTTGATAAACTACAGTCATCTTCAAGTGCAAAATAATCAATTTGGTATAAACATTCATGTACAAATATTAGTGATCAGTTGTTCACAACAGTAACAATTGATTGATAGACTGAAACTTTTCAATATAATAAACAAATAATAGCTAAAACCAAGGAAGAGGAAAAAACTCCTCTTTCCCTGAGAAGTCCCAGAGAAAACCCTCATATATGCATAACCAAGTCTTATAGGCCAAAGTTTTCAGGCTTCCTTCTTGCTCTAGGGTTACTGGGCCATGTCAGAGGCAATAACCAACCTCTTTCAAGTGGGTCCAGAGGGATCTGACAAGCAAAGTTTAAATCTCTGGAGAATATTTTCATCCCTACGATGAACTACAGGCCATGCTTGTGTTTACCATATGGGCTTATTCTCCAGCCAATTAAAAGATAAGCAGCATCAGAAAACATGTGGTACATATTCTACAATACTTTGGAGAAACTATAGAATGTATCTTCCATAGAATCTACAACTTAACAGAGAATACAAACCTGCATTACAGTCTCAGGAAAACTACCAGTATCAGATTGTTCTTAGGCATAAGTAAATATTTATTTTGCTCTTCTTAATAGGAGGAAAAAAAATCCAGATCATCCAGTGTAGTTGGTATTCTATAGTTTTTCTCCTTGTAAACAAAAATACATACCTTTGCTCACCATAAATTACCAATGTATACTCTTTTGTATCTATGTAAGTTACCTTCTTCAAAGTATGTAATACAGTTTAAACAGTTCTTGTGTATTATGTCTTAAAGAAACATAATTATTCTATCAAATGATGTTGCTATATTTTGTTTAATTAAAAGTGCATCAGTATGCAAGTGCTTTAAAATATTTTCAATGAATCCTTAAGTCCTATCTCATTTCATCAGGATATAAAATTATAATCTTTTCCCCTGAATATATAATAAATATCCGTTTATAGGGCATCTCTGGGTAGTATCTGGGGTGTATCTATTGCAGAAAGTGTGTTTGTACTTCCAAAGAGGGTGACAAGATCCCTTTAATTTATAATGTAGAGTAACTGTGCTATTTTACAGCAGGCAATTTTTTTTATTTTCTCCTTGTCTTTATTTTTAGTTCCTATGTTGTTTTGTTCCCAGATGTAGGAATGTAGCTGAACAGGCACTGCTGCTAATTGTTAAACAAACACTGTATCCACATGAAGTCCAGATGTTAATATGCGATTAATTTTTTCTATCAACAAATAGATTTCTTTCTGTGTCATGTTGAGATCAGATAATTCCCTTTCTATACTTTACCTTAGTCATTTAGAGCCCTAACTTTATTTAGTTTTCAATCGGTCACATATCATTCAGCAACATTTTTATTTAAGGTTTATATCCAAATGAAATACTTCATATATGTTTCTTAATTTGTTAAGGCCAATTTAGGTTTATATAATAAGAGAAGCCCTTAAGAAAGGTATTTAATTTGCAATTTATAAAATAAAATGTGAAAAGTAAATAAAAAGATAATGTCTGAAAAGGGGAGAGAGAGAGAGAGTGAGAGAGACTACATTTTACTGGGCATTAACATAACATTTTCTTCCAGGATGATTACTAATAATGAGAGAATAATATAAAGTCATGGCAATTTTAAAGGTCTCTCTGTTGGAAGAAAAAAAAAGTCAATCTCCCATTGTTTTCCAATTGATCAATAAATATTCACTATAGAAAAATGTTTTTATATTTTAATTCTAATTTTATTTACGGAGTCTATACTCCAGCACTAGCTGCTTAAATAGAGACAATTAGCACAATGTTTTCTAAAGCTAACCTTCTACTATCAACTGATTTCACTGTTTTGGACGCTGCAGAAATATTAGCATTAAAAACTGAACACTCAACACTAGAAAATGTGCATTTCAGGCCCTAGCTCCCATATGGGAGTAAAATGAGAGTAGAACAAAACCAAAATTGATAATTTGAAAAAATAAAAGGTCAATGAGCTTAAAATTGTTATGGCAACTTCCATACAATTATTAATTTTTTATTCTTGGAAACATTAAAAAGCACATTCTTAAAGTATGTCTCCATTACTCAGTAAGTATATAAATTTATTACCATTTGTAGACAAAACTGGGTGAAGAAATCCAGAAGACACTATAATTTCAAGTTGTATTTTTGCTCAAACTGAGGTTATAACGTTACAAAGTCTTTCCACCAACCAAGGAGCCAAAGAGGCTGCTCGTTGTCTGATTTGGCTTAAGTTATAAGGGCCATGGCCTTGGCCTTCAGCAGAGTTGGTGGAAAACCAACTTCAACTGGGCCAGAGTCAAAAAAGGGCATGATACAGATATATCTGATTGTTTTATATAAGAACATACGGTATGGAAAGATTAATTTTGAGAAATATCTAAGGGTAAACTGGCTTTACTTTCTATTTTAATTTTCTGACAAATTTAGCTTCCTTTTTCCATGCCAGGCAATTTTAAACACATTTGTTTAAGAAACTTTGCTTAAAAGAAATAAGCCATTTAGTTTGGCATTAAAATAAAAATTACTGTCTACAGACCTCCTTCTGTTGTGCGTAATCAATGAAAACTTCTAAATGACTCATATACAGGTTGACTTTAGTTTACCAATTAGCAAGTCACACCCTATGAATGCAAAAAAAAAAAAAAAAAAGCTTCAATGTCCATTACAGAACTTTTCATCATGTGGCATTAGAATACTAACTCTCCAATGTAAACTATCAATTCATACATCTTAATAAATAACAGACATGTGAACTAATACATTAATCTAGGGCCAGAAAGAAACCAGGCCATATGCCTAAAAGAAATCAGATGGCATATCTATAAGTTCTATTTTTCTTTTATTTCTATTAGCAAACAAAATTCAGCTGATTTATTTTTATTTATTTAGCCTAATGACATATGGTGAAAAGGGGAGTTATGATTAGATATTAACAAAAATAAATAGATTTTAAACATTCTGAAGGAAAGTGAAAAATTTTGTGAGGTCATTGATCTAAAATAGTTTTAAAAGTTTTCATCTTTGGTATTGTGCTTCATATTTCAGGAGCTTGAACCCCAAACTGCATCTTTAACATCGTGGAAGTATTTAAAATATATTTCCCTGCAATGCCATCAATGTCCCATATTCAGAAGCAAATATCATATCTCGGTGATATTAATAAGTAGAGTTGTGTCCACAGTCCTCACTAAAGCTGGGACCTCAAAAGACACTATAGATTCCGTAGAAGTGATGTCTCAACTAACAGATTTGTGATCACTTTCTTTTATCATCATGTCGCATAATACTAACATCCTGGAAACAAATAACTTTGGTGGACTGAAAAGCATTTTGTTAAAATTATCATGTCCTTGATTACTCAGCTTTACAAAACCATAGACTAAAAAGTCTTTCAAAGGTGATTAGTACACTTCCCTGATTCTAGGAAGGATTACACCTAGATTATCTAGTAAATGTAATTGGTGGGAGAAAAATACAGAAAATACATCAAATCGATTATGATAAGCTCTAGTCCCAGAGGTTTCACTGCCAGGCAATATTTTTTTATGTCATCATAAACCTTCTTACCCACACTGACCCCGGAACACTAAACTCTGGATAATAAGATTGGTCCCAAAAGGAATCCCCTCAATTGACTGCACATAATCATTTATAGGCCAAGCTTTTAATGAAAGCATAACAGCATTGAAACATTATTTTTACTTCATTAAAAAATATAGTGTAATATTTATTTCTCCAAAATTTGCACTGCATTTGATAGCATACTTTTTAAAAAACAAACCGTGAAGCATTAAGAGTCCAAGGCTTTATCCACACAAAGTGAAATATTAGCAATGTGGTCTTGTGGGAAGGGCAGTGGTCCAAAGGTTTTCAGATGCCTCTATCTAATAAGGCATTACACTGAGCAAGTGACTCAGCCTCACATTTAATATTTTTAAGCAGTAAAATTGGAATAATAATGGTTATCTGAGAAAATTAATTACATAAGTAACATAGATTGTAGGATTTACAAAGATGCTAAATTCGTATCTTTACTTAACAGCAGGATATGAGCCTTAAATTACCTAAGTTTCACAACAGACATAGGATACTGATAAGTCACAAAGTTTTACTAAAGCATCCAGAATTTCTCCTTCTATATAAACAGATATAAGATGGATGAAGTCTAGTAGAGCACCAGAAAGGCAGAAAAAACAAAAAATATATCAATCACAATGGCTGAGAGGCTAAATAACCTATTAATAGAAAAAAGTAAGCATAATATAACCATAAATGTAGAGATTTATGTAAAGAGGACAGAAAATAATGTACCTGCCATTTTTCACATTTTCATTCAAGAGCATTATAAAATATTTTTTCCACTTTTGAAAGAGTTATTAAAATGAAATTTCCAGAGGCCAAGAAAGAAATATTAAAAAGAGGAAAAACAATTATTACAACATACTGTTAAAGAAGTGGGATGTTTTAAGACAAAGAAGTGGATGCTTTATCTACTCTCTTAGAGTGGAAGGCTATTACAAGGAGAATGTTAACCAATTGTTCTACGTCATGACAAGATGAAAGATTGTAAAAACATTACAAGGAATATTTGTAAATCTTAGCAGGAGGGGCCATAATTAGAGTTATTGTATAATTTTTCATTATGTGGTTAGGCATCGAAACAGACAAGGAAGAAACAACATAATCTGGATCTTTAGAAATAGAAATAGAACAGACAGCAATTCATGTTGAATGACTTGGCTGTACCTTTGCTAAATAAAGTCTGGGCATTTGATCATTGATCTTTGATGTCTCCTCCAGATCTCAGATTTTATAGCTTATTCTCAGGAACAGAAACAGGCTGATCAACTGTGGGTTATAATTTCTTATTTTATTATATGTATTGTAATTTTAACACATCATTTTTTTGCCAAGTTAATAGCAATGTTTTACTAGAAGATGTGAAGCTCTGTATTCAGTGAGTTTAATGCCAATCTATTCACTTTAACTGGGGCAGTTTTGAAACAGAGTAGCTGTAAGGTGAATTTGTAACTTAGTTTTCATACACACAATGAATACTACTGTGTTTTCATTTCTAGAGGTAAGCATAATTGTACATGTCTAGCCAGCTATAATTAAGTCTGAAAAGCTGAAACATTGCAGACAGTATTCACAAGAAGAAATGTAATAGAGTAGGTTTTTATTATTAAATGTTATATGTATTATGATATGCCACAAAAGAGACATTTCATTTTTAAAAGATTATTGGTTATATTCAAAATGACCTTCTACACCATTAGGTAGAATTTGTTTCCTTACAGGACTGAAAGCGATACAGCCCTCATCATTTAACTGCTGATTTCTTGGTTCCCACATATTCCAAAACTAGGATTTGGCCTGCTGAGTTTGGCAAGTTTCATGTTGGTATCAAGCAAACTACCATTCAAAAAAGTTGTTGGATAGCACTACCATAACTCTAAGCTGTACTGAAATCCAAATGTGAATTTCCTGGAACACATATGGGAACATGTAATCAACAGATTTCTGAAATTGCATACCAGAACTTTGCTTTGCTTCTACAAGTGCTTGCCTATCTTGGAATAAAGTCTATTAAAATGTTTCCTGATGGATTCAGAGAGAAAATAACTGCAAGTAAAATGGTCACTTCACTAGTCAGCTTCAAAATTATATATTCTTTCATATAAAACAGAATAAAACATATTTATTATGTATATATAAAGGCATACTTCCAAAATAGCAAATGATTAGAGTGATAAAATAATTATCATCATCCTCTATGCAAATTTTCATAAAATTCAGTCATTCCCCTTACCCATAAACCCCATAATCAAGACAAGGTTGAAACTTAAGACTAAAACTTGCTATTAATATTTTATGCTTTTTCCCAAAAAGAGGTTTGGCTAAAAGCTGTTTTACATTGCATTTTCTTAAACTATCTGACTAGAACATTGGTTTACATATATTTAAATTTCTTTCAATTTGCTCAATTTCCTACTCACCATATACCTCCTATTTCTAAAAGAATCCTCTTGTTCCCTGCTGAACATATTCTCTACACTTCAGTTTTAAGATACCTGAAAAGCAACAACAAAGCTGAGAGAAAGCTCCACTGCTTTCTGAGATACTATACCAATGGTCTGATAAAATCAAGTTAACTTGAGAAAAAAACTTAGTTATTGTATAAGCAGCTAATGATTATTCTCTTCTTCTTACTTAGTCACTGGGTTTCTGATCCATACAGAGTATTCTCCAGTCAAGGTTTATTCAGCTTACCAGGTAGCCCTGGGCATTTTAAACTACCATGATAAATAGATTCTAGCACAAGGCCTAACATATAGTAAAATGAGGGAAGGACAGAATTAAACATAGAAATACCTTTTCTAAAATCTCAAAAACTACTAAATATAGTAGCAATAATAGTTTTTAATAACCAAAATAATATGTGTTTCTAAATGAAATGTGTTATGCATAATCTTTAAAAATACAAATTTTTGAAGAAAATGGACTCCTATATATGACTGGCATAGAGATAAGCCTCAAATCAAAGAATCAGAACTGACAGGCCTCCACTAAGCAGACTGGGCCAGTTCACAGAAATCCAGGACAACTAGCACAAAATCACTGTTTGCTCTTGCCACTCCTTCCCCCAAAGTTTTCTTAAAAATGGGTTTTAATCATAAGAAGGCCATATTAAAAAAAATACTTCCTGATCTAGGGTAGTAGAGCAAACTGGTATTTTAGATATGACGTTTGAATTAGATTTAGGACAATGACTGTGTTTGGAGAGAGAGACTGTCATAGTGTGGAAGGTCTCAAGTCTAAATGATATGCACAGCTCAGATTCAGACAGATGTGTCCAGGTCTGGCAGATAACAGGCAACCTAGACAGATGTTTATCTGAGTGAGAGGCATTAGAATGGACACAGATCATTTTAATGGATGAGAATCAGGTTCATAGACTTGGGCCAATAAAAACAGCTGGGTTGATGAGCAGGAGTGGTACTAAGTGTGATAGTTAGTATAATAAGGAGCCTACTACTAATCAGATTAGTCTCCTGACTCAACCTGATATCTGAGTTTTAAGGAGATGGAGACTGCAAATTCCAATGGAAAAAAAAAAAAACCTTAAAAAGCTGATTTAAAAAAAACACTAAGATACTGAGGTTCAAGCCAATTCTTTGGTATATACCCCTAGAGAGGGGATAGCAGTATGAAGACAACAGAGACATACTTGCTAATGGCCTTGCAGCATTGTAGGGTACAGGATATAAGCCATACCCCAGTTCCATGGGCAGTGGGTTGCAGCACACAGCCAATCACTTATACTCACAGTATTTTCTAAGAGCGATGGTATTGGGAACATAGGGAGTAGCAAGTAGACAGTATGGGTGACGGGTGCCGTGGGTATTTATGGACATTGAGAATTTGAGAGCACATGAATGCCATGCAGCATAATTCCCAGATAAAAGAAAACCTTCGAATTGAAGTAAGTCTCAAAACAGGAGATGAAAATGAGAACCAAGGAGACATTTTTTTTTCTTTTGAGATGGAATCTCACTCTGTTGCCTACGTTGGAGTGCAGTGGTGCAATCTTGGCTCACCATAACCTCCACCTCCCGGGTTCAAGCAATTCTCCTGCCTCAGCCTCTTGAGTAGCTGGGACTACAGGTGCGCACCATCATGCCCAGCTAATTTTTATATGTTTAGTAGAGACGGGGTTTCACTATGTTGGCCAGGCTGGTCTTGAACTCCTGACCTCATGATCTCTCCACCTCAGCCTACCAAAGTGCTGGGATTACAGGTGTGAGCCACCACGCCCGGCCAATATTGCTCATTTCTAATAACCCATCTCCATAACACTCTCCTCCAGGTTGCTGTGGCATGAAACAACATGGGTTGCATATTTATTATATATATAAGCTAGGACTAGAAGTAGTTTAGATTCTAAGAACTCAGGAAAAAATCAGATTGTTTGCATTTCCACCCACAGCAAGTAGTTTGTTAGAATTTCATAATAACGGATTGTTTGATAAAACTCACCAGCTTCATTGTGAAGCAGGGGGTAAAGAAAACTGCTTCTTTTACTTTACTTGAAAATGTAAACACTCTTAACAGAGGAAAAGCATTTGAAGTGGTTTCATCAATATAATCAGGTTTAGTGTATGTTTGGAGAAACAATCCCCAAATCTCATACATTGTGCTTAGACAGGAAAAATCCTTGAAGAATGAGAGAATCTCAGCCATTGCTCTGCTTTACTTCACTTGTTCAATTGTATGTCCTTTTAAAATGCAATCCAACATTAGCAGATTAAAACAAGCAAGCAAAAAATGCACTGGGGTCAGAGCATTCGGGAGGTAAAAAAGAAAGGTCCTCCTTCTAATCATCCAATGGACTAGAAGTTTATGTACTTTTAAATCAACAGGTGTTTATTTCATAAAATCAAAATAGTATACTTAACATCCTCCTTGGCTGTCCTAAGGATATTTAGGATAAAATGGGAAGAAAATTCTCCTGTCCTTGAAGTAATGATTTCAGCTGGCTTGACTATGTCTGTATGCATGTGTGTAGGATAGTGCTGAGGAAGATGAAGTGAAAATATGGTCTTTCTTATTTTATAAAAACATTCACTAATTGGATTCAATAATAATCTTTTTTAAATTTTAATTTTATTATTATTTTATTTATTTATTTATTTATTTTTGAGATGGAGTCTTGCTCTGTTGCCCAGGCTGGAGTGCAGTGGCGCCACCTTGGCTCACTGAAGCCTCTGCGTCCCAGGTTCAAGCAATTATCCTGCCTCAGCCTCCCCAGTAGCTGGGACTATAGGCAAGCGCCGCCATACCTGGCTAATTTTTGTAATTTTTTTTTTTTTTTTAGTAGTGATGGGGTTTCACCATGTTGGCCAGGATGGTCTTAAATCTCCTGACCTCATGATATGCCCACCTCGGCCTCCCAAAGTGCTGGGATTACAGGCATGAACCACCGCGCTCAGTCAGGATTCAATAATAATCTTTATAGATATCAACAACTGACCTTTCCTAGCACCCACTACTGTGAAAACAGTTCAAACTCTTCCCAAAGCAGTGAGCATCACAACAGGACCCATCAGAACAGGATCCACGGGGGAGGAAATCTGTCAGACCTATATGCAAAACAACACTCTGCCTGCTCCATTTGTTCAATGTATAGCAAAGATACAGACAAGAAAAGTGTAATTATTTAAATTATGCTAACATATATATGTCTTTTTTATTTCATTTGAATGGATCATATGTAAGCAGTCGTATATACTAAATTAAAGTTTAAATCTATTCAAGGCAAATCATTCTTTTCTATGTTGAGCACTGGCTCATTTCACTTAAGAGAGTTATAAAGCCAAATTGTGTTTTACCTATATTTCCCTTCATCACTTGTTTGTAAATATAAATTTACTAGGTACTACACACCTGATATGTTCAAGACATGATATGGATCAATCAAGGGTGGGGAGTGACACAGAGAAATTATAAGATACAGTCAGTACACAAAACAGCTCAGAATCTATTCCAGACACAGACATGGGTCACTAATCCTAAAGTCAGGCATTCCATGATAAGTGAGCTAACAGATGCCACAGAATACTGTGGGAGAACAGACATTTGAGCTGACCTTGGAGTCTGAGGACATGTTTTCTCTCAGGTTGGGGAGGATATCTGAGGAAGAAGGACAAACACAGACAAAGGCATAAAGGCATGAAAAAAACTGTATCAAAATTAAAATGTCTCTTGTTTGCCTTGTAAGAGAGGAAACAACTTTGGGGAAAGAGTAGACGGGCATTTGAGGACTTTTTGTTCTAATGTACTCTAAGGAATTCTTAGATCCTGGTAGAAATTGTCTAAAACATAATACACCTATAAGGAAAAACTCTAAATAATTAATAAATATATTTTTAAAACTCAGCCTAACTGAATAGCAAAGAAATGCAAATTGTATTATGCCTTTCTTGCATTACTGTAAAGAAATATCTGAGCCTGGGCAATTTATAAAGAAAAGAGGCATGGTGCTGACTGGCATCTGCTTAGCTTCTGGGGAAGCAGCAGGGAGCTTTTACTCATGGCAGGTGAAGTGGCAGTAGGCACATTACATGTTGAAAGCAGGAACAAGAGAGAGTTGGGAGGAGGTGCCACACACTTAAACAATCAGATCTCTCAAGTTCTCACTATTGAAGGGACAGCACCAAGGGATGCAGGATCCACCCCCATGACCCAAACATCTCCCACCAGGTCCCACCTCCAACACTGGGGATTACAATTCAACATGAGATTTGGGCAGGAACAAATATCCAAACTATATCACAAATTTAAAAAAGATATTTGTTTTTCACTTACCAAGTAAAGAAATAGAACAATAACACTCTGATTTAGCAAGGGTGTGGAAAGATAGACATAGACATTTTTGTATATTTCTTGAGACGTATCCTAAGGAACAATCATTAGCCTACAAGAAGATATAATAACAAAAGAGATTAATCAAGACATTATTTACAAGTAAAAAAAAAACTTGGAAAAAATTAAATGTCTAATAATGAGAAATAGGTTAAATAAATTATTGTACAAACATAAAATATGTATTCAACATATTAAATAATTATGGAGATGGCTTATGTGTGCTCTTTGTATTAACTGAAAAAAGTGAAGTCTATGTACAGTGTATACAGAAGCAGAACTAATAGAATACTTACAAAAAGAGTAGTAAAAGTTATCTCTAGGTGGCATATATAATTATAGTTATTTTCTTATGTTCATCTGCATTTTCTAAAATGAGCATGTAATGATTTTATGTCAAGAAAAATTATGTATCCAACTTTACAAAAAAAAAACAAGGCACAGTTGGATGGTCCTACATTGGAACAAGAGCAAAATACTTTATAGTGGTGAGCACAATTTTCTTTCTGCCAGTAAAAGAAAATTTTAAAAGAGGAAGAAACCTTTAGACTTTCTTTCCCTGGAGAATAATCACTTGTAGTATAAAGTTATTGTCTTCCTTCATTTTCTCAATCACTCTAGACAGGAAAGCGAGTGCTCCCATGTGAATGTGTTGCCCCCAAACCCAGAACTGAAAAGAATCTTCCAGGAGCTCTCTTTTCTGCAAAATTACCCTCCACTAGACCACTGTATTCAGGATACAAAGGAACATATTAAATCTTTGTAGTTGCTAGAGTATATCTACACCTATACCATGGCAAAATACAAAGTCAAATTCAACAAAGTCATGAAAATATTTTCAGTTCTTTATGAAATGACGTTAAAATGCATTGAAAATGACAATAATAGTCAAGGTATTTTTTAATGATATTTAAACACTTCTGCAATTTTATCAGCTTTTAAGAAGTCCTGTAGTTTACTGATTACAGAGGAAGTATAGTTTCAGTGGGTTTAGCACCTAAGAAATAAATGTCAAGATACATGTGTACTATATGTGGATATGTGCAAAAATAAATTTAACTCTGATCAGGGCCTTGTGGCAAATAATATACAAATAATCATTTTGGAAAAACATGATTTTCCTGAAAAATCTTAGTTTGCCAAAAGGTAACAAAAGGTAAGCTTTTCTTTTGGGTGAGACATCATTTTTGCTAGTTCAGAGCATTTGGTAACTCCGTTACGAGAGGTGAGATCATGCCAATATGGTTTAGTTTTTAAAGGTCTATGCTCTTCTCTTTCTTAGAATAATAAGGGAAGATAAGTTAAAAAGTAGAGTTTCATTTTTAACTTTCACTAGTTAAAAGAGCCAGATAGTTTCATGGAAAACAAACATAGATTTTAACAAAGTCCAGGCATCATGTGTACAATCAGTTCTGCTGTAACATACGTCTGTGTTCCTAACATTCACTATGCAAAATTGTATATCAAAAACATAGGACTTATGTGGAAAATGGGGTTAGTCACACAACAGTTGAATACTTTGTTGGTTGCATATTAAAAAAATAGAAATCTAACAAAAATAGTAGCACTCATTCAATAGATTAAAAAGGCATAATATTATAATAAAGATAATACTTTACTTTGAAAAATGATCTGAAGCTTTCTTGTTGATATCTGAAGAGTTGCAACTTGTGAGTTATTGTGAGGTAGTGGAAGGAGGGTTATCTGGAATTGGACTAGAAGTTATAACACTAAATGTAGACAGATGTGGCTTATAATTCACAGTAAACTGATGTAGCTGGTAGATGTTTTAGGTGTCCACATAATTAGGAAATGTAAAATTCACATGGTGCTCAAATCCTATCAATTTAGAACAAATTCACACTTTCATAACAAAGAGATTTGGCTATGGCTAGTAAGCTTGTGTGACAGACACTAAGTTGCTTCTTCTACCATGTAATTTTGACCTCCTAGTTTTACTTACCTATACCATAGAAAATAAAAAAAAATAAAATAAAATATACTCAAAGCAAAAGATGGCCATGTCACACAATTCTTATCAATGATATACAAGCAATGAGATAGTTTAATTGATGAGGCATAACCACTTGGAAGGTGAGCCCAGTGCCCCAGCTGAGGATTATGCCACACAGGAACCCTCACTAAAACCCTCACCTCCCATGATATTCCAACAGGCCAAATCCTTGGAAATGTGCAAAGAGGATAGTACAGAATATTGATGATTAGCTCCATAGTCAGAAAAGATATACTGAAACAAATCAGGTGGCAAAATGTATAGCGATTATCTACTGTGTTTCAGAACAGCTGCATCATGATGCCAGAAGACTTAAAGAAAAGCTTTCCAATTTTTTTACGTGAAATTACTCACCAGAATAATGAAAAGTTGAACTGCATTACATCAATTATTCTGAGGAAAGCTTTATAAACTTGCTGTGGATGTCACTGGTACATGCCTCATCTGTTACTAGCATAATCCTAGCAAAACTGTAAAAGTGTGACAAGGAGGAGGGCATAAGCCACTGATTCCTTTGAATAGCTTATTTTGTAGCCTTAATGGACTTAGAAGTCTATTACCCATTTCTATTAAATTTTTGTATATTGTTTGAGGTAACAGTAGAGGTTGTTCATTTTATCCTTATGAATATCTCATTGGTCCTGAATGATTTATTGATTTCCTCACTGAATCATCTTGGCATCATTGCACAAAATCAATTGATTATATATGTGTTAGCTATTTCTGACTATGTAGTATGCTCCATTGATCTATATATCTATCCTATGACATGTATACCTTGATTATTGATTCATATCTCCCAGCTAAAAAAAAGATACCATATTTTACCCTCTGATACATGGAGTGGTCTCCAACTGGGAGATAAAAGAGTGAAGATTCTTAGGAATCTTTCATAAATAAACAATTTTCTGGAGGCACTAGTGGCTTTTAAAGGCCTGAGACCAAGTAGACAACCACAGGAAAAAGAGCTTTCACTCAAGACCCACAAGAGGCCACAACTACAGATTATCACACTTTGCCTTTTTCCTTCTCCATTTTCCTACTTGGTTGTTTTTCCTTTCCTCTGCTAGTTTAAGGTTCTGAACTGTTAACAGAGCTAACATCTAACTATGATAGCTGAAATAAACTTGCAACCATTGTCTTTCTCTTTAATATTGGTTTTTACATCCTCAATCACTTCATGTTTTATCTATATGTTTTATCCAAATCCTTAGAAAACTAGCCAGGCACTGGATTTTTGCCAGTGAGTGACTAAGGATGCACATTTAGTCATGTATTACAAGGATCTGGTATTACAGGAAACTGGGTGGCACTGTTTTAGTCTCTATTTTTTGTAATACATAAGGTAATTTCCTGAGTATTTACAGTAAATGAAATTTTGGGGAAAAATTACCATAACTGACTTTTAAAAAAAAAAGTATCCTAAGGCCCTTTTTCATGCTGTACCTTAGAGATGAACTTTGTCTCCACCAAAACAAAACTTGACTTTTTTTTTTTTTGACAGCTAGCTTTGATAACCAAACTTTTACAGAAATAAGACTAGGAAAGAATTCATGTACAGATGATGCATATTTGGTGGCTATCTCACTTTTATATACCTTACAAAGAGAAGCACTACCTATCCTCAACACCAAGTTCTTTTGCTTTAGATTTCTTTGATAATCTCTGTAATAAAAAAGGGATTGTGTAGTGCAGTACTACTCTTATCGAATGGAAAGAAAAATACCATTACAACACTATTTGACAACGTCATAAGAGTCTTTGGCCAAAAGAGTTTATGGTCCTTAATGATTAGTAATCTACTACTCAGCTCAAACTCCTATTGGCTACTGCCCTTAAATCAGACAGGATTTTTATGTCAGTAAATTAGTGTCTACCTTCAAGATAAGGGTCAATTTGGCTCTTGGCTATTCTTGAGAGAGAGTAAAAGAGTGAGAGAAGAAAGAAGAGAGAAATAAAGATGTGGGTGATTTAACTATAGATGGAAAGGAAAAACTTTGACCTCAATGAAGTCCAAATTTTTTCCTGCCAAATAAATTTTTTGTATTTTTATAGATTTGGAGGGTACAAATTTTAACCTATGCAAGAGAATTCTAAACAGTTCTCTTCTTCCCCAAACATTTCTTTTTTATCCTCTATGAAAGACTCTAGAAGTGAGAAGAATCCTACATGCTATTGACTAGGAGAACTACAAAATATCTATAAGTCATAAAACTGCTTTCCCAAGTTGTTCATGAAATTGAATGAGCAGTAGTTCAAAATAGAGCCATGTTAGATATGTACTGTCTTTTATTCCTACAAACCTTTTTGGGATCTTTGATATTACTAAGCAGATTCAGGAGACAAACAAAGAAAATATGAAATTAGATAACTAGCCCATACCCCTGTATCAGATGCTAGAGGTGCTTAGGGATTGGGAATGGGATCTGGTTTTGAGGGGTAATTAGTGTTTTTGGATCCTGGCTTAGATGAGGGCTGCAAACTCTGATAATAGTTCCTCTCTTAGTCTTTGTTTTCGATGCAGAGCTCAAACGCATAACTTTCAGAGTCTTAAATGCTGTTGCATAGCCACCATCCAGTCAAATGATCCAACCCATGACCATCCAACAAAAGAACAGAAAAACAGCTGCCTCCAAAAATGCAATACATGAGCACAGCACCTTGAACAGTGGTACAGATCTGGATTGATCTTTTCCTCAGATGATAATGGTCTATCCTCCGGCTCAAGCTGAAGAATTGCCACAAAGAGGAGAAGTAAGCATTGAGGCTAACTGTGTGGTCTTAAATCCCTTCTCCACAAATTATTTCAAGTTCACACAGGACACTACATGTCCTAGTCCATTCTTCAAATATGTTTCTGAATTGTGAGAAAATACCCAATTACTTTCACTATGTACTCTAAATCTCAACATTCCAGTGGGAAAAAATGAGCAGTAATTTAGTATATTATACTAGCTAAATAAGAGGTCTTAGTGGTCTAAAACTATATATTCAAATATGTCGTGACTAATGCAGCTTCTTGCCTCTCTAAAATTATAAAATAAATGGAATTCAGCTTTTCCATGTGTGGTCTTAAAGATAAGACCCTAATAAAATGAAGTATTATTTATTCTAAAAGGATATCAAAGTTTGAAGAATATCTTATTTGGTCAGTGTTTTTGAGACAATAGATGTTGGTAGGTTAAGAATCTAAGTCCACACTATAAAAAGTAAAAGAATCCAAATAAATTTTTAACACAAAATTTTTTCTAAAGTTAAAAAATGTCTCAATGTAATTTTTGTCTATAAAATCTAAATGTATTAGTTATTTAAAAGTAACAACTTAAAACACATATTTCTTCAGGGTGATTAAACAAATACCCCAAACACATTTTGCCTTTTACCAATAGCAGTGTTCTATGAATGCTTCCCATGACTCCTTAATTGGAAAATTCTATATTCCCCACCCCATCCCCAAAAAGTCTTATGTTACATACCACCACCACCACTATCCACCACACATAACATCTTTCACCATTGCCAACATTTTCCTGTTGTTCATTGTCTATGTTAAAAAAAAGACATGAAAGGTAACTTTGACCTAGTTTTCTTATTAAAATTGTCTAAATCATATGGATGTAGACTTTAGCTTCTTGCCTAAAAAATACTATTGAATATTTGGCAGCACTTTTGTACCAAACATCTAATTTCTGCAGACTCAAAAGAGAATCCCTGAAGTGTCATACTGAATATCAATATGTCAATTTCAAGCAAGTGTCAAATTTTTCTGCTTTCTTCTGTTCCTGTTTAGAACAAATGTAGAAGAGAGAGGAAAAGAATCAGGTTCAAAAGCATCACATATTGGAAAGAGAACAACTAACTTATAATGGTTCATTCTCCTTTCTTATTTCCAGCTTAGAAAGATCTTTCTATAACTAAAGATGTACTTCTTGGAGATTAAAAAAAATTTCTACAGCCACTAGATGTCATTGTGATGTCATTCAAATACTGATGGGCAACCATACATATAATAAAATGCAAAAGAAAGATTTGTGCTTGGCCGGACGCGGTGGCTCATGCCTGTAATCCCAGCACTTTGGGAGGCCGAGATGGGCGGATCACAAGGTCAGGAGATCGAGGCCATCCTGGCTAACACTGTGAAACCCCATCTCTACTAAAAAAAAAAAAAAACAAAAAAACAAACAAACAAAAAATCAGCCGAGCGTGGTGGCGGGCGCCTGTAGTCCCAGCTACTTGGGAGGCGGAGGCAGGAGAATGGCGTGAACCTGGGAGACAGCGCTTGCAGTGAGCCAAGCTCATGCCACTGCACTCCAGCCTGGGCAATAGAGCGAGACTCCATCTCAAAAAAAAAAAACAAAGATTTGTGCAAGAAGAAGAAAATATATGATATGTCACCATTATCTTGAAAATGGTGACAAAACAGCTCCTTTATCAGGGAAAAGCAAGTTAAAGTTCCTATGATCCGCTGGAAAGATTATCCAACAACCTTGGGAAAATAATTCATTGTGGTTACTTGACATTGTTCTAGCTTTATTACTTCAGAAGGCCCCATTCATTCTACAGGCGTGCTTTAATTCTGAAATTATTAAGACTCCTGTTGTTAAGTACCTAACTTAAAAGGGGAGGAAACAATGGATGTATGAAAGCAGTTAAAGTCAAGTTTTCAGGTGAAAAGGAAAAAGGGAGAAGGTTGAAGAAGTCTTATGTAATAGTTCCTACTTCCTCTGAGTTAGAGTGAAGGCAGATCAAATTTTTTGGCATGAGAGATGAAATAGTGTGTAGCTGAATGGTAAAGAGCGATGAAGCTTTCAAATATCTTTTGCAGGTAATGAAAGACTGTGATAGACTGAATTGTGTCCCATCAAAAGTCATGTTAAAAGTCCTATCATCATAAGGGTGGGGTCCTAATTTAGTAAGTTTGGGTCCTTATAACAAGAGGAACACCAGCAACACACACAAATAATGAAAAGGCCATATGAGGATGAAGAAAAAGGTGGCCATGGGCAAGCCAAGGAGAAAGGCCCCAGGAGACATCAAACCTGCCAGCACCTTTATCTTAGATTTCCAGTCTCCAGAACTATGAGAAAATTAATTTCTGTAGTTTAAGCTACCCAATACATTGTACTGTATTATGGCAACCCTGGTCAACTAATAAAAAGAGGTATATAACTAGGTTAACATAGGATTACTTGTGGAGTTAAGATAGAAAACTTAATTTGTAATGATGCTGTGGCAAATACTGTTAGTGGCCTCCTCAATATTTGTTTATTCTCATCCTTTTCCTTGTGGGAAAATATGTATTTACATACACACATACACTCACATATATATACACATATACAGTTCTTCTTAAAGCTAACACTGGTTCTCAGCAAAGAAGTCCACTGAGACATTTCTGAAACAGATTTGCTTTCCAAACATAGGTACTATCACTTTTCTTCTGGTTACTTCATTTATTTTTTTCCTGACTGCTCTTCGAATGTGAGGCAGAACATGGCAAATCCCTCATGGCCTTGAAGCACTCATTAGATAACCATGATGATTAAAGCCAAATAAAAAGAATAGTGGAGAAGAAAGATAAAATGAGCTCAAAACATTAATGATGTAGTGGAGCTACTGTTATTAAAACAATAAACATCTTATTTGGTTAAGCCATTGTACTTATCTATTGCATTCATTCAGCTACAATCTTTGACTGATAGAGATGCCAACATAATAGACAGATTTACCCAAGACTGAAGTTTTGCCAGGCAATTACAGCAGAAAGACTAGAGAAAAAAATGGAAGTAATTTGACAAGAGACTAATGCAAATTCAACCTAGTTTACATGGTGTTAAAAAAAAACAGAAGAGAAAGTGTTAGAAAAGGTGCTATTTAATTGGGAAAATTAGTGGGGAAAAAAAAGTCTTAAAGTTGGAGAATGGATATGGAGGGAATAAGTAAATAAAATGACAGAAAAGATAAAAGCGGTAATCAGAGTGGCACATTAGAGTTTACGATTTAATAATGAAATAGTTTCTTGTAGCAACACATTTCATAATATAGCCAGGGGTAATAGTGGCTCAATTAGAGGAAAACAAAGGTCTTTAAGGTAGACATGAAGAATGTTGTCATCTACATACACAGTAATAACAGGCAGAAAAATGGCATTATATGAGTTTAAAAGGAAGACTGCAAGCTATATACTAAAAGTTTTAATGAAATCTGTACATCATCAATATATGACAGTGTGGAAGAGTAGAGGACAATATAAGTATGGCATGGATTGACAGTATGACAAGGATTTTAGGAGGATCAATTTTATACAAAACAAGAGTAACAGAAAGTTAAGAGAACATGTCTTCCCAATTCCTTGATACTGGAAAGTAGTTTTCACTTATCTTTCTAATGATCTTTCAAACAGATACTTATCAAATGTTTATTAAACAAAGAATGACTACCTTCTCAATTACTGATCATATATAATCCCCACACAGAAGCCTTCTGACTGAAAGAATCTGATGATAAGTTCCTAAATTATTTTCCTATTTTCCAAAAAAAAAAAAAAAAAAAAAGCAAGCTGACATTTTAGAAAGGCTGGAGACTTTAGAAACTGAACGTGGCCTTCGACTGTGGTGACATGTCCCTATTTTTGTTGTTGTTGTTGTTGTTGAAACATACATTTTATTGAGGCATATTCAGAGTCACAGGGATTATTGGACAAATAAAAATAATTTGAAAGGTTTGGCTAAAAAGGAACCAACAATATCCTCATAGGTGGTAGAGGACAAAATCTGTTGTATACTCCTCAGAGTTAATGAAATTAATGCAGATCCAAGAGGACCCAAGAACATTACTTATTTTTCTTTCATTGAAGAAGTTCAATTTTGAAAAAAATATGAAAGAAATAATTTATTGGGTAACTGGGAGAGGCGACTCATACCTCTAATCCCAGCACTTTTGGAAGCCTAGGCAAGAGGATCTCCTGAGGCCAGGAGATTGAGATTTGCCTCAGCAATATAGCAAGACCCCCACCTCTACAAAAAAATTTTTAAAAGTTAGCAGGGTGTGATGGCATGTACCTGTAATCCCAGCTACTCAGAAGTCTAAGGTGGAAGGATTGCTTGAATCCAGGAGTCTGAAGCCACAACAAACCATGTTCATGCCACTGCACTCCACTCTGGGTGACAGAGTGAGACCCTATCTTTAAAATAAGTAAATAAATTTATTTTGGAAAATTAGTCTAAGTGAAAGAGCATTCTATAATAGGACACCGAGTAACTAGAATGTGAGATCCTAATATCTCATCATGTATAATACGGATGATGAAGTAACTTAATATGTAAAAACAATCCTAGTGGTTGTGAAAGAAAGTACCTATTAGTCTGATTTGTTGGCACCTCTCTGGGACATGTAGATTCTTTTTTGTTTGTTTGTTTTTGGTTTTGTTTGTTTGTTTGTTTGTTTGTTTTGAGATGAGTTTCATTCTTATTTCCCAGGCTGGAGTGCAATGGCGCGATCTCGGTTCACTGCAACCTTCGCCTCCGGGTTCAAGCGATTTTCCTGCATCAGCCTCCTGAGTAGCTGGGATCACAGATGCCCACCACTTTGCTTGGCTAATCTTTTGTATTTTTAGTAGAGATGGGGTTTCACCATGTTGGCCAGGCTGGTCTTTAACTCCTGACCTCAGGTGATCCACACGCCCCAGCCTCCCAAAGTGCTGGGATTACAGGCATGAGCCACTGTACTTGGCCTTGTGGTTTTAATTGAGCACCTTATGAGATTACCTTTCTCTTTTCTTAGCATATCAATTATACTTTTTTTTTTCACTTTTTTAGTGGTTACCCTGGAGTTTGCAATCTACATTTACAAGCAGTCCAAGAGTGCTTTTAAATAACACAATAACACTACCACTTCACAGATTGTGCAATACCTTATAAGAATGAAGTATTCCTAATTCCATCTGCCTGTCTGTTGTATTTTCAGTTCACATATAC
>NW_012115500.1:5078735-5079604 GCF_000951035.1 Colobus angolensis palliatus | reverse complement strand
TATTCCATGATGTATATGTGCCACATTTTCTTAATCCAGTCTGTCACTGATGGATATTTGGGTTGATTCCAAGTCTTTGCTATTGTGAATAGTGCCACAATAAATATACATGTGCATGTGTCTTTATAGCAGCATGACTTATAATACTTTGGGTATATCCTCAGTAATGGGATGACTGGGTCAAATGGTATTTCTAGTTCTAGATCCTTGAGGAATCGACACACTGTTTTCCAAAATGGTTGAACTAGTTTACAGTCCTACCAACAGTGTAAAAGTGTTCCTATTGCTCCATATCCTCTCCAGCACCTGTTGTTTCCTGACTTTTTAATGATTGCCATTCTAACTGGTGTGAGATGGTATCTCATTGTGGTTTTGATTTCATTTCTCTGATAGCGAGTGATGATGAGCATTTTTTCATGTGTCTGTTGGCTGTATGAATGTCTTCTTTTGAGAAATGTCTGTTCATATCCTTTGCCCACTTTTTGAGGGGGTTGTTTATTTCTTGTAAATTTGATTGAGTTCTTTATAGGCTCTGGATATTAGCCCTTTGTCAGATGAGTAGGTTGCAAAAACTTTCTCCCATTCTGTAGGTTGCCTGTTCACTCTGATGGTATTTCTTTTGCTGTGCAGAAGCTCTTTAGTTTCATTACATCACATTTGTCAATTTCGGCTTTTCTTGCTGTTGCTTTTGGTGTTTTAGACATGAAGTCCTTGCCCATGCCTATGCCCTGAAAGGTATTACCTAGGATTTCTTCTAGGGTTTTTATGGTTTTAGGTCTAATATTTAAGTCTCTAATCCATCTTGTATTAACTTTTATATAAGGAGTAAGAAAAGGATCCAGTTTCAGCTTTCTACTTACGGCTAGCCA
>NW_012115500.1:5015217-5075720 GCF_000951035.1 Colobus angolensis palliatus | reverse complement strand
AGGTCTGTTGGAGATTGCTTGAGGTCCACTCCAGACCCTGTTTGCCTGGGTATCAGCAGCAGATGTTACAGAAGATACAATATTGCTGAACAGCGAATGTACCTGTCTGATTTTTACTTTGGAAGCTTCCTCTCAGGGGTGTACTCCACCCTCTGGTCTTTGATGATGGTGACGCACTGATGGGGTTTTGGTATAGGTGTTCTTCCTGTTTGATAGTTTTCCTTCTAATAGTCAGGAGTCTCAGCTGTAGGTCTGTTGGAGATTGCTTGAGGTCCACTCCAGACCCTGTTTGCCTGGGTATCAGCAGCAGAGGTTACAGAAGATACAATATTGCTGAACAGCGAGTGTACCTGTCTGATTCTTACTTCGGAAGCTTCCTCTCAGGGGTGTACTCCACCTTGCGAGGTGTGGGGTGTCAGACTGCCCCTAGTGGGGGATGTCTCCCAGTTAGGCTACTCAGGGGTCAGGGACCCACTTGAGCAGGCAGTCTGTCCCTTCTCAGATCTCAACCTCCGTGTTGGGAGATCCACTGCTCTCTTCAAAGCTGTCAGACAGAGTCATTCGGGTCTGCACAGGCCTCTGCTGCTTCCCCTGTTATTTTTAGCTGTGCCCTGTCCCCAGAGGTGGAGTCTACAGAGACAGGCAGGTTTCCTTGAGCTGCTGTGAGCTCCACCCAGTTCGAGTTTCCCAGCGGCTTTGTTTACCTACTTAAGCCTCAGCAATGGCGGGCGCCCCTCCCCCAGCCTCGCTGCTGCCTTGTGGTTAGATCGCAGACTGCTGTGCTAGCAATGAGGGAGGCTCCGTGGCGGTGGGACCCTCCTGGCCAGGTGTGGGTATAGTCTCCTGGTGTGCCTGTTTCCTTAAAGCGCAGTATTGGGGTGGGAATTACCCGATTTTCCAGGTGTTGTGTGTCTCAGTTCGCCTGGCTAGGAAAAGGGATTCCCTTCCCCCTTGCGCTTCTCAGGTGAGGCAATGCCTCACCCTGCTTCAGCTCTCACTGGTCAGGCTGCAGCAGCTGACCAGCACCGATTGTCCGGCACTCCCCAGTGAGATGACCCCAGTACCTCCGTTGAAAATGCAGAAATCACCAGTCTTCTGTGTCGCTTGCGCCGGGAGTTGGAGACTGGAGCTGTTCCTATTTGGCCATCCTGCTCCGCCCTCCTACATTAATCATTCTAATCTCAGTGTCAGAGGATAGTTGTAACTTAGATTCTCCTGTACTAAAAATATGTTCGTTCTCATCCTGAGTTAGCACCCTCATAAGGACACGATCTACCTTGATATTTGTAATTCTTTGCCAAGGCACATGCTGTTGGTTACTAATTTGATTATCTTGACCTCCACGTATAATATTAACCCCAGAGTTGATATGATTGTTTTTAGAGCTATAAACAGCAAGAATGATGATGGAGTTGCCCTAACTTTATCCAGAGTTTACTGGATTTTTAAAAAGTTTACATTAGGATTCACACTTAGTGTTGTACATCCTGTGGGTTTTGACAAATGTACAATGACATGTATCCACCATAAGTATCATAAAGAAGAATTTTACTTCCCAAAAAATCTCTTGTGTTACATTTACCCCTTCCTCTCCCAAAATCCTGATAACCACTGATCTTATTATTGTCTTTGTAGTTTTGCTTTTTGCAGCAAAATATAAAAAATATTTTGCTGAAAATATTCCCAGTGGTATGGATATACCATGTTTTATTTATCCATTCATCAGCTGATTAATGGAGTATTAAGTTTCCACTTTTTATTATGAATAGCACTGCTATGAGCATTTATGTAAAAGTATTTGTGTGAGCATATATTATTACGTATCTTGATTTTATCCTAAGAGTGAACTGTCTGGTCACATGGCCAATCTATATTTAACATTTTCAGAGAATGCCAGACTACTGCACAAAGTAGATGCACCATTTTACACTCTCACTGGCAGTGTATAATAACTTAACTTTATCCACGTCCTTTCCAACACTTGCTATTATCTATCTTTTTGACTACAGCTGTCCTACTGGGTATGAAGTGGTATCCTAAAGTTTTATTTGTATTTCCCTGAGAGCTAACAATGTTGAACATTTTTCATGTGCTTCTAGCCATTTTTATATTTCTTTAGAGAAATGTCCTTGGCCCATTTATTATTTGAGTTACCTATATTATTGAATTTTAAATGTTATTTATATATTCTGGATACATGTCTTTAACAGACATATAGGAATTGAAAATGTTTTAGGTATGATTGATGACTTCTAAGCAAAATGGATCTGATACTTTTTCATATTACCAAATGCATTAGTCCATTTTCACACTGCTGATAAAGACATACCCAAGACTGGGCAATATACAAAAGAAAGAGGTTTAATGGACTTACTGTTCTAAGTGCCTGGGGAGGCCTCACAATCTTACATGGATGGCAGCAGGCAAAGAGAGAGCTTGTGCAGGGAAACTCTCTCTGCCTTATAAAGCCATCAGATCTCATGAGACTTATTCACTATCATAAGAACAGCACGGGAAAGACCCACACTCATTATTTGATTACCTCCCACTGGGTCCATCCCACAACATGTGGGAATTTAAGATGAGATTTGGTTGGGGACAGAGCTAAACCATATCATTCTTCCCCTGGCCCCTCCCAAATCTCATCTTAAAAAATTCCCAAATTTGAAGAGAAATTTGGACATCCATAACCAGGAAACTCAAAAATCCCAAAATAGATTCAACCCAAAAAGAGATTCTTAAAGCCACGAAATAGTCAAATTGTCAAAAATCAGCACAAAGGGAGAATTCTAAAAACTGCAAGAGAAGAAAAGCATCAATTCATGTATAAGGAAATTCTTACTTGACTGACAGATTTCTCTGCAAACACCTTATAAGTCAGGATAAAATATGATGATATACTTAAAGTGCTGAAAGAAAAAAAGAAGCCAACTAAATTACAATGTTTAGAAAAGCCATTCTTCAAAAATGAGGAAGAAATAAAATCTTTCTCAGACAAGCAATAAATGAAGAAATTCATCACCACTAGACTGGCTTTACAAGAGGTGTTCAAGGTAGCCCTGTATCTAGAAATAAAAATATGATAATTACTATCATGAAAACATGGAGAAATACACAAAGCTCTGGTAGAACAGATACACAAAAGAAAAGGACAAAAGAATAAAATCTGATCACCATAAAAAACCACCATATCACAATGATAAAACAAGAGAGGAAGAAAGAATCAAAGAATATACAAAACCACCAGAATACAATTAACAGATGATGAGAGTAATTGCTCACCAAAAAATAATAATTTATAAATGGATTAAATCCCCCACTTAAAAGATACAGTCTAGCTGAATGGATTTTTTTAAATGACCCAACTATATGCTACCTATGAGAAACTCACTTCACTGGTAAAGATGCGTACAGATTGAAAGTGAAATGATAGTAAAAAATATTTCACTCAAATAAAAACAAAAAGCAATCAAGAGTAGCTACTATACTTATATTGGATAAAACAAGCTTTAAGTAAAAGACTAAAAATAAAAAGACTAAAAGATCATTATATAATACTTAAGAAATAAATTCAGGAATACAATATACCAATTGTGAATATATATGCACAAAGCACCAGAACACATGGATATATAAAGCAAACATTATTAGATATAAAGGAAGAGATACACTCCATTAATAGATTGGTACTTTAACATGCCACTCATAGCATTGGATAGATAATCTAGAAACAAAATCCACAAAGAAACATTGGATTTAAACTTAACATTAGACCTAATAGACATTTACAAAGCATTTCATCCAACAGCTGCAGAATTCACATTCTTCTCATGAACACATGGAACATTCTCCAGAATAAACTGCATGTTAGGTCATAAAACAAGTCTCAACAAATCCTTTTTAAAATTGAAATTATCAAGTATCTTTTCTTGTATCAATGAACTAAAACTGAAATCAATAATGAGAAACTTCTGAAAGGTACAAATATATGGAAATTAACCAATATGCTCCTGAACAACCAATGAGTCCATGGAGAAATTAATTAGGAAATTTAAAACGTTCTTAAAACAACTAAACCTATGGGATATAACAAAACTATATTATTATATATATAACTATATTATTATATAGTAATAAGTTGAAGTTTATAGCAATAAGTACCTACATGAAAAAAGTAAAAAGATTTCAAGTAAACAACCGAATGATGTATCTCAAGGAATCAGAGAAAGCAAAAACAAGCCAAAGCCCAAATTAGTAGAGAAAAATAAATATTAAAAATAACAGTATAAATAAAATAAAACTAAAAAAATATAAAAGATCAAGAAAATGAAAAAAGTTGACTTTTTGAAAACATAAACAACATTGACAATCTTTACTTAGACTAAGAAAAAAAGAGAGAAGACTCACACAAATAAATTAGAAACAAAAAAGGTATAATTGATACCACAGAAATACAAAGGATCATTAGAGATGACTATGAATAACCATACAACAAAATGGAAAATGTATAGGAAAAGAAAAAAAATCCCTGGACATATACAACCTAACAAGATTGGACCAGGAAGAAATACAAAACCTGGACAGATCAATAAGAATATTGAGATTGAACCTGTAATGAAAAGTCTCCCATTTCACTCTGTAGTCCATCTTGAGTTAATTTTTGTATAAGGTGTAAGAAAGGGGTTGATATGGTTTGGCCAGGTCCCCACCCAAATCTCATCTTGAATAGTAGCTCCCATAATTCCCAAGTGTCATGGGAGGGGTCCAATGGGAAGTAACTGAATCATGGGAGCAGGTCCCCATGCTGTTCTCGTGATAGTGAATAAGTCTCGTGAGATCTGGTGATTTCATAAAGGGCAGTTCCCCTACACACATTCTCTTGTCTGCCACCATGTAAAACATGCCTTTGCTCCTCCTACATCTTCCACCTTGATTGTGAGACCTCCCCAGCCATATGAAACTGAGAGTCCATTAAATCTCTTTTTCTTTATAAATTACCCAGTCTTGAGTATGTCTTTATTAGCAGCTGAGAACAGACTAACACAGGGGTCCAATTTCAATTTTCTGCATATGACTAGCCAGTTTTCCCAGCATCATTTATTAATTTCAACTTTCTGCATATGGCTACCCAGTTCTCCCAGCACCATTTATTAAATAGGGAATCTTTTCCCCATTGCTTTTAAAACCCAAAACTATAAAAACTCTGAAGAAAATCTAGGCAAATACCATTCAGGACATAAGCACAGGCAAAGATTTCATGATGAAAACAACAAAAGCAATTGCAACAAAAATAAAAACTGACAAATGGAATCTAATTAAACTAAAGAGCTTCAGCATAGCATAAAACCTATCATCAGAGTGAACAGACAATCTACAGAATGGGAAAAAAATTTTACAATCTACTCATCTGACAAATGTCTAATATCAAGAGTCTACAAGTAACAAACAAATTTACAAGAATAAAACAAACAACCTCATTAAAAAGTGGGTCAAGGACATGAACAGATAAAAAAGAAGACACTCATGCAACCAAAAACATGAAAAAACTCAATATCACTGATCATTAAGGAAATGCAAATCAAAACCACAAAGAGATACCATCTCATGGCAGTCAGAAAGGCAATTATTAAAAAGTCAAGAAACAACAGACGCTGGCAAGGTTGCGGAGAAAAAGGAATGCTTTTACACTATTGGTGGGAGTATGTAAATTAATTCAACCATTTTGGAAGACAGTGTGGTAATTCCTTAAAGATCTAGAAGTAAAAATACCATTTGACCCAGCCATCCTATTACTGAGCATATACCCAACGGAAAATAAATAATTCTATTATAAAGATACATGCACACATATGTTCATTGCAGCACTATTCATAATAGCAAAGACATGAAATCAATCCAAAGGCCCATCAAAAATAGACTGGATGAAGAAAATGTGGTACATATACACCATGGAATACTATGGAGCCATAAAAAGGAACTAGATCATGTCCTTTGCAGGGGCATGGATGGAGCTGGAAGCCATTATCTTCAGTAAACTTATGAAGAAACAGAAAACTATACACCACTTTGTTCTCACTTATAAGTGAGAGACGACCAACGAGAAAACATGAATACATAGTGGGGAACAAGACACACTGGGACCTGTTGGGGAGGTGGTGGGTATAGCATCAGAAAGAATAGCTAATGGATGCTGGGCTTAATACCTAGGTGATGGGAGTTGATCTGTACAGCAAACCACAATGGCAAACATTTACCTATGTAACAACCCTGTACATCCTGCACATGTACCCTGGAACTTAAAGTTGAAAAAAAGACTCCCAGTAAAGGAAAGCTCAGGACTGAATGGTTTCATTGCTGAATTCTACCAAACTTTTTTTTTTTTTTTTTTTTGAGATAGAGTCTTGCTATATCACCAAGGCTGGAGTGTAGGGGTGCAATCTTGGCTCACTGCAACCTCCACCTCCTGGGTTCAAGCAATTTTCCTGCCTCAGTCTCCCAAGTAGCTGGAATTACAGGCACCCACCATCACGCCTGTCTAATTTTTGCATTTTTAGTAAAGATGGGGTTTCACCATGTTGGCCAGGCAGGTCTCGAACTCCTGACCTTGTGATCTGCCTGCCTCAGCCTCCCAAAGTGATGGTATTACAGGCATGAGCCACTGTACCCGCCTATCAAACTTTTAAAAGAGAACCAACACGCATTCTTTTCAAACTATTTTTGAAACTTGAAGTGGAGGAATTTTTTTCAGTCTCTTTCTATGACACAAGCATTACTCTGATACCAAAACTAAATTAGAAAAAAAAAAAAGAAAGAAAGAAAAAGAAAGCACATACATGCATGAAAGAAAAAAATACAGTTCAATATCCTTGAGGAACATAGATCAAAAAAACTCAATAAAATACTAGTATGAAATTCAACAACATATCAATAAGTTTATACACCATAATCAAGTGGGATTTATCTCAGGGAGCAAACATTTACAAACAATAAATGTGATATATCACATCAACAGAACAAAGAAAAAAAGCCATATAATCCTGTCAATAGACACAAAAAACATTTGAGAAAATTAAACATCCCATCATAATAAAAACATTCAACAAGTTATGTATAGAAAGAATGTACTTCAATGCAATTAAGGACATGTATGACAAACTCACAGCTAATGTTATGCTGAACAAGAAAATGTTGAAAGCTTTTCCTCTAGGAACTAGAACCAGACAAGGATGCTCACTTTCGCCACTCTTATTCAACATAATACTGAAAGTCCTAACCAGAGAAACAGGAAGTCAAGTTGTCCCTGACTGCAAATGGCATAATCTTATATATGGAAAAGCCTAAAGACCTCCCACAAAAATATCTTAGAATTGATAAGCAAAATCAACAAAGTTCCAAGATATAAAAATCAATGTACAAAAATCAGTAGCATTTCTATATACAAATAATGAACTAGGAGAAAAAGAAATCAAGAAACCTTTCCGTTTAAAACAGCTAAAAAATAACTTAGTAACAGACAATTAAGGAGATGAAAATTCTCTATAATGAAAACTGTAAAACAACAATTAAAGAAACTGAAGCAGACACACAAAAAATGAAAAGACAGCCAATGTTCATATATTACAAAAAATATTTTTTTCTAATGATTATACTACCAAAAGCAATAAACAGATTTAATGCAATCTCTATCAAAATATCAATGTCACTTGTCATGAAAATAAAAAAAAAATCCATAAATTTGTGTGGAAGTAAAAAAGGCCTCAAATACCCAAAGCAATTCTGAGGTAAAGAACAAAGCTGGAGGCCGGGCGCCGTGGCTCAAGCCTGTAATCCCAGCACTTTTGGAGGCCGAGACGGGCGGATCACGAGGTCAGGAGATCGAGACCATCCTGGCTAACATGGTGAAACCCCGTCTCTACTAAAAAATACAAAAAAAAAAAAAAACTAGCCGGGCGAGGTGGCGGGCGCCTGAGGAGAATGGCGTGAACCCGGGAGGCGGAGCTTGCAGTGAGCTGAGATCCGGCCACTGCACTCCAGCCCGGGTGACAGAGCGAGACTCCGTCTCAAAGAAAAAAAAAAGAGAACAAAGTTGGAGGCATCACACTACTGTCTTCAAAATATACCACAAAACTATGGCAACCAAAACAGCAAGATACTGGCATGGAAACAGAAACATAGGCCAATAAAACAGAATACAGAACCCAGAAATAAATCCATGTATCTACAACCAACTTGATTTTGAGAAAGGTGACAAGAACATATTAATATATTGAGAAAGAGACAGTCTTTTTAAAAAATGGTCCTGGGAAAACTGGATATTTATAGGCAGAAGAAAAAACTAGACTTCAATTTTTCACAATATACAAAACTCAACCAAAATTGAATACAGTCTTAAATGTAAGACCTAAAACTATAAATCTACTTGAAGAAAACAGGACATCAGTCTTATACTGCACATCTTATTCAACACCATAAGCACAGATAACAAAAACAAATATAGATAAATGAGACTATATCAAACTAAGAAGTTTCTGCACAGCAAAGGAAACAGTCAACAGAGTGAAAAGACAACCTGCAGAATAGGAGGAAATATTGGCAAAGTATTTATCCAAGAAAAGATTAAAATTCAAACAAGAAATACAACTCAGTAACAACAACAGAAAAACCCCAAATGCTTTTAAAAATGTGCCAATGAGCTG
The DNA here is from genome assembly GCF_000951035.1 of Colobus angolensis palliatus. Lineage (NCBI taxonomy): Eukaryota > Metazoa > Chordata > Mammalia > Primates > Cercopithecidae > Colobus > Colobus angolensis. The sequence continues at coordinate 5,067,024 of NW_012115500.1, read as the reverse complement.
ACTATAAGCAAAATCAACAAAGTTCCAAGATATAAAAATCAATGTACAAAAATTAGTAGCATTTCTATACACAAATAATGAACTAGGAGAAATGAACTGAAATGAACTGAAGAAAACATACAAATGGCCAATAGGTATACGAAAAATGCTTCACATCACTAAGCCAGGAAATGCAAATCACAAACACAATATCATCTCACTGCAATTAGAATGGCTATTATCAAAAAGACAAAAAATTAAAACTTTTGGTGAGTATACAGTCTTCTTCTGGGATTCTTATACACTGTTGGTGGAAATGTAAGTTATTACATCCATTAGGAAAAAAGTATGGAGGTTCCTCAAAAAGCTACAAATAGAACTATCATATGTTTGAGCATTCTCACTACTGTTTATATATCCAAAAGAAAGAAAGAAAATCAGTATGTTGAAGAGATATCTGCACTCGTGTGTTCACTGCAGCACTGTTCACAGTAGCCAGGTATGGAATCAATCTAAGCATCCATTAACAGATGAATGGAAAATTTCTTCCTAGAAGATTTTCAAAGATTTGCTCATTAGAAGAATTACTATGTCAACTCTAGCCTTATGCAATATTTGTCTTAAATAATAACATATGAAAGCCAAAATTACTCCTTGATCCATGGGCTGCAGAATGGATATTGTGTTCGCAGGTATGTAAACAACATTAATCTTTTATACCTCTATCAGAGCTCTTGGATGATGACCAGGTAAATTGTTAGTGAGCAATAAGATTTTGAAAGGAATCTTTTCTGTGCAGTAGGTCTCAACACTGGGCTTAAAATATTTAGTAAACCATACTGTCAACAGATGTGTCATCATCCAGGCTTTGTTGTTCCATTTATAACAACACAGAGTAGATATAGCATAGCTCTTAAGGGCCCTAGGATTTTTGGAACTGTAAATGAGCCTTGGATTCCATTTAAAGTCACCAGCTGTATTAGCCTCTAACAGAAGAGTCAGTCTGTCCCTGAAGTCAGGCATTATCTTCTCCTCTCTAGCTATGAAAGTCCTAGATGGCATCTTCTTCCAATGTGAATCTATTTCATCTACATTGAAAATGTTTTGTTTAGTGTAACAACCTTCATCACTTATCTTGGCTAGATTTCAGGATAATTTGCTTCAGCTTCTCTATTAGCACTTATAGTTTCATCTTGTACTTCAGCTTCTATATCAACACTTACTGTTTTATCTTGTCCTTTGATGTTACAGAGATGTCTTATTTCCTTAAACCTCATGAATCAACCTATGCTAGTCTTCAAACTTTTCCTCTACATCTTCTTTACCTCTCTGACTTCACTGAATTGAAGAGAGTTACACCCTTGCTCTGGATTGGGCTTTAGCTTAAGAGAATGTTGTGGCTGCTTTTATCTATTCAGACCACTAAAATTTTCTGTATATCAGCAATATGACTGGTTTTCTTCCTTAAACTTTTTTAATTTCCTTCAAGAACTGTTCCTTTGCATTCACAATTTGGCTATTTAGTGCAAGAGGCCTAGCTTTCAGCTTATCTCAGCTTTCAACATGCCTTCCTCACTAAAGCTTAATCATTTTTAGCTTTTGATTTAAAGTGAGAGATATGCAACGTCTCTTTTCTTTAAATACTTACAGCACATTGTAAAGGTATTAATTGGCCTAATTTCAATATTATTATGTCTCAGAGAATAAGGAGGCCCAAGGAGAGAGAAAGAAATGGGGAAACACTAAGTTGATTGATGTAGCAGTCAGAACATATTTATTAAATTTGCCATCTTATATGGGCATAATTTGTGGTGTCCCAAAACAATTATAATAACAACAAAGATTTCTGATTACAGATCATCATAAAAGACATAATAATATTGTGTATGAAATACTGCAAGAATTATCAAAATGTGACACAGAGACATGAAATAAGCACACACTCTTGAAAAAATGGCATTGATAGACTTGCTCCACACAGGGTTGCCACAAACCTTTAATTTAAAACAATGCAATATCTGTGATACACAATAAAGTGAAGCACAATAAAATAAGGTGAGCCTGTTTTGTACATGAATATTCATAGCATTATTAATAATAGTCAAAAAGAGGAAATAAACATTCAACTGACAAATGATAAATAAAATGTGGTATATCCATACAATAGAATATTATTTAGTATTAAAAAGAATGAAGTGTTGATTTATCCTACGTTATGCACGAACCTTGCCAACATTATGCTAAATAAAGTACTCACAAAGGACTACACATCAAATGATCCAAATTGTATAAAATGTATAGGACAGGCAAATCCATAGAAAAAGAAACTAGATTGGTGGTTGCCTATGTCTGTAGATAAGTGGGTGGCCGGCTGGGTGGAAGAAAATAGAGAGTGACTGCTAATGGGTAAGGGGTTTATTTTGCTGTGATTAAGATATTCTAAAATTGATGGTAGTGATTATTGTACAATAATGTGAAAATTTTATGGTATGTGAATTATATCTCAATAAATCTGTGAAAGAAGGAAGAAAGGAAGGAAGAAGAAGAAAGGAGAGATGAAGGAAGGGAGGAGAGAGAATGGAGAGGAATGGAGGAAGGGGAGAGAAAAAGAGGAAATAAAAGGGGAAATGAAAAGAAAGAACAAAGAAAATAAAGGGAAGGGAGGGTAATCTAGATGGGAATATTTGTTGAAATAATTGCTCAATTTTCCTGTTAAAAATAGGTGTGAGATTTTGGCTGCTGCATAGGAAGTGCAAAACTTACAATATCAAAACAACATTAAAAAACTGAGATATCTGTAAAATCTCAAATTAACTTAAACCCATCATGGAGTCCAGGTTCCAGGCAATCAACTAACCTGAAAAGAAAATAGGTGCTGCCAATGAGAGGCTGCGACAAGGGCACTTGCCTACTGAGGGATAACATGGGATACATACGAAATGCTAAGAATAATTACGATAAATTTTTTAATGAATTGCTAAGAGTAAAGTGGGGACCAGCTGATAGTATAGAACACCTGGGAGACCCAGACATAAGAGGAATCCACTCTAACTCTCAGGCTCTTCTCCACAGAACTTATTAGGTTTTCACCAGAAAAACAGGACATAGTGAGGGAGAAAGAGAAGTTTTCCTTTGTGGTACAGGGCTTGGTGACGGATTCAGCATCTGCTACAGGAAAAACCCAAATGCCCAACCCCAAATCCATCTCCTTTATCTCACATATGGAACAAAAGCCTTAAGCCACTGAGAGAAGGGCAACAAACTCTGTCACCCTCAAGGCACAAGTTTAAAAAATCCAACAGAGTAAGGCAAGGAAAAAAACAATTCCTCTTCTCCTGTGGGAAATATCATTAGAAATCCCTGAAGATGAGGGAAGGGGAAGAATCACTTAGGATCCACTCCTAAAACTCAGTATCATAGCCCCCTACCTAAGACTGTGGCTAAAACAGAAAAACAGGACAATCCCATCCACCAACCACACCCACTTCACCAGGCTAGCAAGCATAAAGCAGCAAGTAGAAGCATGAGGAGGCAAGAGAGACACCCTCTTTGAAGCCCAAGTACAAGGGAAAAACCTAAAGTTGAGGTGGCACAGATATTGAAAAACCTTCTGGCAAACCAGCCTGCACTCTAAAAATAATGCTAGAGGAATCTGGACTGCAGCAATAACAAAACCTAAACCAAGCTCAATTGCTGGCTGAACTGATTCAACACCCTTTTCCTCCCCCAATTTTCAAGCATAGATAACTTTACTTAAGTTATTCTTATACAAGATTCTGACTATCAGACAAAAATTTGGGGACAAAAAAAAGTAAGAGAAAAACAACAGGATGTAAAGAGACAAAGCAATCAACAAAACTAGACTTGGATGTAACCTAGATGTTTCAAACTACAAGACAAAGAATTTAAAATAACTGAAAATAATATGCTAAAATAATATGCTAAAGATTTTAGAGAAAAAGTTGGATAATATCAGATATTCACATCAAGAATTTCTGATTTAGAGAATTAAAAACTATTAGAAATAATCAATTGAAAATGCTAGAAATGAGAAACGTAGTAAGAGAGATTAAGAGTACCTTCAGTGGGATCATCAGTAGATGTGACATAGGTGAGGAATAAATCAGTTAACTCATACATAGCTCAACAGAAATTACTTAAAGTGAAAACCTAAAGAGAAAAAAAGCACATAAAATAACAACTAAACATCCAAGATTTGCATTACAATAAGTTTAATAAATATATAATCAAAACTCCAGAAGAAACAAAATAAAACAAGAAGAATATTTGAAGAGATAGTGTCTGAGAAAGTTTCAAATGTAATTGTAGACACCAAGATACAGATTCAGGTAGCTAAGAGAAAAACACACAGGATAAATACCAAAACTTTGATGTCACACTGAGTTAACAACGACAACAAGAAACACAGATATATATCTGATAAAGGACTGATATCCCAAGTGTAAAATAATAAATCCTACAAGTAAAATTTTTCAAAGACAATATAAGTTTAAAAATGGGCAGATAACTTGAATAGAGAACTCACAAAAGAAGATATATGAATAATCAATAATAAGAAAAGGTGCTCAACAACACTATCAGGAAAATGTAAATTGAAACCATGATGAGATAACAGAATGATTAAAACTGAGAAGACTGCTGTTGCAGATGTGGAGTAATTGGTATTCTCAACATTTCTGTGGGGGGTGCAAAATAATACAACTGCTTTGAAAAACTGTTACTCACTCTAATATAAACGTAGATGTATCCTATAAGCAAGCATTTGCCTTCCTAAATATATTACCAAAAGAAAGGAATATATGTATCTTTCAAAATAATTTGTTCAAGAATGTTCATAACAATTCTATTTTTAAGAACCCCAAAATGGAAGCAACCCAAACATCCATCGACATTAAAATGGAAAATAACTGGTATACACCACCACATGAATTAAATACAAAAACATTATTTGGTGGCTAAACAAACTAGATAAAATAGTAATACTTTATGATTCTGTTTTTATAAATTTTAAGAATAGGCAAAATTAACCTATGGTAATAAAAATCGGAAAAGAGTAAAGGGATATTGAAAGGGCACCAAGAAACTTTGGAGGTGACTGAAATATTCTAACTTATGATCAGGTTGATGATTACATAGGTCAAAATTCATTGAACTGTTCACTGAAATTTAAGAACTTTACATAAATTAAATCTCTATTATATACTCAGCACTAAAAAATCAAAAGAGAAACTCATAAAAGCACCATTGTAATAGTTTTTTAAAGGTTTATTAAGATATAAGTGACAAATAAAAATTGTATATATTTAAGGTAATAAAAAAGGAAAACAGATGTAAAATGGCCATAATAATAAGCACGAAGATCAACTTCTTAAAATAGATTTTCTATTTAAAGCCAAAGTTAAAACTTGTAATTATTCTGTCAATACCTGGTGAAATACTACATACCATCCACTCTGCCCTTGTGCCAGCACAGTCTCCTTCAACTGCTGTTTCTCATTTGTCATTTGATATAGCTGGCCCTCCATATCCCCTGGTCCCCATCCATGAATTCAACCAAAATAATATATCCTGTTGATGAGAATGTAAATTGTTCAGCCACTATGGAAAGAAGTTTGAAGATTTCTCAAAGAACTTAAAACAGAACAACCATTTGACCCAGCAATCCCATTACTAGGTATATACACAAAGGAAAAATAAATCGTTCTTCCAAAAAGACATATGCACTCATATCTTCAACACAGCATTATTCACAATAGCAAAGACATGGAATCAACCCAGATGCCCATCAGCAGTTAACTGGATAAAGAAAATATAGTACAAATATACAACGGAATAGTACACAGTCATAAAAATAAATGAAATTATGTTCTTTGGAACAACATGGATGCAGCTGGAGGCCATTATCCTAAGAAAATTAACACAGGAATGGAAAATCAAATACTGCATGTTGTCACTTATAAGTGGGAGCTAACCACTGACTACACATAGACATAGAGATGGGGACAATAGACATTGGGGGATATTAGATGTTAGAGAAAAAGGAGGGCAAAAGTTGATAAACTATATATTGGGTACTATGCTTAATATCTCGGTTATGAGATTATTCCTACCCCAAACCTCAGTGTGACACAATATATCCATGTAACAAATCTGCACATGTATCCCCTGAACCTAAAATGAAAGTTGAAATAAAAAATATACTTATAAAATAATTTAAACAATAAAAGTAATAGAACTGAAAACCAAGACAGTATAACTATTCATGTAGAATTTACATTGTATTAGATAGTATAAGTAATTTTATAGGAGATGATTTAAGGCATATCAGAGGATGTATATAGGTTACATGAAAATACTATGTCATCTTACATAAGGAACTTGTGTATCCTTATATTTTGGTGCATGTTGGGAGTTCGGTCCTGGAACTAATTCCTAATGGATACCAAGGGAGAACTGTATTTAATTCAGGGCATATTTTGTTTATTAATAGTGTTTCACACATATTTATTTGGCACCTGCAAAGCACTAGGCATGATGCTAAGGATCAAGATGCTTCAGTGAACAAAACAGACACAGGTCTTTCCTATGAAGCCTAAATTGAAATGGGATAGACAATTAAAATTTAATTATACAAGTAAGTGTTTAACTGCAATTGTGTATGCACAATAAAGGTTATATACAAGTAGGGAAACCATAATTTGAAATCCAAACCTCAACATTTTTAAGATCAAAAAGAGGTGCTATTGGTAGTTATATCTGCACAATAGGAGTAAATCAGGACTATCTGAGAAAAACTGGAATGTACACACACACAAGGTGTAGGAGACCAAGCAGGCTTGTAAGGAATCAAACCTAGTTTGATGAGTCAACAAAAAAGGTCTTTAAAAAGTAATATATGAAATCAGCTCTGCAGAAGGTATACATCTTTTATCTACAGAGATAAAAGAGGGTTAAGAGCAGCACAGGTAAATGGAATAGGATGTGAGAAGTCTCTGAGTCAAGAGAAAGCATGGCAAGGTTGAGGAATTGAAACAAGAACAATGTAGCTAAAGTTTAGAGTTAGAACGAAAGTAATGAGATAAGTAAGTTTGATAATGTAAGAGGGAACAGGTCACGAACAATGGGGAACCTTAAAGGGTTTTAAACATCAGAATGATATAAGCATGTGTGTATTTGTATAAGAACAATCTAGGGGCAAAGTAAGGTGGCTGAATAGAGGCCTCCACTGATTGTCCATTCTCTCTCACAGGAATGCTAAATTTGATAACCATCTATACACACACACACACACACACAAAATCACCTTCATAAGAATCAAAAATGAGATGAGCAATTATAATACCTGGTTTTGTAATAATTTTATATTACTGAAAGAAGCACTGAAGAGGGTAGGAAAGACAGTTTTGAATCACCGAAGCCACTCTCCCTGATTCCCTGGCACCAGCCACATGGTGTGGAAAGAGAATCTGAGTGCTTAGGGGAGGAAGAACACAGAGTCCTGTGAGCCAGTGCACTGAATTCAGTGCTTCCTTGTCACAGCAGAAAGCAAAATCAGGCTAAACTCAGTCAATGCCTACCCATGGAGGGAGCATTTAGACTAGCCCTAGGGAGAGGAGAATTGTCCATCCTTGGGGTTAAAACTTGAGTTTCAGCAAGCCTTGCCACCATGGGCTAAAGTACTCTGGATTCCTAAATCAACTTGAAAGGCAGTCTAGGCCACAAGAACTGCATTGCCTGGGCAAGTCCTAGTGCGATGCTGGGCTTGGAGTCAAGTGGACTTGGAGACACCAAGTGACACACCAGATAAGGTAACTAAGAAAGTACTTGCACCACCCATACCCCAATCCCAGGTAGCGCATCTTGCAGAAACAAAAGTGACTCCCTCTTTCTGCTTGAGGAGAGAACAGGAAAGAGTGGAAAGAACTTTGTCTTACATCTTAGACACTAGCTCAGCCACAATATAATAGGGAACAAGACAGATTCATGAGGACCCCATTATAGGCCCTAGATCCAAACCAACATTTCTAGACATACCCTGGGCCAGAAGGAAAACTGCTGCCTTGAAGGGAAGAACCCAGTCCTGGAAGTCCTCATCATCTGCTAACTGAAGAGCCCTTGGGCTTTGAATAACCAGCAGTAACACACAGGAAGCATGTCTTTGGTCTTGGGTGGAACTCTCAGATATGTTGGCTTCAGATGAGATCCAGCACATTCCCAGCTATGCTGGATATGGTGAGAGACTCCTTCTGCTTGAGAAAAGCAGAGAGAAAAGTAAAGGTAACTTAGTCTTGCACCTTAGCTACCACCTTGGTCACAGTGTGGTAGAGCACCAAGCAAGCTCTTAGAGTCCTTGATTCCAGGCCTTGGCTCTTGGATGACATTTCTGAACCTTCTCTGGGACAGAGGGAAGCTCCCTACCTTGTTTCAGGACTAGCAGCATTCAACACAAGCTGACTGAAGAGTACTAAACCCTTGAGTAAACATTGGCAGTAGACAGGCAGTGCTCCCTGTGGGCCTGAGGAGGTGGTGGTGGTGGAGAGTGGCTCATCTCCAAGCAGGGTGGTGCGGGGTGTGGGAAGAGTGGGAAGGATTTTGTCTTGTGGCTTGAGTATCAGCTTAGTCACAGTAGCTTAGAGCACCATATAGATTTCTAAGGCTTCTGCCTCTAGTCCTTGGCTCCTGTCAGCATCTCTGGACACATTCAGGGTCTAGGGGAGCTCACTGCCCTGAAAGGAAGGACACAAATCTAACTAGCTTCACCACCTCATGATTGTAGAGCCCTAGATTCTTGAGTGAGTAAAAGCAGTAGCCAGTTAGTGGTTACACTGGGCCTTGGGTGAGACTCAGTTCTGTGCTGGTTTCAGGTCTGACCTATCACAGTCCCAGTGGTGGTTGCCACAGGGAGCTTATGTTACCTCACCCCCAGCTCCACGTGGCCCAGCACAGAGGGAGGGACTCCATTTGTTTGGGGGAAAGTAAGGGAAGAGAACAAGAGTCTTTGCCGGGTAAGCTAGAGAATTCTTCCAGATCTTATCCAAGGTCACCAAGGTGGTACCTCTATGAGTCTGCAAGAACAACAGTGTTACTGGGCTAGCAGTACCTCCTGATGCAGACACAGCATAGATCACAACACCCAAGTCCCTCTGAATACCTGGAAAGTCTTCCCAAGAAAGACAAGTAGAGACAAGATCAAACTGTGAAGACGACAATAAACACCTAACCCTTCACAATGTACATATATACAAAAACATCTGCAAGCCTCAAGACCATCCAGGAAAACATTACCTCATCACACAAACTAAATAAGGCACCAAAGACCAATCTTGGAGAGACAAAGATATGTGATCTTTCAGACAGAGAATTCAAAATACTTGTGTTGAGGAAACTCAAAGAAATTTAAGATAACAAAGAGAAGGAATTCTGAGTTCTATGAGATAAATTTAACAAAAAATTTGAAATACTAAAGAGACTCAAGCAGAAATTCTGGAACTGAAAAATGCAACTGGCATACTGAACAATGTATCAGTCTCTCAATAGCAGAATTGACAAAGCAGGAGAAAAAATTTAGTGAGCTTAAAGACAGGTTATTCAAAAATACATGGTTAGAAGAGACAAGAGACAAAAGAACAAAAAAAAATGAAGCATGCATAGTTCTAGAAAATAGCCTCAAAATGGCAAATCTAAGAGTTATTTCCCTTAAACAGTAGAAGGGGTAGTAGAAAGTTTATTCAAAGGGATAATAAAAGAGAACTTCCCAAATCTAGAGAAAGATATCAGCATCCCAGTACAAAAAGGTTAAGGTTATAGAATACCAAAATGATTTAACCCAAAGAAGATTACCTCAAGCATTTAATAATCAAACTCTCAAAGGTCAAGGATAAAAGCAGCAAGAGAGAGAAGCAAATAACATACAATGGAGCTCCAATACGTCTGGCAGCAAACATTTCAGTGCAAACTGTACAGGCTAGAAGAGAGTGGCACAACATATTTAAAGTATTGAATAAAAAAAAAAAACATATTTAGAATAGTGTATCTGGTTTAAAAGAAAAAATAAAAATCCTTCAAAGATGAAGGAAAATAAAGACTTTCCCAGACAAACAAAATCTGAGGGATTTCATCAACACCAGACTTGTCTGACAAGAAATGCTAAAGGAAGTTCTCCAATCTGAAGGGGTGTTAATAAGCAATAAGAAATTATGTGAAGGTACAAAACTCACTGATAATAGGAAGTACACAGAAAAACAAGGAATATTATTATAACACTGTAATTGTGTTGTGTAAACTACTCATATTTTAAGTAGAAAAATGAAAAGACTAAACAATCAAAAATAACTACAATGTTTCAAGACATAATAGTACAATAAGATATAGATACAACGAAGAGTTAAAAAGCAGACAAAGTTAGAGAGTATTTTGGTTTCTTTTTGCCAGCTAATTGTTTGTTTGTTTATGCAATCAGTGTAAACTCGTCATCAGTTTGAAATAATAGATTATAAGATTTTATTTGCAAATCTTATGGTAATCTCAAACCTAAAAACATACAACGGATAGACAAAAAATAAAAAGCAAGAAATTAAAACATACCACCAGAGAAAATCACCTTCACTAAAAGGAAGATAGAAAAAAATAGAAGAAGGAAAAGAAGACCACAAAACATCCAAAGAGCAAATAACAAAATGCTCGCAGTAAATCCTTACTTATCAATAATTGCCTTCAATGTAAATGGACCAAACTCTTCAATCAAAAGACACAGAGTGGCTGAATGGATTAAAAATACCTAATGATCTGTTGCCTACAAGAAACATACTTCACCTATAAATACACATATAGATAGAAAATGAAGAGATGCAAAAAGATATTCCATGCCAATGGAAACCAAAAAAGAGCAGGAGTAGTTGTATGTATAGCAGACAAAATGGATTTCAAGATGAAAAGTATACAAAGAGACAAAGAATGTCATTATATAATGATAAAGGAGTCAATTTAGCAATAGGATATAGCAAATATAAATATATGATGCACATATACTTATATATATGCATATATAATTTATATACAAATATATATCCATATATAATATATATGTGTGTATCTCCATATATAATTTATACATGTAAATCACTCTCAAGGACAGACCATATATTAGGTCACAAAAGAAGTCATGAAAAATTCCAAAAAACTGAAATAATATCAAGCATCTTCTCTGTCCACAATGGAACAAAACTACAAATTAATAACAAGAGAAATTTTGAAAACAACACAAATGGTAATTAAACAATAAGCTCCTGAAAACGAGTCAGTCATGAAGAAATTAAGAAAGAAATAGAAAAATTTCTTGAAATAAAACACAATGGAAACACAACATACCAAAACTTATGGGATACAGCTAAACATTACTGAGGAAGGGGTTTATAGCTATAAGGGCTCACATCAAAAAAGAAGAAAAACTAAATAAATAACCTAACAGTGCATCTTAAAGAACTAGAAAAGCAAAAGCAAACCAAATTCAAACTTAGTAGAAGAAAATAACCAATATAGAGCAAAATTAAATAAAATTGAAACAAAAAATGCAAATGATCAATGAAATGAAAAGTTGATTTTTTGAAAACAAACGAAATTGACAAATCTATAGCAAGACTAAAAAAAATGAGAAGGTCCAAATAAATAAAATCAGAGATGAAAAAGGAGGTATTACTTCTGATAGTGCAGAAAGTCAAAGGATCATTAGTAGCTACTATAAACAACAGTATACCAATACATTGTAAAATCTAAAAGGAATGGACACATTCCTACACACATACAACCTATCAAGATTGAACCATGAAGAAATCCAAAGCCTGAGCAGACTAACAGCAAATAACAAGATTGAATCTGTAATAAAAAGTCTCCCAGCAAATAAAAGCCCAGGACCCAGTGGCTTAACTCCTGAATTTTTCCAAACAGTTAAAGAAGTACTAATACCAAACCTACTCAAACTATTCTGAAAAATAGAGAAAGAGAAAAATACTTTCAAACTCATTCTATCAGACCAGTGTTACCCAGATATCACAGCCAGACCAAGACACATGAGAAAAAGAATACTAGAGGCTAATATCCCTGATGAATATCAATGCAAATATCCTCAGCAAAGTACTAGCAAACAGAATTCAACAACACACTAAAAAGATCCATGACCAAGTGGGAATTATCTCAGAGATGCAAGGATAGTTCAACAGATGCAAATCAATGTGACACATCTTTCTAACAAAATGAAGGACTAAAACCATATGATCATTTCAATTGATGCTGAAAAAGCATTTGATAAAATTCAACATCTCTTCACGAATGAAATCCTCAAAAAATTGGGTACAGAAGTAACCTACCTCAACATAATAAATGCTATATATGCCAGACCCACAGCTAGTATCATACTGAATGGGAGAAAACTGAAAGTCTTTCATCATAGATCTAGAAAACACTAAGGATGCCCAGTTTCACCACTGTTATTCAACATAGTACCAGAAATCCTAGCTAGAGCAATTAGACAAGAGAAAGAAATAAAAGGCATCCAAATTGAAGAGGAAGGAGTCAAATTATCCTTCTTTGCAGATGATAGGATCCTATATTTGGAAAAGCCTCACTCCACCAAATGATTATTAGAACTTATAAACATATTCAGTAAATACGCAGGATACCAAATCAACATTCAAAAATCAGTGGTATTTTTATATGCCAACTGCAAACAATTTGAAAAAGAAATCAAGAAAGTAATCTTTTTTATAACAGCCACAAATAAAATTAAATACCAAGGAATTAATTTAACCAAAGAAGTGAAAGCTTTCTACAATAAAATCTACAAAACATTGATGAAATAAATTGAAGAGGAAACAAAAAATGGAAAGATATTTCATGTCCAGGGGATTGGAAAAATCAATATCATTAAAATTTCCATATTTCCCAAAGCAATCTACAGATTCAATGCAATCCCTAACAAAATACCAATGACATTCTTCACAGAATTAGAAAAAACTGTCCTAAAATTTATATGGAATCAGAAAAGACCTAGAATAATCAAAGCTATCCTAGGCAAAAAGAACACAACTGGAGGAATCACATTACCTGATTTCAAATAACGCTACAGAGCTATAGTACCCAAAACAGCATGGCACTGGCATAAATTTGGGCCAGTGGAACAAAACAGAGAACCCAGAAATAAATCCATACATCTACAGTGAACTCATTTTTTTACAAAGGTGTCAAAAACATACACCAGGGAAAGGACAGTTTCTTCAATAAGTGGTGGTGGGAAAACTAGATATCCCTATGCAGAAGAATGAAACTAGCCTTCTATCTCTCGCCATATAACAAAAATCAAATTAAAATATATTAAAGATTTACATCTAAGACTTCAAACTATGAAAGTACTAAAAGGAAACATGGGAAAACTCTACAGGTAATTGGAATGGGCAAAGGCTTTTGAGTAATATGCCACGAGCACAGTCAACCAAAGCAGAAATGGACAAATGTGATCACAACAAGTTAAAAAGCTTCTGAACAGCAAAGGAAACAATCAATGAAGTCAAAAAGACAACCCACAGAATGGGAGAAAATCTTTGTCAACCACCTATCTAAAAAGGCATTAATAAGCAGAATGTATAAGGAACTCAAACAATTCAGTAGGAAAAAAATCTAATAATCTGATTAGAAAATGAGAGAAAGATCTGAAAAGATATTTTCAAAAGACATACAAATGGCAAACAGGTATATGAAAAGGTGCTCAACATCACTGATCATCAGAGAAATACATTTGAAAACTACAAAGGGATATAACCTCATGTCAATTAAAATGGCTTATATCCAAAAGACAGGCAATAACAAATGCTAGCAAGGATATGGAGAAAAAGGAACGCTTGTACAATGTTGGTGGGAATGTATGTTAGTACAACCTCTGTGGAGAACAGTTTGGAGGTTTCCACAATGTAGCAATACAGCTATAATATTATCCAGCAATTCTCCTGCTAGGTATATACCCCAAAGAAAGGAAATCGGTATATTGAAGAGATATCTTTATTCCCATGTTAAATGCAGTTCTATTTACAACAGCCAAGATTTGGAAGCAACCTAAGTGTCCATCAAAAGATGAATGGATAAATAAAATGTGGTACATATACACAATGGAGTATTTTTCAGCCATAAAAAATAATATCATGTAATTTGTGACAACATAAATTGCACTGGAGGTTATTACGTTAAGTGAAATAAGCCAGGCAAAGAAAGACAAACATCACATCACATGTTCTCGCTTATTTGTGGGAGCTAAAAATTTAAACAAGTGAACTCATGGAGATGGTTGGAAGTATGGTTAACAGAGGTCGGGAAGGGTAGTGCAAGGGGTAGGACTTGTAAGGGAAGTGGGGCTGATTAACCAGCACACAAAGAAAGTTAGAAAGAATGAATAAAACCTAGTATTTCATAGCACAATTGGGTAACTATAGTCAATAATAACATAATTGTATATTTTTAAATAACTAAAAGAATGTAATTAGTTTGTAACACAACAGATAAATGCTTGAGGGGATGGATATCCCATTTATGTTCGTGTGATTATTGTGCATTGGATGCCTGTATCAAAATATCTTTTGTGCGCCATAAATATACACACCTACTATGCACCCACAAAAATTCAAAATAACAAAATTTTAGAAAAGAACACTCTAGTTGCAATGTGAATAATTGATCATAAGAAGGCAAAAACAGATATGGGGAGATCAGTTAGCAAGCTATTGCAGTAGTCCAGGAAAGATGATATTGGTATGGTTTTAGGCAGGTTGCATTAGAGATGGAAAAAAAAGGAACAGATTTGAAATACATTTAGAATTTGATGACTGGTTGACTATAGACTGTGAAGAAGAGTGATGAATCAAGATTGAAATCCAGCATTCTTTTTGGCTTTTGCAAAAATATGCTGTCCTTTCCTATGAATTCTAAAAAATGGATCACCTCTGAGAAAATGTGGCTACAAAGACTAGTATGTATCATTATAATGCACACATATATCATAACTTGCATTTGTGGCAGCAGCATTTTACTTGCAGGCCATTGTTGTACCAGAGTGAAATGAATTTGGGCATTTGGGGTCAAACTTTTATTTGAAAGTCCCTTTCCAGTAACTATGAAACCTTGGGCACATTATTTAAGCTGAGTTTCACCTTCCAAATCTATAAATATTTATGTACACTGAATTAGATAATGTATATATAGTGGGAATAAAATTTAGAGATCTTAACTGGATTTTACATAATTCCTGGTTTTCACTCCATGAGGAAGGCACAAACACACACACACACACACACACACACACACATAGAGCAAAGGTCACGGATAACAAGGGTTTTGATTTGCTAGAGCTGAGTATCATGGAACTCAAAAAGTAAAGCTGTGAAGACAACTGGACGTGTGTGTGTGTGTGTGTGTGTGTGTGTGTGTGTGTGTGTGTGTATGTGGCTTGATTGCCCTGACAATGTAAATTATTTTTCACAGGCTGGATGAGATGGAGTTGCAGAAAGGGAAAAGAAAAGGATTCTTTTCTCTAGGGACATAACTAGAGAAGGCAGTTTTGAACAAAACAATCCCAAGAAATGTTTGGGAGAAATCAGTGCCTGGTTTCCTAAAGGAAGCCTAAGGAGGTAGAAACCTTTGGAAATGTTCCCTATTAACAAAAAAACAAAGTATTCTTACAGTAAAATTTAAAAATGTGACCAACTCATCTACAACTGTAGATAGCAATTGTCTCCTATGTGGTCCCACATCTGTGTTATGGCAGCAGTAGAGATAGTTAGAAATTATCCTGTGTTGGAAATGAGTTGGAAGCTTTCTTGGTGTCCATCAATTACAGAGTGATAGGTAATGTAGCAAATGCATGCAAGAGTATTATGTTACAGTTAGAAAAAAACAGATTGTGTCAAAGAACAACATAGATGGATCTTTAAAAATTAGGTCTTGGGGAAAAATTAGGAAGCAGAATGAGATCTACAATTTTTTTCATTGATTACTCATCCTCTTCCTCCATGATCATCAAATCTATGGAAACCCTTTGAATGCTTGCTTTTTCATCTAGTCATTCAACAGATATTTCAGTCCCTATTATGTACCAGCCCAAGAGCTACACACACACTATTCGATGTTGAACAAGAAGTGTTCAATCCTCAAGAAGCTTAAAATCTAGTAGGAGTGCCAGAAAAGTAAACAGGCAATCACAATGCAATAAAATAATTATTAGCATGTATTCACTCTCTTTCTTGCCCTTTTCATCTTTCCAGGTGAAATGTCAGCTTAGCAACTGATACAAAGACACACCTAAAGCCCAAATGACTATAACGACCTCCAAGTACATCAACCAGGTAAGCAATGTCTCATGCATTCTCTCTCAGACAGTTGAAACTCATTAGTTTCCTTGGGCAGTTCTACAAATACGTCCTCCACCCAAACATGAACAGTAGGTCCTGACCTTAGTCAGAAAACTGACAACCAAATGTCCTGTGTGTTACCCGTCTGTGGTATTCACTATGACAACAAGAACCACTTCAAAAAATAATATGTGGCATTTGATAAAATAGAAGGTGCTGGAGGGAAGAGATCATCAATTCAGTAAAATTAGATCCAGCTGTGAGGCACTCAGGCTGGTGCTATCTATCTGTAAATCGCCTTTTTCCCTCTGACTTGTACGTTATAGCAATCTACTACAGATTACAAGAGCACGGCCAAAAGCCATATGTTTGGCGTCATATGAATAGCATCTGGTATTTTTTAAGATACAACTAAAAATGTTGAAAACACAATAAAACAACTGTCATTCACTTAATGTTTGTGCTTATATCTTAGCTCATAGATGGTTTTATGACAAATAAACAGTTGTATAAAATCTCAGTTTAGTCTCCTTCCATTATACATTTCTTTCCTTGGTGAATTACACTTTTGTCTTTCCTTTTGGCTTGCTCTGAGTGTCCTTTTGTGCTACTGTAGATGGTGAAACATTGTATAAGCAGAATGAAGATATCTTTTGAGGTGGATTCAACCAAATAGTCTACAAGGCCATAAATATTATTTACACTCAATTATGTTTACTAAAAGTCAGTGGGGCTCTGGCTAGTATGTTTCATAAGGTCTAGAATTCAGGATTCCATTAAAATAGTAAAGGAAAAACACATACAGTTGGCACTTTGGAAAGTGGACATGGGCAGTTTTTCCAGCCTATATACAAACTATCATTCTTGATCAAGTCTATCCTCTGATTTGGAAACAATTTAGGCATTTTGACAAGGGAGGGTACCTATTAATAATTGGTAACCTCAAAGTGGTTTATGTAAACCTAACAAGAGGTAGAAACTTCTTAGTTACTGATTTAGGAAAACACTTAACCCCTTGTTGAAACAAATTAATTATATGGACTGATTCATGTCTTCTTTGCATCTGCCCATACAATATTGCAGTTAGGCTTAAAATTTTAAGGTGGGAATAGTGTTTCCTTTCTGTCTTCAGAAGTCAATTCAGGAAACGGTAAGTATACCAATTGCACTTGAAAGGCATATTACAGAGAGGATGGCAAAAGTGTTACTATGGCTTTTTAGAAAACCAGTTTAAAAAAACGGCAACTTTCCTCTGTAAAATTGGGATATAATTTCCCAAATCAAGGTACACTATATATGAAACACCACATTTATACTTATTGAATACTTCTAACCACTCTTTCTTACTTCAGAGTTTACACTTTTCATTGTGATTTATTTTTGAGAGTAGCTAGTATGTGGTCTGCTCTGCAGATATGTAGATTTCATATCCAAAAAAAATCATAATAATAACAATAAAGGTAAAGATGAGTTAGGACAACTTCTCAGTGAAAAGCAGAAAGGCTTGGAATTTATGAAAAGAAAAACTAGAAAATCCCTTAATTAATTTAGTTAATTTATAATCAAAATTAAGGATTTATACTCTAGATTTATTACTTCACTTGTTGGTTAACTCTTAGTTTCTCTAAATAAATCACTTAGTCACTTAAAAATAACTAATTTATTTGTAGTAAATTATTTTTAAATTAGTGATGTTTAATGGTATTACATGGACTAAATTCCAAAGTCTACTTTAATAGAGCACAGAATGTAATTTTTAATTATATTTTAATTATATTTTTTCCTTGGCACTCCCATGCTACTTTATTCCAATTATATTACTTATCAAGGTAAAATACATTTACTATAATTAGACTATGTGTTCTTCTAGTATCAAGTCCATGTCTTATTCACCTTTGTGCCCCTAGTGCCTACCTGGAAAAAGCTAACTGGTAGAGCAGTGGATGGGGAATAAAAAAGGTTGTTGAATATAAAAAAAAAAAAAAATTGAAAACAAAAGAAGCTGGTCAGTTTGGAGACTGTTTCTCTAGTGCACATTGCACAATTATTTCATCTCTTTAAAGACGTAAACCCTAATCAGTGCCAATCTGTGAAACACAAACCCATTAAAATGGCAGAAGGCACAGCGTACATAATCCAAAGAGCAATAAAGTTGACTAATGAAACTGATGACCATTAAGTTCCAAGCAAGGAGCCTGATACAGTCAAATAGTACTGGGCATGTTTAATAGTGCACTTTACTATGTGAGTTATAGGTCAGTCACTGCTAGTTTGGTGGGAGGATGGAACATGGCAGCAGACTGACAACATTTCCCTCACAGAGATATTCTCCCTTCATTTATATACATGGGGAGTTTGTGTTATAACTGAAAGACAGTAAATAGTCTGACTGAGGTAGATGTTATAAGTGGGAAAAAAAGGAGCCTTTGTTTCCTACCTGACCATATGAGTTAGATTTGAGCTCTTGCTCTTAAATGACAGAAGGCCAAGTGGATGTTAATTGGACTTAATGTTGATCCTCTGCATATCTAAAAAGATAAAATTGTACAGAATGGTTTAAAATAACTCCTACTAATCTTGAAACTCACTCCCAAGGATAATTCCTTTTATATCTTTTGTAATATTCTATATTTCAAAAGAATACATTTATACTCTCTTGGTTTATGAATTTTAGGCATTATCAACTGAATTCTAGTTATCTGAAATTTTAGCTTACCTATTGAACTAATCTCTTCTCCTCCTTCTTTTCAATATGAATGGATTCATCTGTTTTCATATTGCTAAAAAGAACTACTCAAGACTCAGTAATTTATAAAGAAAAGAGGTTTAGCTGACTCAGTTCAGCAAGGCTGGGGAAACCTCAGTCTTACAATAATGGCAGAAAGTGAAGGGGAAGCAAGGCACCTTCTTCAATAGGCAGCAGGAAGGAAAAGTGCCAAGCAAATGGGGAAGAGCCCCTTATCAAACTGTCAGATCTCATGAGAACTCACTTTCAGGAGAACAGCATGGGTGAAATGGCCCCCATGATTCAATTACCTCCACTTGATCTCTCCCTTGACATATGGGGATTATGGGGATTACAATTAAAGATGAGATTTGGGTGGGAATACAAAGCCTAACCATACCAATGAATAAGCAATATTTTGTCTTCTTTAGTAAAGTTTAAGTAATATATTTACTCATTTATTCTTTGTTGCATCAACCAAAGTAACAGTATGTCTCAAAGGACATGAGTTTGTTCTTTTTATAGCTGCATAGTATTCCACGGCATATGCACCACATTTTCCTTATCCAGTCTTTCATTAATGGGCATTTAGGTTAATTTCATGTCTTTGCTATTGTGACTAGCACTCTGATTAACATATGTGTGCACATGTGTTCATGATAGAACAATTTGTATTTCTTTGGGTATATACCCAGTAATAAGAATGCTGGGTTGAATGGTAGTTCTGTTTTTGGCTCTTTGAGGAATTGTCACACTCCTTTCAACAATGGCTAAACTAATTTACACTCCCACCAAGAGTGTATAAGCATTCCCTCTTTGCAACCTTGCCAGCACCTGTTATTTTTTAACTTTTTATAATAGCCATTCTCACTGGTATGAGATGGTATCTCATGGTGGTTTTGATTTACTTTTCTCCAATAATCATTCACATTGAGCTTTTTTTCATATGCTTCTCCACCAAATGTGTGTATTCCTTTGAAAAGTGTCTGTTGATGTCCTCTCTCCACTTTTTAATGGAGTTGTTTTTTCTTGTAAATTTAAGTTCCTTATAGATTCTGGATATTAGACCTTTGTCAGATGCATAGTTTGCAAAGATTTTCTCTCATTCTGTAGGTTGTATGTTTACTCTATTGATAGTTTCTTTGGCTGGGCAGATCTTTCATTTAATTAGATTCCATTTGTCAGTGTTTGCTGTTGTTGTGATTGCTTTGCTGTCTTCATGATTAAGTGTTTGTCAGGTCCTGTATCCAGAATGGTATTGCCTAGGTTGTCTTCCAGAGGTTTTATAGTTTTGAGTTTTACATTTAAGAATTTTATCTATCTTGAGTTGATTTTTGTATATGGTGTAACAAAGGGGTCCAGTTTCAACTTTCTGCATATGGCTAACCAGTTATCCTAGCACATTTATTGAATAGGGAATGCTTTCCCCATTGCTTATTTTTGTCAGCTTTGTTGAAGATTGGATGGTTGTAGGTGTGCAGTCTTATTTCTGGGCTCTTTATTCTGTTCCACTGGTCTATATGTCTGTTTTTGTAATAGTACCATGATGTTTTGTTTACTGTAGCTACACAGTACAGTTTGATTGGGGAGCATGGTGCCTCCTGCTTTATCTTTGCTTATGATGGCCTTGGCTATTCAGACTCTTTTTTGGTTCCATATAAATTTTTTAAAAGTGCTACAAATTTCCCTTTTAACACTGCCTTGGTTGCGTCCCAGAAATTCTGGTATGTTGTATCTTTGCTCTCATTAGTTTCAAAGAACTTCTTGATTTCTGCCTTAATTTCATTATTTACTCAAAAGTCACTCAAGAGCAGGTTGCTCAATTTTGATATAATTGTATGGTTTTGAGTTATTTTCTTCACCTTGAATTCTATTTTTATTGCACTGTGGTCCAAGAGAGTGATTGCTATGATCTCAGTTCTGCATTTGCTGAGGATTGTTTTATGTCTGATTGTGTGATCAATTTCAGAGTATGTTTCATGTGCACAAGAGAAGAATCTAGATTCTGTTGTTTGGGGGTGGAGAGCTCTGTAGATGTCTATCAGGTCCATTTGCTGGGTTCAGGTCCTGAACATCTGTGTTAATTTTCTGCCTTGATAACCTGTCTCATACTGTCAGTGGGTTGTTGAAGCCTCCCAGTATTACCCTCTAAGAGTCTAAGTCTCTCTGAAGGTCTGTAAGAACTTGCTTTATGAATATGGGTGCTCCTGTGTTGGGTGCATATATATTTAGGATAGTCAGATCTTCTTGTGGAATTGATTCCTTCATTATGTAATGCCCTTGTCCTTTCTGAATTTTGTTTGTTTAAGGTATGTTTTGTCTGAAATTAGCATTGCAATCCCTAATTTTTTTTTTCTTTTTTCCATTTCCTTGGTAGATTTTTCTCCATCCCTTTATTTTAAGCCTATGGATGTCACTGCATGTGAGATGGGTCTCTTAAAGACAGCATCCCACTGGGTTTTGCTTCTTTATCCAGTTTTCTACTCTATGCCTTCCAAGTGGGGACATTTAGCCTGTCTACATTCAAGGTTAGTATTGATATGCATGGATTTGATCCTGTCATCAAGTGAATAGCTGGATATTATGCTGATTTGCTTGTGTGGTTGCTTCACAGTGTCACTCGTCTCTGTACTTTAGTGTGTTTTTGTAGTGGCTGGTAATGGTCTTTTCTTTCCATATTTAGTACTTCTTTAAGGAGCTCTTATAAGGCATTTCTGGTGGGAACAAATTCCCTCAGAATTTGCTTATCTAAAAAGAATTTTATTTCTCATTCACTTATGAAACTTAGTTTGACTGTATATAAAATTCTTGGTTGAAATTTCTTTTCATTTTATCACTGTTGAATGTAGGCCCCCAATCTCTTCTGACTTGTGGAGTTTCTGCTGAGGTGTGCTATTAGTCTGACTGACTTCCCTTTGTAGATAACCATTCTTTCTCTTTAGCAGCTTCCTTCATTTCAACTTTATAGATTCTGAAGATTATGTGTCTTGGGGATGATCTTCTTGTAAAGTGTTTTGCAGGAATCCTCTGCATTTCCTGAATTTGAATGTTGGCCTCTCTAGCTTGGTTGGGGATATTCTCATAGATAACCTGAAATGTGTTTTCCAAGTTGCTTCCATTCTCTTCATCTCTTTCAGACACACAAATGAGTTGACTTGGTCTCTTTACATGATCCCATACTTCTTGGAGGTTTCTTTCATTCTTTTTATTTTTTTTTAATTCTTGTTAACTATCTTATTTCAGAAATTAGTCTTCAAGCTCTGAGATTCTTTCCTCAGCTTGATATATTCTGCTGTTAATACTTGTGATTGCATTATATAATTCTTGTTTTGTGTTTCTCAGTTCCATCAGGTCAGTTACATTCCTTTCTATACTGATTTTTTCTGTCAGCCCTTTATCATTTTATTGTGATTCTTCACTGTCTTAGATTGAGTTTCAACATTCTCCTAAGTTTCAATTATCTTTGTTCCTATCTATATTCTGAATTCTATTTCTGTCATTTCAGCCATCTCAGCCCAGTTAAGAACTTTTACTGGAGAGCTAGTGCAATTGTTTGGAGAAAAGAAGGAACTCTGGCTTTTTGAGTTGTCAGAGTTCTTGTGCTGGTTCTTTCTCATTTTTGGGAGCTTATGTGCCTTCACTTTTTGCAGCTCCTGTCCTTCAGATATTTTTAAATCCCATTTAATGATCTTCAAGGTATTATTATTATTATTTGAGATGGATTTTCACTTGTCACCCAGGCTGGAGTGCAACGATGCGATCTTGGCTCACTGCAACCTCCTCCTCCCGAGTTCAAGCGATTCTCCTGCTTCAGCCTCCCAAGTAGCTGGAATTACAGGCATGTGCCATCACACCTGGGGTTTTTTGTTTTGTTTTTGTATTTTTAGTAGATACAGGGTTTCACCATGTTGGTCAGGCTGTTCTCAAACCCCTGACCTCAGGTGATCCATCTGCCTTGGCCTCCCAAAATGCTGTGACTGCAGGTGTGGGCCACCATGCCCAGCCAGACCTTCAAGGTTTCATTGTGCTATGAGGTGCATTCAGTCGACTGGCTTCATTTCTGCAAGATTTTAGGGAGCCCAGGTTCAGTTCAGGACTTCTGAACTGTGTGCTCTAACTTTAGGGGACTGGTATTGAGCCCTGGTTTTGTGCTCTAGCCCCTCGAGGTTAGGAACTTGCTGCACTGGCAGGACCAAGATGCTATTGGACCACTGGTCACAATACTATCATGGGTGGTGGCAGCCAAAGCACTTCATAGGGCAGTGACAGTGGGATCTATATTTATTCACATGTCAGCAGCAGCAGTGCAGCAAGGTGCACGCTGGTTGGCTGGTGGCAGGGTGTTAGAGGGTGCTGAGGTGAACAGCCTCCATGTGAACTTTCAGATAATGTTGGCTTTTGTGTCAAGAACACAGAGCAAAAAAAGTAGAAAAGCATTTCCCTAGGGCTTGAACAATGTTAGTCTTGACAGTGGATGTTCAGGATATTTAAGGTTACTGGTTGCACTATCAGAGCTGGACATTGGATCATGAGTAACAGAGGTAGGTGCTCACATATAGTTTAATAAAAGTTTATATGCATGCATTTGGGATATCTAGTCATCAACTACATCTCTAAAGAAATGTGAGGCCCAAAGCTAAGGTCCTCTTGCCTAGTAATAAGGGTGATACTGCTGCCAACAACAGAAGTGACTCAGATGCCAGTAAAGGTCCTAAGACAACATATACAAAAAGAATAAATATCATTGTTAGACAAAAACAAAAACATTCAACAATACCTGTTGAAATATGGTAAGGAAGATTCATTAAGGACCACTGAGGGACTATAGCAACAGGATTTGTCAGTAGGGGAGAACTGGGGTAAGGGGGATACTTCCTGAAGACAGGCCAGAGTAGTTAGACATCATCTGGGGAATGGTGACGGATTAAAGAACTTGATCAAATGTTGAGAGTGATGAGATGTCAAGGGTGGGAGGTTCTTGCCAAACTGTCTTAGCAGGGTTCTTTGCTAAAACTGGATTTTACAAGAAAGTAGAAACACAGGCCTAGGAGAAGGTTCAGAATTCTGGCTAAAGTTCGATCAACAGAGAATCTTTGTCATTACTAACAGTGACCCTTAAAGGCTCCTATGTCATTGTTATTATTTCAGGAGAAAATAAAGTTTTAAAAATTAATAAATTTGACAAACACTAAACTGCAACTTCCATGATGCAGGTGTCATGTCTGTGGAGGTCACTACCACATACTGTGAATACTTGATGCCCAATAGGATCTTTAAAAATATTCATTAAATAAATTAGTGAATAAAACATTTTTATTTTGTCTACTATGCAATATGTGATAAGCTAGAGTTAAGACAGTGGGTGCTCCCTATCCATGGCTTCAAGGGAATACCAGAGACAAGATTCACACGCTAGAGTAGAATTCAGCAACCTCTCAATAGCCTTTCTACAATTTCCGGGACAGCTCAACCTAAAGCACAGGGAGACCCTCTGCCATAAACAACATTAGACACAACAGCAGAGCCATTGCTCATTACTAAGGTCATAGGTGAATTTCAGGGTTAAGTCAACACCAGATCTGAGTTCTCATTACTTTCAATTCAATGCACAATTTGAAAGCAAGCCAATTAATCTGAGAGGATATGTTTCAGTACTATGACAGCCTTATTCCAGCTTCAGCTTGGACTTTGGTTCCCATTACTTTCAATTCAATACACAATTTGAAAGCAAGCCAGTTAATCTAAGAGGATATGTTTCAGTACTGTAACAGCCTTATTCCAGCTTCAGCTTGGACTTTGGTTCCCACTCTGCTTCTGCTCCCGAGCTTAAATGAACTTCCAGTCTCTGTTCCAAATTGGAATTGTGCCACAAGCATTTCCCCTGGCAAGTCACTTTAGTGATGAACTTTAGGGGTTGGTGGCACAACCCATGAACTTAATCTGAATGGGTAATTTGGAACTGGTAATGAAGCTTGGTTCAATTTATCAGCTGCCAAACCTTGATTGAAATATTTAAATTCATCCAAGCCTCAGAAAATTTATGGGAACTTTATAAAAAGAGAAAAATAAAAGTTGTTGCAATAAAATGAAACACATATTTGGATAATGCCTACTTTTATAGCTGTCAAAGATTATACTTTTCATGGAATTATACTTTAATTCATTTGATTTTTCTTTCTCCAGAATAATCACACATACCCAGACTCCCAGTCCAGGTAATTACATGAACATGTCAACTCATTTAATGACAGCATGGAGTTTTTACCAGTTATACGTAAATAGTGTACTTGTACAACTGGAAGTGATTTGCAACAACTTTGACTTATCAAGCAATACTAAGTTTAGCACTGATAGGTATTAGTAAAATGTTGGATGGGATTCAGACCACATTGGTTGGAATAAACCAGTTTAGGTTTCAGGGGAAGCAGAGGGTTAGTAGTATAATAAAAATCAAGAGCATTAAATTCACCTAAAGGGCCAGGCTGACAGCCCTGGAGGCCAATATCTTTCCTTTATCCCCAAAGCATGTATAACATAGGCTTTATACTCAAGTATTACTAAGATTTCCTTTAGTGTTCTTCCAATAAATTTAACCATTTTCCATGAAGGAATGCCTTATATATATTAAAGAAAAAAGCCTCCACCTCATCATTTAAAATGTAATCTCAAAATTTCTTAATAAAAGAAAAAATATTTCCTGAGATTACAAAAATCTCCCCTGTGAGTTTAAAGCACTTGGAGCTCCTTAAAGACAGAAACTATGTCTATAAGACACATTCCTCACAGAAAGGGTTTAGTCCAAGGTGGGCGTTCTACCCATGCTTATTGAGTAAATGTATTAGTTAATATAATTTACTAATTTTTTCAGCATTAACTTAAAAAAATTTCAATTGGAATAAGAGTTCACACATTTTGTAACTAGTATGCGAAGGCCAGATACTGAAGTGCCAATTATCTACCTAAAAATATGCTGAGACAATACAATGTATGTTTTACAATGTAGTATTTTTTCTATATGCAATAGAAGGTAAAATTCTTTAAATTTCTATATACAATATTTCCATTTACAATGCCAGTAGCTAATCTTTCCTGCTTTTTTATTTAGGCTTATTTCTACGAGATTTTTTTCTTAAAGAATATGATGTGTATTCCCTTTTTCTCTATAGAGTGCAGCTATGGGAATTAGAAATATTTTCAAATCATCACATAAACATGTCTGACATTCTGCATTCTATGGATCTCACTGTATGCACACAGATCTAATCCTCTTGTTCTGGACTTTAGGTTATACCTTACACATAAGAGTAATTACCATTCCCTGCTTTATGAACCCAAGGTGCTCCGGGCAATATATCACAGCAAGAGTAAGTTCTAAGGCAGTATGATAAAGTATCTTACCATCACAGCTTTACCTTATTTGGGGATAGAGTGCTCATGACCACTACATTTTTTTTTTTAATTTCTGCCTACATTGATTGAAGTTTATACTAGTTTAAAAAAAAAAAAAAAAACTCAAGGGACATTTTAACTTTAATGGTCCTTATACATGTGGTTATAGCAGAGTGCAAAACTACTAAAATGAAGTTGTCGTACCATGGTTTTATGGTACTATAACAATTACCTGGGAATTGCATCCATGATAGAAAACTCTACAAGTGGTCAATTATCTTGTGCTCTTAGGCAGAAAAGTACTAAATGAATATATAAATAATTGTATCAATGTATGAAATCATTAGTAGCCAGTTTACAAATACTCGAGCTGCAAAAAGCACAAGCCAACTAGAAATAACAGCACTTATCACCCATTCTAGTAAGGTCAACAATTGGAAGTATTTTGGTGGAAAAGTTAAGTTTCTGTTTTCTTTCAACTAAAGGAGAAGATAATTTGTAGCACTCAGACCCTGAGGGTGCTAAAGCCAAGCTGTAGCTAATTTGGAGTTTTAAAGATGGGAGAGCTTCCCCTGGTTATTTCATACCATTTCCCCCTTTGAAAGAGTTCTTAAACAAATGTTTACCTTGTCATCATGTGTAACTTGGGCAATATGTTCTCAGTATTATAGGGTTATGTGCTCCCCACTGTGGGTTATTCACAAAACTTCCTCTAGTTGTTGTGCAAAGCAAGTTACTGTGAAGGTTCTCCAAGGTTCTGGTTGATTTGTGTTTGGAATAAGTCTTTTGTTGTTACTTGCTCTCTGACAGAGGAACTGGAAATTATCTGGACTTTGGAAGAGACTTTGTGATATTTGGATAACATTCTCAAAGTGAGTGGTGTATTAGCATGTGGCTTACTCATGCAAAACAAGTCAAAAGATGAATTTAAAATATATTTCTTAAAAGTCTGAGTTTTTTGAAGTCCCTAACAGTCCCAATTTTGTGGTACAACAGACTCACATTGGCTAAAAAATCTAACAAGGCCTTTAACTATCACCTTCTGCAATCTGAGTTTAGTAACACTGCAGAAACTGTTTCTCCCTTCCCCATAAACTTATAACAAATGCACAGTTTATTTAAGAATCACATCTTAAAAATTAAGTAGACAGTGATACCACTTGTCTGCCACTATATTCTGCCAAGGTCTAAAATAAAGTTTTTGAATAGCAACACCACAAATCTAACTCGATTCTATAGTGACTAATTCTGGTCTTTTTTCTTCATAATAGGATGCTGGGTAGTAAACTGCTAAATATGTAAAGTAGTGAACAGTTAATTAGGGTATACACATTTTCATAAAAGAATATATCCTTTTATTTAAATTGTGAGGATCTCTGTAATTATATAACTCCAGTTAAAAAATAGAAGTAAAAATTTGATGTCCAATGTAAACAGAGGTCTGGGTCAAAGGACTCTCTAGCTCTCCCCTATTTCCCTACTCTCTATTCTCCACACACCACTAGAAGATGATGCTGCATTCTTTTATCATAGCTCTCTTCCTTACCCCCAGAATCTACAAATGAAATAATTAAGGAAATGATTTAATTGATGTGCTGGATAAGTTGAATATCACCTTTACCTAAAGATGTGTGCACACAGGATGAATTCATCTCAGAGTGACTTTGTCAAAATGAGAACCGACATACCAACTACAGCCCCATACCTGACATGCTGGAACACCAGGGTGCCCCCATCAGCACAAGACACTTCTGTGCTCTTCTCTCCTTTTATCAATCAATGGCACATTATTCACCATGTGGAACACTTTTTTTTGGTGCCAAATCCTATAGTTAAGGGAACATATTATGTGCTGTTCAGTTTGCCTTTAGGGAATATTTTAACATTTTAATACATCTAAAAACATGATTTGTGACTAGCCACAGAAATTCTAACAAATGTGTATTCCTAAGTAATGCCCAGTTCCAAGATTTCAGCTGAAGCACCTAGTCTGGTTCTGCTGGCTATTCTCAACCACAGCCCTGTCAACCCTACTACTATTATTAGGGGATCTAGCTGCCTCCTGAGTTGCTACCTTTAAATAGTAATGACTGAAATGACAAGAGAGGCCTACTGTTACTAACATTTTAAAACAATCCCATATTAGGGGTATGTCCTTAGAACAGTACAAGACTAGAGACAGTTGGAATCCCAAGTCAGGAACATGTTGACCCTGATGCCCATTCTATCTCAGCAGGATGACGGGCTGCCTGACACACTTATTTGTTCCCAAGCGATAACCTGGCATGTGAAGACTATCAGGAAGATAAAAATTTTTCAGCTATGAACGCAGAGATGAATGGCTATCAGCTTATATGAAACACAAAATATCTTTATGGAACCAAGTGTTTATTTCCATTCATTCACTAATTTATTCATTCACTCAACTCAGTATCAAGTAAGACTCTTTCTTGATGCTGAGGTGAATGAATTAATAAGGCATAGCCAAATAAAAACTGGGTTAGTGTCTCAGCCAGTTCCATCTTCAAGACATGCATGTCATGTTTATTGATATATTCCTTTGATGAGCAACTACATTTTGAGACTTTTCCATGGCCAACTAAGGCTATAATGAGAACCAGGTTGACGGGCCCCCGCATAGGAAAGAGAGAGACAAGCTCAAAATCTTTTAAATTTCCTAGGCTGGATAAATTATAAAAAACTAGCTTCTTCATATGCCTCCTCAAACGAGTAAAGGATTAGAAATTCAGGCCTATCTATGAATGGAAATAAGATGGCCTTTTTTTATAAGGCCTGAATATAACTAAAGTAATGAAGAGTGAGAGAAAAAAAGAAAAGCAGAAAGGAATGACATATTAAAAAAACAGGAGAGGAATATGGACAAGCAGCATTACAGAAAGAAGTAAAATAGGAGAGAAAAGGGGGCCAAAGGCAAAACCGGTGAAGAGCTGTGATGCCCAAGACAGGCCCTCACCAGCCATTGCACTGAATTAGGAGAAGAAAAGGCAGTATGTAGAGAGCAAGGATGGGAAAGACAAAAAGGTGAGAGGCAGAGAACATCAAACTTGTCACCAACTCCACCACTTTACCTAATCCACGTTGCCATCATCATCATGGAGTACTGCAATAGTGTATTCTCATCTTTCTGACCCCTGCTTCTCTATAGTTTTTTCTACACAGAATCTAAAATGACCCTCATAAAAAGTAAAAAGGCGATTATGCCTGCTCAGAACATTCAAATGCCTTCCCTTCCCACTGAGAATAAAATTCAAAGTCCTCATTACAGTTTCAGAGTGCACACATTATCTGGCCTAATTTACCTCTTCTTCAGCATGCTACAAGGCTGACTTACTTTCTGTTTCTTGAACACACTGGGTTTATTTTCTCTTCATGGCCTTTGTGCTCAGTTGAAATTCTCTCCCATCAGATCTTCTCAAAGCTGGCTTCTCATATTGGAGATCACAGTTGAAAACTTTCACTATATCTATCTCATAGTAAAACTAATAAATGTCTGCTGAATGAATGAATGAATGAGGCTTATAAAAGCTTTGTCATAAAATTAACCTGAGGAGCAAAGATGACTTGGGCAATGAGAATGCTTGTTTCTACAGATGATTTAGGGATATCTTGTATGAAAAAAACTAACATCTTTTTCTAGAGCACAGAAATAATGTCAATGTATGTAAGAGGAGAATAGGTTTCAGTCTAATACAATACTTTCAAAATTAGAATAGTTTATGCTTCTTTGGATTTCCTCTGTATTGAGCTACTCATATAGCTAGTAATTGGCAAATGTGTTAAATGAATGAATGGAATTATTTCCTATATACTTGGAGTTGACTTTAAATTCCAAAGTGGAGGCCATTGTAACTACTTGCTTTATTAAGAGTTCACTCTAGACTTTTACTTCACACCATAACTACTGTAAAGTCAAGACTTACTTGTTCACAGGAGATATGTATTGTAACACTCTGAGCTGTCAGCTCTCACCTGAGTGATGATGAACGTGATCTCAGTTGCCACAAATCTGTTCTCTACTCATCAAGGAAGCAAAAGTCCCAAGCCATGTATATGCCTGTCTTTTCTTACTTGTCATATATTCGAATAACACGCTGGTTTAGTCTGGCATTAACAAGCTATCAGAAAAAAACCTCAAATCTCACGAGAACAGAAAATTTTCACAAATTAAATTTTGCAATTTTATTTCTAAACCCAAAGATGGCTCAATTTTAAAAAGCCACTGGCTTTGCTATTGTTAAAGAACACGGTCCCTATTTAGAATTGCATCGGCCTTTAAAAAAAATCTATTCCCTATGCAATTTCATTAGTTCTTTCTGCAGTAATTGACACCAGCAATACTAGCTCTATTACTTTGAGTTAATTTTTAAATTTTTGTTAGAGTTCTTATTAATCCAACGACATTGTTTTCCTACCAGCACATTTTTGCATATGTTATTCTTCCTGACAGAGGATCCCATAATTCTCCCCCCCATCCCTCGGATCTCTATGCCCAGCCTTTATGATGCAGAAAAGTCTTAGCTAATCTTTGGAGAGTACTTCAGTCACCCAAATTGAGAGAATTCTTTATTTCTTAGAACTCCCACAGCAATTAAGGTCTAGACCACTAATCAGGCAATGTGGTAGCTATTCTCTAAAGACAGCCTCCAAAAATGTCTCCCTTACCTGTCTGCTGTTTCTCACATCAAGAGGTGGGATTTATTCTATCCCGTTCCCTAAACTCAGTGCTGATTTTGTGATTGCCTGGCCCAATAGAATGTGGTAAAAAGGGGTATTTTGGGAAACCCAACTTTGACTTTCTAACTCTTGGAGGTCTCAACCATGATGTAAGAGGTGCAGGCCAAAGAGGCCACATGGAGAGGTTCTGGAGGATGAGACATCTCTGGGAGACTGAGTCTACTGGGAGGGATCCTGAGAACTCAAGCAAGTGAAGAAGTCGTCCTGAACATTCTAGTCTAGCTTTGATTTGATTGCAAGAGTATGAGAAACTTCAAGTGAACCAGCAGAAGAACTGCCCAGCATAGCCCCAACCAGTCCACAGAAATAACTGCAGTTGTCGTAAGCCATTAAGTTTTAGAGTAGTTTGTTATTGCAGCAATAAACAAACAAAATAGGCAGTCGTGTTAGAAGCACAAATTTTTATGGCTCGAAGGGCTTAACATCTTAGCAAACTGTCATATGTCTTCAAGTTATTTTCTGTGTTATTTGTTCAAACTGTAAACTTCTTAAGGACACAGAATGTGTTTTAATGTTTTATATGCCTCTCATTCTCAAGCATAGTGCATTAAAAATAGTACATTATGAAATAATATTTAATATCTTGTCCACAGAATAAATACCTTAGAGTTTCACTTAATTTCTTTTGGTTCCTGGAAGCTTCAGAATAATGCAGATTTTGTTACAAAATCATTTACAAGATTTCAGAATCTGAAACATTATTATGCTATCATTTATATCTTATACATTTATTATTTTCCATATGTGAAGAAGCATTAATACAGTTATTCAACTATAATAATATAAAAAGAAAATAACTTTGAGCTTTCCCTTAGAAAGCTAAGTAGAAAAATGACTCAGTTGCATCCATAAACAAAGCAACATTTAAAATTCCAAATGACTAAGAAAAACATTTTATTTTATTACTCCAGGGCATAGAATCTATATTACTCGTAATATCCCAAAGCACTTTAGAGGACTTATGTGAGTAGCAATGAAATGATTGCATTTCCAGAAAGGACACTTAGCAAGTTTATTGCTGTTTTTTTCTGTACTTCATCAGTGACTCAATCTTTTGGCTAGACATTGTAACTCCTTCTGAATCACTGGAGGCTTGTTCAAAAAATATTTCAAATAACTGTGTACCTTTAGGGCCTCATTCTTAAAACCTTCAGGAATATTTCAGCAATTTCATGATCTCATGGGCTAATTACCTTTAGCTGTACAATTTTGCACCTATATCACATATTGTCTGAGGAATAAAGTGTACTAAATGTACCTGATAATGTATCTGGCTACATTTATTTCCTATTACAGAAGTGTTATAAGTATTCTGGGTCATTCATTTAATTTAAAGGCTTACCTTCAACTGAGATCACAAGTGGTATTAGAAAGCAAGATAATAAAATGATATGTAATTTTGAAAAGATAATTTAAAATGTTAGAAGCTGAAACTATAAACATAGAATATAAATCAAAATTTTAAATTTAAAGATGTTAAAACTATGTACTTATATAATATTTTTCATATGCATAAATTGGTCCTCAAAGCACATGAATTTTCTACATTTTCTTGCTGGTGTCATCTGGGTTTCCTCTGGTTACCCAATGTGAGAAAGAAATAGGATCAGAATAATAGTAAAAAATGTCCATTTAAGGTCACACCTCAAGGAACTGGAGAAACAAAAACAAATTAAACCTAAACCCAGCAGAATAAAAGAAATAACAAACATCAGAACAGAACTAAATGAAATTGAAACAAAATCACAATACAAAAGATAAATGAAACAAAAAGCTGGTTCTTTGAAAAGATAAATAAAATTGATAGATCACTGTGAGATTAACCAAGAAAAGAAGAGAGATGATCCAAATAAGCTCAATTAGAAATGAAACAAGATTTATTACAACCGATACCACAGGAAAAAAAAAAAAAGATAGTTCAAGGCTACTATGAACACCTTTACACACATAAACTAGAAAACCTAGAGGAGATAAGAAATTCTTGGAAATATACAACACCTCCAGATTAAACCAGGAAGAAATAGAAACTCTGAATGGACAAATAACAGGCAGTGAGATTAAAATACAAATTTAAAAAATACCAACAAAAAAGTCCAGGACTAGATGGATTCACAGCTGAATTCTATCAGACACTCAAAGAAAAATTGGTACCAATCCTATTGACATTATGCTATAAGACAAAGAGGGAATCCTCCCTAAATCATTCTATGAAGCCAGTATCACCCTAATATCAAAACCAGGGAAGGACATAACAACAAAAAAAAACTATAGGTTAATATCCTTGATGAATACAGATATAAAAATCCTTAACAAAATATTAGCTAATCAAATCCAACAGCATATTAAAAAGGTAATCCACCATGATCAACTGGGTTTCATACCAGGGATGCAGGGACAATTTAACATATACAATTCAATAAATGTG
Organism: Colobus angolensis palliatus; assembly: GCF_000951035.1. Lineage (NCBI taxonomy): Eukaryota > Metazoa > Chordata > Mammalia > Primates > Cercopithecidae > Colobus > Colobus angolensis. Next base: position 5,033,345 of record NW_012115500.1, on the reverse strand, counting down.
ATGCAACACATAAACAATTAAAAACAAAAACCATGTATCAATAGATGCAGAAAAAAAATTTGACAAACTCCAGCATTTGTGATTATTTATGATTTATGATTAAAACCCTCAGCAAAAACACCATAGAAGGGACCTACCTTAAGATTATAAAAGCTATCTATAACAAACCCACAGCCACCATAATACTGAACAGGAAAAAGTTGAAAGCATGTCCCCTGAGAAGTGGAACAAGACAAGGACACCCATTCTTGCCACTTCTATTCAATATAGTACTAGAAGTCCTAGCTAGAGCAATCAGACAAGAGGAAGAAACAAACTGCATCCTGCCAGGCATGGTGGCTCACGCCTATAATCCCAGCACTTTGGGAGGCAGGGCAGGTGGATCACCTGAGGTCAGGAGTTCGAGACCAGCCTGGCCAACATGGTGAAACCCGACCTCTACTAAAAAAATACAAAAAAAAAAGAAAAAAAAAAAATTAGCCAGGCATGGTGGCAGGTGCCTGTAATCCCAGCTACTCGAGAGGCTGAGGCAGGAGAATCGCTTGGACCTGGGAGGTGGAGGTTGTAGTGAGCCAAGATTGTGCCACTGCACTCCAGCCTGGGTGACGGAGCAAGACTCCATCTCAAGAAAAAGAAAAAAAAAAAAAACTGCATCCAAATCAGTTAAGAGCAAGTCAAACTGTCATTTGCTGATGATATTATCGTATACCTAGAAAACACTACAGACTCTCCCAAAAAGCTCCTAGAACTGCTCAATGAAATCAGCGAAGTTTCAGGATACACAATTAATGTACACAAATCAGTAGCTCTGCTATACACCAACAGTGACAAATCTGAGAATAAAATGAAAAACTCAACCCCTTTTACAAAACCTGCAAAAGTAAAAAATAAAATACTTAGGAATATACCTAACCAAGAGGTGAACGACGTCTACAAGGAAAACTACAAAACACTGATAAAACAGATGACACACATGGAAACACATCCCATGCTCACGGATGGGTAGAATTAACACTGTGAAAATGACAAATTCATTGCAAAAAGCAATCTACAAATTCAATGCAATTCTCATCAAAATACCACCATCATTCTTCACAGAACTAGAAAATATAATACTAAAATTCATATGGAACCAAAAAAATCCCACGCAGCCAAAGCAAAACTAAGCAAAAAGAACAAATCTGAAGGCCGTCACATTACCTAACTTCAAACTATACTATAAGGTCCTTGTTGCCAACATATCACGGTACTGGTATAAAAATAGGCACGTAGATCAATGGAACAGAATAGAGAACTCAGAAATAAAGTCAAATACTTACAACTAACTGATCTTTGACAAAGCAAACCCTTCTTGACATTGAATTAGGCAAATACTTTATGACCAAGAACCCAAAAGCAAATGCAAATGCAACAAAGATAAATAGATGGGACTTTAACTAAAAAGCTTCTGCACAGCAAAAGAAACAATCAGCAAAGTAAACAGACAACCCCCAAAGTGTGAGAAAACCTTCACGATCTATAAATCTGACAAAGGACTAATATCCACAATCTACAAAGAATCCCCTAAAAAAATAGCAAGAAAAAAAAATAATCCCAACAAAAAGTGGGCTAAGGACATGAATAGACGATTCTCAAAAGAAGATATACAAATGGCCAACAAACATATGCAACAATGCTCAACATCACTAATGATCAAGGAAATGCAAATCAAAACCACAATGTGATTTCACCTTACTCCTGTAAGAATGGCCATAATCAAAAACTTTAAAAAAAACAGATGTTGGTGAGGATGTTGTGAAAAGGGGACACTTTTCTACAGCTAGTGGGAATGTACAACCACTACGGAAAAGTGTGCAGATTTCTTTAAAATTGAAAAGCAGAACTATTATTTAATCCAGCAATCTCACTACTGGGTACTAGAAGAAAAGGAGTCGCGACATGAAAAAGATATTTGCAAACACATGTTTATAGCAGCACAATTCACAACTGGAAAAATATGGAATCAGCCCAAATGCACATCTATCAACGAGTGGGTAAAGAAATTGTGGTATATATATACACCATGGAATACTACTCAGCCATAAAAAAAATTAATAATAATAATGGCATTTGCAGCAATCTGGATGGAACTGGAGATCATTATTGTATGTGAAGAATTCGGGGATGGAAAACCAAACATCGTATGTTCTCACTCTTAAGTGGGAGCTAAGCTATGAGGACACAAAGACATAAGAATAATACAAGGGACTGCGGACTTGAGGGAACGGGTGGGAGGAGGGTGAGAGATAAAAGACTACACATTGGGACTTTGGGAGGCAAGGCGGGCAGATCACGAGGTCAGGATATTGAGATCTTCCTGCCTAACACGGCAAAATCCCGTCTCTACTAAAAAATACAAAAAATTAGCCCGGCATGGTGGCGGGCGTCTGCAGTCCCAGCTACTCCAGAGGCCGAAGCAGGAGAAGGGCATGAACCCGGGAGGCGGAGCTTGCAGTGAGCCGAGATCGCACCACTGCACTCCAGCCTGGGTGACAGAGCGAGACTCCCTCTCAAAAAAAAAAAAAGAAAGAAAGACTACACATTGGGTATGGTGTACATTGCTTGGGTGATGGGTGTACCAAAATCTCACACATCACCACTAAAGAATTTATTCATGTAACCAAACAGTACCTGTTCCCCAAAAGCCTATTGAAATTAAAAAAAAAAAAAAAAGTCCTAATACAGTATCCAAACAACTAAAAATACTCCAACCCAATACATTAAAGTTTTTATAGTTTAATATTTTTGAAGAATCAATGGGTTCTACAGAACAACTTATTTGTCAGAAATGCCTACCCAGTGTCTGCTTCTCCTTCCCTTAATTACAGAACCTTTACTGTGCTCAGCCAAAACCAAAATAAAACAAACCTTACTTTCTCCAGACTCCAGTGCAGCTAATGGTGGCCTATGACATGTATAAGTCAATAAGATAAAAAGCTTTTTCTTTCCTGATGCAGGCACTACCTTTTCCTGTTTCTCCTTTTATTCCCCCAGTGCAGAACATAAAGGTGATACCTGGATATGCAGTAGCTGTCTTTAGACTAGAGGGATATGCACAAAGATGAAGAAAGGCCTTCACAGAAAGACTGAGAAACAGGAAGAGCCCAGTACCCTGATGAAATAGTTAAGCCACCACAGAAAACCTAAATCGCCCACTTCCCCATTTTATCTATGCTGCTGTATGTGGGATTTTCATAACCTATCTTAACATTCCAGACTAATGCAAGTCCTCTAGATTATGGTTTAAATCAAAATCGTAATTCATCAGTGTTTACCCTCAACTGATTAAAATTAAGTTAAACTGACTTAGACACTAAACAAATACTTTATGTAATTTTTTTTTTTCCTTCCTGAGTTCTCCCACATCTGCTCTCTCCTCTTTATTTCAGAACTTCAAGCCTTTGGTGTAATTACTTCATACCTGACCCATCAAACACCTTCCAAATTAGTTTCACTGTCCCTATTATCTCTTAACCCACTCAGTTACTAGAATAATCTTCAAGAAACTCACTACCTCCAGGTCCCTACACTCATTCCACATCTCTGGTGTTTCAAGTCTCCCACCATTTGGAAGTCTTCCTGACAATCTCTTCAGTCTCATCCTATCCACCCGGCTTCACTCTAATCTGGAGTTACTCTTAAGGTTTATTCCTTCTTGTCTCATTGTACCACTGCCTGTATGTTTTCTGCCAATTGTGAACCCTCCTTTATCCTTTTCCACCATGTCTGAACTTAGTGCCAAAAAAAAAAAAAATTATATCAGGAAGACTTTCTGATTCAAATCTTGTACATTGCATCTCTGTGATTACTATGACCTTGATTGTTTTTCTGTATTATATATGATCACTATTTTTTAAATTTATTTTACTTTTTCTATTGGATACAATATATACTATCTCGGTGATAGGTACATTTAAAACCCAAACTTCACTACTACACAACTCATCCGGGTAACCAAAAACCACTTGCACTACTAAAGCTATTAAAATAAAATTTAAGGCCGGGCGTGGTGGCTCACGCCTGTAACCTCAGCACTTTGAGAGGCCGAGGCAGGTGGATCGCGAGGTCAGGAGATCAAGACCATCCTGGCTAACATGGTGAAACCCCCTCTCTACTAAAAAAATACAAAAAAATTAGTTGGGCTTGGTGGCGGGCGCCTGTAGTCCCACCTACTCAGGAGGCTGAGGCAGGAGAATGGCGTGAACCTGGGAGGCGGAACTTGCAGTGAGCAGAGATGGTGCCACTGCGCTCCAGCCTGGGCGACAGAGTGAGACTCCGTCTCAAAAAAATAAAAATAAAAATAAAATAAAATAAAGTAAAATAAAATATGAAAACAATAAAATAAAATTTTTAAATATATGACTGATTCTTAAAATTTTTCACTGGCAAATAGTTAAACAAATTCTATAGTAAGATACTCTGGTAAGGTTTGAATGTGTCACCCAAAACGCATGTGTTGCACATTTAATCTCCAGTACAACAGTGGGGAAAGGTAGAGTCTAAAGGGAGGTGTTTAGGTCATGAAGGCTCTGCCCTCATAAACAATTAATGGCAATCATCAAAGGGCTTTAGGCTGCAAGTTCCGTCTGTTGCTCTCTTGTGCATCTGTCTTGACCCTCCCACCATCAGATGAGAGAGCAAGAAGGCCCTCCCTAGATGCAGGTCCCTCAACTTTGAACTTCCCAGCCTCTGGAACTATAAGAAATAAATCTCTGTTCTTTATCAATTATCCAATCTCAGGTATTCTGCAACAGCCACAAAAAAAGAGACTAAGATATACTCTCAAATAGTTAGATGGTAACCTGAAGTACAGGGACAGTGTCTCTCTTTCACTCTACTTGATTGCTGAGCACATAGCAAGAACTAAATAAACAAACACTCCTAACAAGATTGAGTATATGATATATATTTAAAAATTCAGAAACTACTCATAAAATGGCACTCATAAAGGTATTACTCAATCTCAAAGGTTCGTATACAAGTATGGTTCATTAATACTTAATCCAAGATCCACTTAAAATCTAAACTGACAAAAATGTATATAGATTACTAAAAAATTTGTTGCAATAGTATATTGAAATATTAGATGACAATTTTAAAAACAGAAACTTTAATGGTTTAATTTACAACAAAATTTCAATGAACTTTCTAAAATTCCTAAAATTTGTAGTCTTGAAAACTGCCTCTATTTCACTAAAGAGTTTATGCAAAAAAACTAGTGAAATATATGTATTCTATTTATGAGTAAGGTAATTTTAAAAAAATCAGAGTAAAATTTTGGAAAAGAAAAAAATTATTTTGAAGGTTCTAACTTGAACTTATAATATAAATCAAATGTAACTATACTATACATATATTAGAGTCGAATGTCTTCCCCTGCATAGTAAATATCATGAAAACTCAATCCCAACTTTATTTTCATATTTGACTTATTTTTAGTAATGTTTCACAATTTCAAAGCCTTAAACTTCAATGCTAGTAGGGATAAAAATGAATGTTTTTCTTCATTTAAATTTTGGCAGCCTTAACTCTCAAAGTTCAGAAATAAAATTTGATTTAAAAGCCCACTAAGAACAAACTGTTTAATCAGAAATCTGGACTTCACAATTAAGTTGGTTCATCATCCACAAAATATGGAGAGAAAATTCACTGTCACAAAACATAAAAATGTTCATTTCCTTTCATTCTTTGTGGGTCAGAGTTAAGGAGAACAAAAACAAACATGTGCTTTTCTTGCTTTACCAGTTACAAAAAAATCTCTAAACAGTAGCTTTATATTATTCTTTACAACAAAAATGCATGTATTTTTGCACATGGGTAACATTATTTTCTTTATACTAACATATCCTAATAGTGGTTGATATGGTCGGGTTCTGTGTCCCCACCCAAATCTCATGTCAAATTGTAATTCTCAGGATTAGAGGAGGGGCTGGTAGAAGGTGATTGGTTCATAGGGGCAGACTTCTCCCTGGTTCTTCTCATAATAGAGTTCTCAGGAGATCTGGTTGTTTGAAAGTATGTAGCATCTCCCCCTTCTCTCTCTCTTCTTCCTGCTGGTCATACAAGACTTGAGACATGCCTGCTTTCCCTTCAGTTTCTGCCATGATTGTAAGTTTCCTGAGGCTTCCCCAGAAGCAGAAGCCTGTACAGCCTGAGAAACTATGAGCTCATTAAACCTCTTTTCTTATAAATTACCAGTTTCAGGTATTTCCTTATAGCAATGTGAGAACAGGCTAATACAGTGGTTTAATTGCAACTCATGTAAATTCCTCAAAATCTATAATTAGGTCACAATTCCATTTTAATTATATCCTTGACTCCCAAGTTTACAATATTCAAAGAGTTAGGCCAGGTAATCTAAGTTATCCATCCCCATAGTCTACTTCTACCCCAAAATTAAGAAACACTAAATCACTTCACATTATCCAGATCTCAATATTCACCAGGACTATTATCTTCAATCCTTGTGTCTACATGAAAAATGCCTTCATGGGCAATTTTGAGCATGTTTATGTGCATCAATTTACTTTTCTCTGAATCTTAAGTTTCTTGATTTGTGACTAAGTGAATAATTGTGAATATCTTTCTTACAGGCTTTTGTGGGGACTAAATACCTTAAATATTATGCAAACAGGGTATTTTCTGAAGTGCTTTTACTCCATAATGATTGCCTTGGTATTAATATGCTTTATATATCCCATGGTATTTCAGTAATTCTCTTTCTTCACATAGGAGGGTGACAAGGTAAGAGACAAACTAAATTTCCTCCATTCAAGTTTTCATTGTACATACAACAAAATGGACAGTTTTATTTACTCATTCACAAGAGAGTTGTTTCTCATGAGAAAAGCAACCTTGATAGGAAAAAGTTACATATAAAATGGATAGGGGTAGGGACAACACCAGACATGGAGGGTTATGTGTTCACCTACATTAGGATGGTTGGAAATGTAGTGCACAAGAAGAAGAGTAAGAGCTACTGAACATTGAAAAAAAATATATTGACAGTTCTCTGGAGAGAGTAGAAGCAGAAATTTTATTAATCGGAAACTTTGGGGAAAGGGAAACTTATCTGAAGAAAAACCTTAGAAATTTCTCTGTGAAATGCTATAGAAAACTCTATATTAGGCCTTTAAGAGAGCCTAAATTATGATCTCCATTATTCTTCAAAACATTTGAACACAGGTTTCTGTTCCTTTGAATGTGGCACAAAGACTAGGTCAAAATAAGATGAGTTTTAAGTCGTTTCCATCACTCATCCACTCAAAAAATATGTAACTCAGTGCTCAAGTGTCATAGGCATGGCAATGCATTTTGTGGGGGTACCATTCAGAATTACAGAACTCAATACCAGGTATTGCTTCCAGTAAATTACCACTCTAGAACTAAGTCTAGAGTACATTTTCACTATAGCCTGTCAAATTCTTGGGATTAAAAAGCAAAGGAGTGTGAGCAAGGCAATTAACTCTGTGCTATTATGGTTCCTAGAGAAGCGTCATAAAAGAAAAAGAGACATTGCTGAGTAAGTACAATTTAAGAAGGTCCCTTTTGGTACTGAATACACAAAGAACCAAATCCCATGTAGCACTATTATCTGCACACTAAATTCAGGAGGTCCAAGAAACTCCCTCAGAAAGCAGCAAATTGGACACTAGTTTTAATCTAGCCTGTTTAGAAACAAAAAATCTTAACAAATTTGAGTTCCCTTTGAATAGGAAAGATAAGATTTGATAGGAGATTTTCTTAGATGAGTTCAAATACTTAGCACTACTCTAGATTCCTTAAGGCCCTGGCTGTTGCTACTGGACTTACAATTGAGCAAGGTCTTAAACCAATGGTACAGGCTAATTGCTACCGGAAACATGAGAAAATATTGGAAAATACCATGATGAGAAAGAGAATATAATAGAGTCACGGGTAGTGCATGCCACTAAAATAATATAAATGTCAGATTTAAAGTTTTCAAATGGCTTATGAACTCAAATGCCTACAGAGGTGCTATAGTTAACATGAGTAAAGTCTAAATGGAGTGAACCAAAAATGTGTCTTCATCTAAAGGGAGAAGCTACTGTTTAGGTTCAACTAATTATGGATATATTATTGCCATATTGTCCAGTTTTTCAAAAGAAGCCAGAAACTAAACTTGTACGTGAAATCTAACTTTGAAATGTAATCAAGTAATTCCATTTTTTAAAATACTATGTGGGCCAAATAAAACTTATCTGCAGGCCAAACATATATACCTGGGCTGCCGGTTTATGGCTTCTAGTTCTCCCATCCAATTCTAGATGGCCAAGTGATGAAATCTCTCCATCTGAACACGAACCATTTTTCCTAGCTGGTCTATTAGATGTTAGGAACTCAACACAGAAATCCCAGAAACTCTCCGCTTAGCAGTACACTGTCTCTAGGTAGTGCTGTTGTTCATTAAAGAAACAGATCTTGCTGGCTGTGAATCCACAAATAATCTTCAAATTGAGACTAACATAGGTAATTTTTATTTTAAAATATATTTTTAGATTAGCTAAAAATATGTTTTTGAAACAAAATTTCAGCATGCAAGCCAAAACTGTCGTAATTCCATACAAGAGATATCTTTGCAACAACCCATCTTCCACCAGCAGTATTTCTCTCATAGGTAGCTTTGGACAAATCAAGAAGAGTGGTTCCAGTATGAGTCTTAACTCCAAAAAGATTGTTTTCTGTACAATTTTAAAAGAAATTACAGGAAATCATAGGAAAAGAAATCAGAAGAGAGGAGGACACAGAAAAAAGAATTAAATGCTACACAGACTTAGAAAGGTTATCCACAAAACAGCTTCTCTCCTTCAGTGCTTTTATATAAGCAAAATTAAAGATACTAGTGCGCTCAGAACTGTTATATATAATCGAGGTGGGGGATAAGATAGCAAACTAGACACAGCCACGAAGCACTGTTACCACTGAGAGAGAAAAATTTAACAAGTAAACCAACATAATTTGGGTATATCTTTGGAGAGAAAACACTGAGGGTGGATGGAGAGACAAGACTAACACTGAGGCTGAAGAGGAAGCTGACAACACTGAATCGGGTGCACCAAACAGCTCCTGGGGAAGGGATGAAGGGACTGAAGGACAGCTCAATCTCCCTGCAGACCACTGGGATCCTAGCTACAGGGAACCCCACACTCCCATGAGCCTGTGAATTGGCAGAGGGATATGGCCAGGGAGTAAGCAGACAGGGATTCAGCTGGCACAGAGCCCATGAGCTTTTGTGCATGGGGTGGCTCTAACAAAGTGCAGTCATAGATGCTCACTCCCAGGGCATGTCATCTCCCTCTGAGAAGCTCCAGCCCCAGCTGACTACCAAGCCAGGAAAGGGCAAGACTGGCTTTCCTGCAGGACTAGGGTACATCAGTTCTACAGGCTCTCCTGCCCACTAGCCCCTCCCAGGGCCCCTGTTGACCCACTCCATAGAAGTGTATGCATAGCACAGCCTCCAGGGCCCAGCCTGAGTGCTTTAATACCCTGAGTACTTTACTGGGAGCACTTTGTATCCCCCAGCAGAGCCAGAGCCCAGCCCTAAGCCACTGGCCCTCCCAACATGCCAAGGCTGTGGCACACAGCTCTGGAGTACTGAGCTAAGAGCTGTGGCCAGCACTCAAGCAGAGGAGCCCCTACTCTCACAGCACCAGGAGGGACAAGATGTGTGGCAGTGGGGTGTGCCTCTTTCCACAGGACCAGTTCAGAAAGAGTGTGGTCTATCTCCCCATCCTGGCCTCTACCTGATGAAGTGCCACAGCCTGGAACACTCAACAAAAGAAAAATGAGAGTGGTGCTAGTGATCAAAGGGGACTCCCTAAATGCCCAGGAGCAGGCCTGGTGAGAGTGTCATCTTTCTGCCCACCACAGAGCATGGTTATGAACACAGAAAATATAGAAGAGGCCAGGTGCGGTGGCTCACACCTGTAATTCCAGCACTTTGGAAGGCCAAGGCCGGTGGATCACGAGGTCAGGAGATCGAGACCATCCTGGCTAACACAGTGAAACCCCATCTCTACTAAAAATACAAAATTAGCCAGGCGTGGTGGCGGGTGCCTGTAGTCCCAGCTGCTTGGGAGGCTGAGGCAGGAGAATAGCGTGAACCCGGGATTGCGCCACTGCACTCCATCCTGGGCGAGAGCAAGACTACATCTCAAAAAAAAAAAAAAAAAAAAAAGAAATACAAAAGAGCTACACACCTTGATTAAGAATCCATCTACCAGCCATTACTCTTAAGCGCCTTCTACTGGATCATAGCTGAAACTACACCACCAAAATCATCTGGCTAATATACACCTCTGTGAAACCAAGTACAAGAATTAATTCACAAATAAAGATCCCATACAAAGTCATTACCCTCTAAATGCATCGAGAAATGAACCCAACTTACTATATTCAACCTATACCACAGTTAAGAGAATACTAGCCCCTCCAGATGAGAAAGAATCAGTGCAAGAACTCTGGCAATTCAAAAATCCAGAATGTCCCCTTAACCTCCAAATAAGCCCCCTGCTCCCCGAGGAATGGTTCATAAGCAGACTGAAATGACCGAAATGACACATATAGAATTCAAAATCTGGATGGCAAAGAAGCTCATTGAGATTTATGAGAAAGTTGAGACCCAATCCAAGGAATCCAGTGAAATGATCCAAGAGCTGAAAGATGAAATAGTCATTATAAGAAAGAAACAAACTGACCTTCTGGAACTAAAAATTCACTATGGAAATTTCATAATACAATAGAAAGTAGTAGCAGCAGAACAAACCAAGTTGGGGGAAAAAAAAAAAAACAACTCAAGAGCTCAAAGACCAGTTCTTCAAATCAACTCAACCAAGAAAAAAAACTAATTTTTTAAAAAAATTAACAAAATCTCTGAGAAATATGGAATTATGTAAAGATACCAAACTTACAAGTCATTGACATTCCTAAGAGAGGAGACAGAACAAGTAACATGGAAAATATATTTGAGGTTACATACTGTAAAAATTTCCTTAATCTAGCCAGAGAGGTTGACATGAAAATTCAAGAAATACTGGGAACCCCAGCTAGGTACTATACAAGACAACCATTCCTAAGGCATAGAGTCTTCAGATTCTCCAAGGTGAATGCGAAAGAAAAAACTCTTAAACACACCTAGAAAGAAAGGTCTGGCCACATACAAAAGGAACCCCATCAGCAGAAATCTTACAAGTCAGAAGACACTGAGAACCTATTTTCAGCATCCTTGAAGTAAAGAAATTCCAACCAAGAATTTAGTATCATACCAAACTACACTTCATAAGCAAAGGAAAAATAAAATCCTTCCCAGTCAAGCAAACACTGAGGGAATTTGTTACAATTAGACCAGACTTAAAAGATGTCTTTAAAGGAGTGCTAAATATGGAACTGAAACATGTTTTCTTACCACAAAATTAAACGTAAGGACATAGCCCATAGACACTATAAAGCAACTACACAATCAAGTCTGCCTAACAACCAGCTAACACAATGACAGGATCAAAATTTCACATACCAATACTAGGCCTGAATGTAAATGGGCTAAACATTCCACTTAAAAGGAATACATTTGCAATACAGATAAAACAACAAGACCCAATTATCTGCTGTCTTCAAGAGGCCCATCTCGCAAGTAACAACACCCACAGGCTCAAAGTAAAGGGATAAAGAAAGGTCTATCATGCAAATGTTAAAAAAAAAAAAAAAAAAGGCAGGAGTTGCTATTCTTATATCAGACAAAAGAGAATTTAAACCACCAACTATTAGGAAGGAGAAAAACAGGCATTACATAATGATAAAGAGAACAATTCAACAATAAGATGTAACTATCCTAATCATATAATCACCCAACATTAGAGCACTCAGATTCATTAAACTCCATTCTTGACCTAGGAAAAAACTTAGACACACAGTAATAGTGGGAGACTTCAACATCTCACTGGCAGCATTAGACAGATCACTGGGGCAGAAAACTAACAAAGAAATTTTGAACTTAAACTCAACACTTGACTGATTTGATCTAATAGACATCTACAGAATAACCTATCCAAAAATCACAGCATATACATTCTTCTCATCTGCACATAGAACATATTCTAAAATCGGTCACACACTGTCATAAAGAAAGTCTCAATAAATTAAGAAAAAAAAAGAAATAATATCAAGTACACTCTCAGACCACAGTGCAATAAAAATAGAAATCAATATCAAGATCTCTCAAAATTACACAAATACCTTAACAACTTTTTCCTGAATAACTCCTGGGTGAACACTGAATTTAAGGCAGAAATCAAAATTTTTTTTGAAATTAATGAAAATAGGGATACAACTTACCAAAATCTCTGGGATGCAGCTAAAGCAGTGTTAAGAGGAAATTCTGTAGTGCTAAACACCTTCATCAAGAACTTAGAAAGGTCTCAAATTAACTATCTAACTTTGCACCCAGAGGAACTAGGAAAGAAAAGAAAAAAAAAAGAGTAGAAACCAACCCCAAAGCAAGCAGAAGAAATAACTAAAATAAGATAAGAACTGAATTAAATTGTACATCTGGAAGAATGTGCCTATGAATCCATCTGGTGGGTTTTTCTTTTTATTTATGATTAAATTTTGGAACTTGTTATTGGTCTGTTCAGGGTTTCATGTTCTTCCTGGTTCAATCTTGGGAGGTACCAATTTTACTGAAACTACTCCAAAAAAATCAAGGAGGAGGGGCTTCTCCCTAACTCATTCAATGAAGCCAGCATCAGTCTGACACCAAAATCTAGCAGAGACACAATGAAAAAAGAAAACTTCAGACCACTATTCCTGATTAACATAGATGCAAAAATCCTTAACAAAATACTAGCAAACACAATCCAGCAGCACATCAAAAACTTAATACACCACAATCAAGGAGGCTTCACTCCTGGGATGCAACACTGACTCAATATATGTAAATCATGTGATTTACCACACAGAATTAAAAGCAAAAATCATATGATTATTTCAGTGGATGCAGAAAAAGCTTTCAATAAAATCTAACACTTCTTCATGATAAAAACCCTCAGCAGACTAGTCCATCTAAGGAGCATGCCTCAAAATAACAATAGCTATCTATGACAAACCCACAGCCAACATCATACTGAATGGGCAGAAGATAGAAATATTCCCCTTGAGAACTGGAACCAGATAAGAATGCCCACTCGTTACTCCTATTCAACATAGTACTGGAAGTCCTGACCAGAGCAATTTAGGAAAAAGAAAGAAGGAAAAGGCATTCAAATAGGAAAGGCAATATATCTTTACTAATGATATGATTCTATATCTGGAAAACCTTAAAGACTCCACCAAAAGGCTCCTATAAGTGACAAACAAATTCAGCAGTTTCAGGATACAAAATCAATGTACAAAATTCAATAGCAATTCTATACATCAATGACATTCAAATTGAAAGTCATGGAAGAAGACAATCCCATTTACGGTAGCCACAAAAAAATGGAAATACCTAGGAATACAGTTAACCAAGGAGGTGAAAGATCCTATAAGAAGAACTGGTCAGGCGTGGTGGCTCATGCCTGTAATCCCAGCACTTTAGGAGGCAACGGCAGGTGGATCATGAGGTCAGGAGTTCAAGAACAGCCTGGCCGATATGGTGAAGCCCCATCTCTACTAAAACTACTAAAATTAGCCAGGTGTGGTGGCACATGCCTAGAGTCCCAGCTACTCGGGAGGCTGAGGCAGGAGAATACTTGAACCTGGGAGGCAGTGATTGCAGTGAGCAGAGACTGCGCCACTGCACTACAACCTGGGCGACAGAGTGAGACTCCATCTCAAAAAAAAAAGGAACTATGAATGAAATATTGCTGAAAGAAATCAGAGAAAACACAAATAAATCAAAAAATGTTCCATGCTCATGGAAGAATAAATGTCATAAAAAACAGCCATACCACCCAAAGTAATTTACAGATTCTATGTTATTCCTATACAACTAACAATGTCATCTTTCACAGAATTAGAAAAAACATTCACATGGAACCAAAAAAGAACACAAACAGCCAAAGCAATCCTAAGCAAAAAGAACAAATCTGGAAGCATCATACCACCTGATTCCAAACTATACTATGAGGCTACAGTAATCAAGACAGCATGGTAATGGTACAAAAACAGACACAGACCAAAGGAACAGAATAGAAAACCCAGAAATAAAGCTGCACACCTACAGCCATATGATCTCCAACAAAGCTGACAAAAGCAATGAAGAACGCACCCCTATTCAATAAACGATGCTGGGATAACTGGCTAGCCATATGCAGAAAGATTAAACTGCACCCCTACACCATATAAAAAATTAAGCAAAATGGACTAAAGACTTAAATGTATGACCTAAAACTATAAGATTCATAGAAGCAGCCTAGGAAATACCCTTCTCAACATTGGCCTTGGCAAAGAATTTTGGGCTAAGTCCCCAAAAGCAATGGCAACAACAACAAAAATTGACAAGTGGGACCTAATTAAAAGTAAAAAGTTTCTGCACAGCAAATAAACTATCAACAGAGTCAACAGACAAGCTACAGGAATGAGAGAAAATATTTACAAACTATGTATCTAACAAAGGTTTCATATCCAGACTCTATAAGGAACTTAAATCAACAAGCAAAAAAACAACCCCATTAAAAAATGGGCAAAGAACATGAACAGACACTTCTCAGGAGATATACGAGTGACCAACGAGCATATGGAAAAGTATTCATCATCGCTAATCATCAAAGAAATGCAAATCAAAACCATAATGAGATACCCTCTCATACCAATCAGAATAACTATTATTAAAAAGTCAAATAATATTAGATGCTGGCAAAGCTGCAAAGAAAAGGGAATGCTTATACAAAATTGATGGGAATGTAAATTAGTTCAGCCACTGTTAACAAAACATAATAATATTCTCAGGTTACTAAGGGGTTTAATTAGGAATGATTAAATGTCTCAAACATTTATTTTGGCATCTTTGATATTACTAGCATAGCAAATCCCACTGTCCCATATTTCCTTCAAATCATTACCTTCTCCATGTTTCCCAGAGAAAAACCTTATCCTAATTTAAAGTTCTACCTATTAGTTTCACCTACTCTTGAACTTTTTACAAATAAAATCACACAGCACACAAAAACAAACAAAAAGAAGTGTTATAATCACGTTGTGGTTTATAAACTCAAGATAACATGAGTTAGGGCTTGGATACATCCAAAGAGTAGGATATTCACCATGTCAGCTTTCTCAAAAACTAGTGTCTTTTTTGTTTTTAGAGTTAGGTGTTAGATACCATTTCCTTCAAATCCTTAATTTTATACAGAGAGATGGACTTACTTTGCCTAAGTGTAGTTTGTGACAGCATCAAGACAGGCATCCAGATTTCTTAAAACATGCAGCAATGTTCTTTCTCTTGGATTATTATCCTTATAGTTAAGTAAAGTAATGGATGCATTACTACTGGCTACATGTAACTGGAAGAATTGATGCTCCCTCTCTATTAAGTCTTGCTAGTTGAAAATCCAGTTCTTATTTTGTGAATAAAACATCTGTACATGGACTTTGAGTACTAAAGAATCAGAAGCTCTTGTCCTAGAAGAGCTTCCATTCTGAACGGCAAAATACCAAAGAAATGTGAAATTAAAAGTTAAAAATAAGTTAAAATATAATTTAAGACAGCACAAGTACTCCCACAAGACAGATTAATTGCCAATAAAATGGGTCATGTACCTGATATTCAATATAGCCTTTTAAAAAATTATAACTCAATATTTTAAAGAAACACATCCACTTTTGTAGCATTATTTAATGGACAAACTTAAAATATCAGTATAACACAGGAAGGACAAGATACACTATCTACAAGTGAAACAAATAACTGTCTTCAGGTTATGGAATACAGCTTTCTGTCCCCAAGAGCATAAAATGTGCCTTTATAACACTTTTCTAAGGTACCCATTAGTTATGAATCCCTCAGAGTATTGAGTTATTGCCTTAAAATAAGACAAACTGGCCAGCCTAAACACAGCACAAGTTTCTGAGATGTTAATAGACAAACATTTTACAGTCAAAAAATACCTTTAAAAAGGGGGAAAATAAAATTCAAGTTTTATAAAAAACAACTCCAACTTTAGGAGGAAGAAGACATTCAAAACGATTTCAAAAACAAAACTAATGAGTTTGCTAATTATTTGCTTAAGAATGATTAACAAGATAATAATTAAATGTTCTTTTAAACTCTAATAGGTACAATTTCTAAACAGTAATTATTTGCATTTGCCTCCTGGAACACTTTTATTCATGAAAAAAATGGTAATAAGGGTTTTAAAGTAAATAATTGAACACACAATTTCAATGTGAAAATTCTTTTCCACATGGGTTTTATTAAAAGTACCTTTCTGAATATTAGTTTCATATTCAATTAAACTACTTTTATTTCTAGGTGGATTGGAAATACAGTGACCAATTGTCCCAGTTTGCTTAGGATTGAGGGGTTTCCTGAGATGCAGGACCTTCAGTACTAAATTGTAACAGTTGAGCAAAGCAGGACAGTTGGTCATCCTAGTTGGAGTACATGTGTGGCCAATCTGTGTTCCCAATGAAAACAAAAAGAGCTAGATAATATACAGAAACCATTTAATTGAAGACAGCAAAGATCTGCTACAGTGACAAGAAATGGAGGGAATAAGACTCCAAAAGGGAGACACTTAAAGAGGTGAGCTGATGTTTATCGATAATTTTACCATGGAGACATTTATCAAGTCCAGGCAAATGGAGGTTGAGACTCCAGGCTATTGTAGTACAGCTTTTATGGAGACCTAGGACTTTTAATTAAAAAGTCAGATTTTCCTTCAGAATATTTATAGAATTTTTATATTAGGTGGACGCAAAAGTAATTGCAGTTTTTTGTATGTAGATATTAGGTTGGTACAAAAGTAATTGCAGTGGCAAAAATCGCAATTACTTTTGTACCAATCTAATATCTACATGCAAAGACTCTGAAGAGCAAAGCAGAGTTTTTGGCATTCTCACATGTCAAAGATTAGCATTCGTTCGGTACATGCCAGAAGAAGGGCTGCAAAAAAACACAGCAAGCTCCCAGTTAAAACACCTGGAGGGCCAATGGTAAAAAGAGGCCGAGTGAGTCTCATGAGAAATACAACTAAGCCTTGAAATTAGTACAGTCACTAATTACATTAAGGTGCTTAGCTAGCTATCTGCATAGTGGGGAAAAACATGATCCCTCTGTGGAGGCAAACATCTTTTTTTTATTTAACAAAATATCCATTATTTGAAAAAAATTTATTAGTAATGCCAAAAGACAGGACTACATGATCAAAAACCAAGAAAACAAAAAACAGATACTCCAAATATTGGAATTAGTTGATAATTACCTTAAAATAAATATAATTAATATGTCTAAGAAACAAGAAATAGATAAAACAATTAAGAATTACCTCAGAGAATATTAATAAAAATCTTTTAATAATCAAATGTAGGCATGCAAAGAAAAAAATACACATACACACGATCTGAAATGTAGAACCCATTAGATGTTTGAGAGTAGATGAAACGGATGACAAAATTAGTGAAATAAAAGACAAGTCAACAGAAATAGCCAAACTTAAAGAGAAAAAATTCAATGGGAAAAACGGAAGAGTATAAGAGATATGTGGGACATAATCAAATGTCTAAGAACAATACATAATTAGAATCTCAAACAGGAGAGAGAAAATGGGGTAGAAACAATACTTGAAAAGATAATGGCCAAGGATCTCCCAAACTGAAGAAAAACACCATCCTATGGTATCAGAAAGCTCAGGCAGGAAGCTCAAGCAGAATAAAAAGGGAAACAACAAAAAAGACAAATCCTTTACATCCCTTGTAAGCTGGATTCCTACGAATATTATTCTCTTTGAAGCAATTGTGAAAGGAAGTTCATTCATGATTTGGCTCTCTGTTTGTCTGTTACTGATGTATAAGAATGCTTGTGATTTTTGCACATTAATTTTGTATCCTGAGACTTTGCTGAAGTTGCTTATCAGCTTAAGGAGATTTTGGGCTGA
>NW_012115500.1:4968416-5012457 GCF_000951035.1 Colobus angolensis palliatus | reverse complement strand
ATGTACATGTACCCTAGAACTTAAAGTATAATAATTAAAAAAAAAAAAAAAAGACACATCCTAGGAAAATGAATCAAGTAAGAATGCTGGAAACCAGAAAGAAAAACCTTTAGCAACACATTTTTTAAAAAAGATCTATTACTCTCTATAAGCCTCATTAACTTCTAAAAAAAAGTGAGAAGCCTGAAGACATAAAATGACATTTTTAACATGCTACAATAGGCAATCTAGACTTTCATATCTAATGAAAATATCTTTCAAGTTTAAAGTAAAATATTTCATCAGAAAAAAAAAAAAAAAAACAGGGAATGTACTACCAAGAAACAGTCCCTACAAGAAAATAGTGAAGAGTGTTCTTCAGATTGTTTAAAAAATATATAAATAAATAAAAATAAAACCTAGATCCCATAGGGAAATATGAAATTGTTAAAGAAAAATGATCAACAAAGAAAATGGTAAATGTGATAATATAAATATTCACTTAGTAGTGACAGTACCAATTGATACTAGTAATACTACATTTGTGTCTATATGGTTCAACAAATGTAAAATTAAAATAATCAAAAGGCAGCAAGTAAATGGCATTAAAGCCTTTTAAGGTTCTAGAAATAGTCAACAGTGCAGATTATAATCTTTAGTAAAAGTTTATATAAATAGCAGATTGATAGAGGATCTAACAAGTCAACGATGCATGTTATCATTCCTAGCATAAGAATATATAACTAGAGTAATAAAGGATAAAATGAATCATAAAAGTTAATTCAAAAGAAAATAAAAGCAAAAAGAAAAAGGTACTTAAAGCAGCTGGGTCACATACACCAGCAAATAGTAAAATGTATAATAGAAACCAAACGTAGCACTAATTATATTAAATGTAAATGGACTGCAAATTCCAATTACTAAGACTAACAGATAAGATGAAAACACAAAACCCGAATATACACTGATTATGAGACACACTTTAAAGAATGCAGGATGTTTGTAAGTATCATGATGGAAGATATATATCATACAAATGCTAACCAAACAAAACTCTTATAGCTAGTTGGAAATAGGAAATGCCAAGTCTCAGTAAGGTAGATTCCTTCAAAAAGGAAATACAGGCAACATGGATTAGAGATGATAATATCTCAAGAAAACAGTGTAAATAGTTGTTTTATGTCAAATCGCTATCCCTCACTAAATCCAATCAGAAGAAGTGTCATACTTCAATGTAGCTAATATAAACAAAAAGTAGCCTCTGGAGTAGCAATCCCTCTTTTGCCAGTTTGGCTCAAGTAAAAGCAAAATACAGAGGATAGGACAAGAATTATCTAACAGGGGTCAGCAAACTTCTTTTGTAAAGGGGCAGATACTAAGTACTTTGGCTTGTAAGATACACAGTATTTGCCGCAACAACTCAACACTACCCTAAGTTGTAGTATGAAAACAGCCACAGATAAGCAGCACATGTGTGCCTGTGTTCCAATAAAGCTTTATTTACAAAAATATTGCCAACCTGTGATCTAGACCAGTTGTTCTCAAAAGCATGGCCCCTGGATGGCAACACTAGCATCACCTGGGTACCTGCTAGAAATACAGATTCTCAGCTCCCACCTAAGTAGAATCAGAATCCCCATGAGCAATCTGTATTTTAACAAACCTTCCAGGTGATTTTGAAGCTTAGTAAATCTTGAAAGCCACTAATCTAGGGAGTATACTGTTATTAAACTTATCTAGAGCCACAAGGTCCTATATTGATTGTCAAGATTAAAATACTGAGGAGGAAGAACTAAATATCTATATTAAGGTCTCATACCCATCTCATGTTCAGCAATTGAGACCTAAAATCAGGTTGAGGATTTTAAAGTAAAAATGAAACCCACAGTTGACATATAGATCACCCATAACCATGAAGTCAAAACTGAAGTCATCCTGATTTTCCCAAAAAGGAAAATATGTGGCCAAAAACAGTAGTTACTAAATGTACACATGGGGAAACTGAGGCTCCAGTTAAATTACTTGTTCAAGGTCTCACTGACTCTCTTCAACATTCAGTTAATCTAACAAACACATCTTTCCCCACCTCTAATGAACTCCATATTCTAGATTATCTTTTCTAACTCAAGTAGGGACATATGTAGCATATAAACACCCCAGACAATAGAGAAAACAAGCCAATACATTTATCGTATCACTTTTACTATCCTCATTTTGACTTTGGTCAAGGAGGCTTTTGGCTGTGTGGTATCACACAGATACTATCACCTACTTCTATTGACTCTACCAACTTCCCTCATCTTACTCCACTTACATACACACACGCACGCGCGCACACACACACACACACACACACACACAATCTCTCTCTTTCTTTCTCTCTCTCCCCTTTCCACTTTGCCTGTTTCAGGGACAAGGCGGTGGGATTAACTGCATAATTATCATGATCTATCACTATATAAAAGAAAAGATGGGGAAAACATCGTTTAAAGAAAAAAAAAAAAGACATTACTTCTGATCACATTAGTTCTAACCGCCCTAAAACCAAAATTCCCTAGTCCAGCTCTTAAAGGAAAAACAACATTTTGATATTAATTACATTTACAGAACTATTCAGCATTAACTACATATTCTAGTTGTGTTTTTTTCAAATTTTTCAAAAATGTAAATTTGACTTCTTGAGAAGTCCTATTTATCTATAACTATTTTTGTTCAGAATATAATTCTATGTTAAACATGTATACTTATATGACAAATAAGATTTAAATTTTTTCACATTAATGCTTTAAAAAATTACTAATTTAGTAACATATATTATATATATTACTATATTATGCTGAACTACGAATCCATGAGGCTTTCTGTACAAGACTGACCACATAGGTATTCTTTCCCTTAGGTGTCATTAAAGTATAAAAATGTGTAAGTCAATATACAGATGGCAAATAAGCATATGAAAATAAGTTCATCATCAGCTATTATGGACTAAATGTGTCTCCCAAAATTCTTATGTTGAAATCTAATTACCGGTGTGATGGTATTAGAAGGTACGACCTTTGGGAGGTAATTAGGTCATGAGAATAAAGTCCTAATAAATGAGATTAATGTCCTTTAAAAAGAGGCAGAGAGCTCTCTGGCCTTCTTTCCTCCATGTGAGGATAGAATGAGAAGCTAGCAGTCTGAAATTCAGAAGAGGACCCTCACCAGAACCTGACCATGCTGGCACCACGATCTCAGACTTTTGGCCCACCAACACGGTGAGAAAAGAATGTATGTTATCTATAAGCTATTCAGTGCATGGTATTTCACTATAGCAGCCTAAACTAAGACATCCGTCACCAGGAAAATGCAAATTAAAACCACAATTCTACATATTCTTGTCAGAACAGCTAAACTAAAAAATAGTAACATTACCAAATATTTGTGAGAATATTAAGAATGTGGATTTCTCATACACTGCTAATGGAAATGTAAAATGGTACAGCCACCCTGGAAAATCATTTGGCCATTTCTTTTTAAAAAATTAAACCTGAGCCAACTGAGCACAGCAAGTTGCACCTGTGATCCCTGCTACTCAGGAGGCTAAAGCAGGAGGATAACTTGAGCCCAGCAGTTGGAAACTGCAATGAGTTATGATCACACCACTGCACTCCAGATTAAGTGACACAGCAAGATCTAGTCTCTTAAAAAAATATAAATAAATAAAAATGAGGCCTATACTTACCATGAACTCAGAATAAAACTCCTAGGCATTTCTCCCAGGGAAATTAAAATTTATGTCCATATAAAATACTGCAGATGACCCTTCACAACAATTTGTAATAACCAAAACTGTAAGTAACCAAAATGCCCCTCAATTTAAGTGAATAGTTATGCTAACTGTGGTACTTCCATACTACAGAATACTACTCAGTAATAAAACAGAACAAACTACTGATACATGTAACAACTTAAGAAAAAAATCCAATGCCCAAAGGTCACTTCCTGTATGATTCCATTCATATGACATTCTCAAAATGACAAAAGTATAGACTATAGACGGAGAAGAGTTCATGGTTGAGAGTTCAGGGTTTAGGAATGGTGCTAGGGTAAGACACATTTTAAACAAGGTGTAATTGTAAAACGATAACACAAGGAGACCTTTTTGGTAATGAAACATTTCTAATTACAGTAGTGTTTAAACAAATCTACACCATAAAATGGTAACAGAACCACATGTACACTGTACCTATACGAAATTCCTGGTTTTGATATTATACTATAGTCACGTAGGATGTAACCTTTGGGGAACTGGGTGTACTGTACATGGGACTTCTCTGTACTATCTTTGCAACTACATGTTGAAATCTATAATTATTTCTAAATAACAAGTTAAAAGTAACAACTATTTGATGATATACAATAAACTTCCAAATTATCTTATTTAGGGGGAAAAATTATCTATTAAATCCATGAGACCTGAAGAAAATAAGTCATTTGCTCCATCATTTCTATTATTTTGGTTTTGGGAGGGAGAGAGGTTTTGAAAAACCTACCTGATGTTTATAATTGTCCAGTTGAGAAATTATAACATTACTACTGGCATAATGTAAAAGTAGATTGCTTTGCTTTGCAAAGACATTAAAAGTTAAAATATTGAAAGTGCACCTAGATTTGACTGCATTTGTCTTTCTTCAGAGATTAAATTCCATAGTTAACTGTGGCTAAATCTAAATATATAAACTTAATTCTAAGAAGTACATTTTCAAAGCATTTAATATAGTAAGATTTCATTTTTGATACATAAAATATTTGCAATAGCAACAAAAGCAAACTGAACTAGAGGACATTTAAAATAAAAATAATAGTAATTCTCATAAAAGAGTTAAATAGTCCTACGCATTTACTTGAGATATTTCATGCCAGAAAAAAAATACGAACACACACATCACTTATAGCCAATATTTAATAATCCCAAATTGATGTGTAAAAAAGTCTTTATAATCTGTTACCGCCCAAAAGAAGGCATCATAATAACTTTCAAGAATATATTCTTTGACTTCTAACCTCTGCTCTTCTTTAGAATTACCTGTTAAGAGGGGAAAAAATAAGATTAATATTATATCTATGAAAAACAAAACATCATTCTTTAACAAAAAGTTAAATAGTCCTGGGTGCATAATATGCAAGACTGACTTTATAAAATCCAATTTGGAAGATGATTAGGGAATCTTTTGTCTTATAGTCTTAGATTTCTCTAAAAACAGTCTTATCTCAATGAATATGAAACATGCCTAGATTCTAAAAACCTGGCTTTATTAGTTACCGCTAGATGTTAATTTCTTCCACTTTAAATCAAAAGTGTTCAGATTAATGGTTTCGAACTTGAAATTTTTAGACAATTTAGTTATCTAAATTAGGAGTTACATAATACCAGTTAAGGAGTTAAACAATATTCTAAAACTCAAAAAGTCTATTATAAATCAGACATTTCACAACTATAAAGGAGGAAAAATCCACTGCAACATTAAATTTCTTATATTTGGACTGGAATTATAATCATTTGAGACTAAAACTGGTCATCTTATGCTGAACAACTTGTTAAGTAGATTATTTTTAAAATATATAGTCTGTGTGGTACAAATTTTTTAAAAAAGGAGATTTTTAGTTGTAAAAAGACTGACAGCATTAGTCAGAATATTTGTTTTTTTTTTTAAACTTATCTACGATTTTAAGTAAACAAACCTACAGTTTATTAATACAAATCCTAAATTTAAAAAATACATGCATATTCTTCAATATCTGAAGCATTGGTTTTCCTGAAGAAAAATATTTACATTGACTTTAACAGTCTAGAAATTTGTCGGAATGTTTATAATTGCAAGATAATTTAAAATCCCTAGAAAATGCCAAGACATGCACACTTCTAGACTTCCACAAGACCATCAAATAAATCTGTATCTAGGTTAGTACTTCTCTGTTCTACAAGATAATATCATGTGTACTTCAAAAGAAAGTTTGAATAGTCAAATGAATTTACAAAATGCTGAGTATATTATGTACTCAAATAAGCTTACAAAATACTAAACAGAGTTCAACAGGTTTCCTTACTGCTGTATTTCTCTCTTGGCCTTTCATAACTTTATATAACTATAGTTATATAAGACATTAGGATTATGAGAAACTTGATACAGGGCGCATGGGAACTCTAAACTATTTTTTGCGCCTTCTTATTTTAAAATAAATTTAAAACAAAAACGTCTACAAAAAGGTAGACTGTCAAAAATAAGTTTCTCTCCTCTATCATCCCCAGTCAACTGTGGTTGCCAGTTTCTTACATATTCTTATAGAAACAAGTTTTACGATAATACTGTGACTAATCAAGGAAGTACAGTATGCCAGGTTATCTACACTTATTTGACCACAGAAGTGTTTAAGGTAGGGCCTTGATTAACATCATTTGGAAATAACACTTTCAGGAACATATCTGGAAAATTGCGCCGTAGACAACATATTCTTAACATTACATAAAAATAACAGTAAAAAGCAATCATCTCTACTTGTATTTTTTTTTTCTTTTTTTTGAGACGCACTTTTGCTCTTGTTGCGCAGGCTAGAGTGCAATGGTGCCATCTCGGCACACTGCAACCTCTGCCAAAACAAAGTTAAAAGAAATCAAATAGTGATATGCTTTGGCTTTGTGTCCCCACCAAAATCTGATCTCGAACTGTAATCCCTTCATGTTGAGAAAGGGAGGTGATTGGATCATGGGGGCGGTTTTTCCCATGTTGCTCTTCTGATAGTGAGTGAATTCTCTTTCCTTCATAAATAACCCAGTCTTGGGTATTTCTTTATAGCAGTGTGAAAACGGACTAATACAATGAGGTAATTAGGATAATTTTAAACGATCAAGAAGAAAGTAAGTTTTGATAAATTTCAAGGTGATATATCTTCTCCGTCTACAGATTAGCAGTCTGTAGGAACATGAATGTTTCCTCTAAAGCAGTGGCCATTAATATTACCATTGGAAATCAATAATATACATATAGAGGTAATCTAACTCCTTAATTAAAATAATTAACTCATAAAAGGCCAAATATCGACTCAACAAAGCTGAGTAAGGTATACAAATCAGGGAGAGGTGATGAAACGAGTGATAATTTTGAAGTTTAATTCTTGCTCGAGAAAAGAAATCTGGATTTTACCTTTGCTGCAGCCAGTACATGCTCCTTGTTAATGACTCTACACTTACTCTCACAAGCGTTTGTCCTGGACTCTTCTGCTAATCGATGAACAAACAGTAAGCAGTTCAGATGGACCTTTAAAACAGAAAATCCAAGTGGATTTTTAAGCTCAAATACTGATGCACTGAAATAATGATTTTTAAAAATTAATTATCTCAAAATGTATTGTTATACTATTTACCATTGTGATTAAGTAAATTAAGTCTATTTAAAATTACATAGAATTCAGTCCCTCTTAGATTCCCTACAGAGAGACTTGGTCACTGCAATACATAAAACAAGCTATGCAAGGCAGACCAAAGGCCATTTTGTAAAGCATCATTATATATCAAAATGTATGTAAGATTCACTTAGTAACAAATATTCCTGCTTCTGATTCCAAATGGATTTTAATTTATAACATAATTTAAAATTTCCAGAAATTTTTAAATCAAAACATACCAACAACTACATTTTAGGCTATTATTCTACAATCTGAGGTCAAAGATTTTTAAACAGATATATTTAATTTGAAATATTTGTTTAAAAACATGTTAATAGTTGAAAATGTTTAAGTCTGCTAAATTGAAAAGTGTATGCACAAAGGTCAAGTTATTTGTCATCCAACAACTATCATAAAATAACCATACTTACTATTAATAATTTTCAAGCCTCTTTTAAAAATTTATTTAAAATAGGTTATATAAGCAGACTGAAAAATTTAAAAGTCAATAAAAAAACTATAGTTATGTAAGATATGAGAACTGTGGAAAGCTGGGTAAAGGATACATGGAAACTGTGTACTATTTTTGCACCTTCTTTTGAGTCTATAATTATTTTAAAAATATAAAACAACAAAGTTTATAAAAGGGTAGACTATCAAAAATAAGTCTATTCCCCATCTCATCCCCTAATCAACCATTGCTGACACTTTCTTGTACATTCTTACAGAAACAAGCTCTATATAAGCAAAACATGTACTCATCATCAGATAATATATCAATATTATCTGATTACATATATATATAAACAAATGCTGATATGTCATATAAAATAACATTTTGTTAAGTATTTTACTCAAAATCACCATCCAAAGCAACAAAAGTCCTAATCTACAAGCACATTCTTTGGAGAAAAGTTAAAGTACATGTAATCCAAGCAGAAGACAATATGAAGTGAGCTAAAGTTGTATCTCAGTCTCCAATATAGGATCATATGTAGTACTCTTATTTATATTATTGGACGTATCTTCCCCATCCTTTACATCTGCCAGGTACCTGAGGGCACTACCAACTTAGATCCAATTGGATAGTGTCTTTAACATGATTTATTTTGTTATTTACATCATGGCAAGTGATCTTTGCAGTTAGAACAATTTAGACACAATACTTAATATTCACTATCTTGTGTACTGAACACTCTCCCACAGTTCATCAAATGTTAAATAACTAGTAATATGGTATTTTAATGCTTTCTATAATGCAGAAATCTTTAATAGATTGTTATATAGGTGTTTAATAATGTTCTAGTGATATGTGGAGAAAACAGAGGTTTGGGAATTTAAACAAGATGAACAATCTATAAAAGGTGGATATTCTTTTGGTACATTTTTGATGCACTATCTTCTTTGATTCTCACAAGAACTCCGAGGTAAAGCAACCCAATACCAATTATTTACATTATACTGTGCCAATTATTTTTTAAACTTTCAATGATAGCCCATTTATTTTGGTAGCAAAAACACCCCATAATATGGCACAATTTCATTTGTTAATCTATACTTTGTACTTCTAAAAGTAAATAGCTTCCAGATACCCTCAGCATAAATTCCAAATTCCTTGACACTAAATCCCACTTGACTGGGGTTCTAGTTTCACCTCTCACTGTTCTAAGCTTCCAGTTCTACACTAAGCCTTTTGAATTTCTTTGAGAATTCAAATGCAACCTTGCCTCTAGGCATCCTACTTATTTATAGACTTCTCTGAAAAGTCCAGCTTCCCCCAATATGTAAGGTTAATATTGATCCACAGCACTCTGAACTTCCTATCACTGCATAGACTACATCATGCTGTAATTTCTCACTTAGCTGTCTTCCTCAGTGTACTCTAAGGACACGAATTATGCCTAGCCTTTTCAACACTCTATCCCCAGTGTCCCTTAACACGTTTTTTAATACATAGTAGGTAGCTAATAATTATTATTGCATGAAGACCCCACCAGATCTCCCCAAATAAGGCAAAAAAAAAATTTTTTTTTAATCAGATTCGATTAAACCACACTGTCTTAAGACTTAATTCACTAACCTAGATGGAATACCCTTTCCTCTTCATGGTCATGAGCCGTGGATACTGTGATGATTAATACTGAGTGTCAACTTGACTGAAGGATGAAAAGTATTGTTCCTGGGTGTGTCTGTAAGGGTGTTGCCAAAGGAAAATAATATTGGAGTCAGTGGACTGGGCAGACCCACCCTCAATCTGGGTGGGCACCATCTAATCAGCTGCCAGCATGGCTAGAATAAAGCAGGCAGAAGAATATGAAAGTACTTGACTTGCTGAGTCTTCCAGCCTTCATCTTTCTCTCGTGCTGGATGCTTCCTGCCTTTGAACATCAGACTACAAGTTCTTCAGCTTTTGGACTCTTGGACTTACACCACTAATTTACCAGAGGCTCTAGGGCCTTCGGCCACAGAGTGAAGGCTGCATTGTCGGCTTCCCTACTTTTAAGGTTTTGGGAGTGGGACTGGAACTGGCTTCCTTGCTCCTCAGCTTGCAGATGGCCTACTGTGGGACTTCACCTTGTGACTGTGTGAGTCAATACTCCTTAATAAACTCCACTTCATATATACATCTATCCTATTAGTTCTGTCCCTCTAGTGAACCCTAATACAGATACTGAGATAAATTAGTATTACTTTTTCAGATCTCACAAACATTTTTTCAAGCAACCTATATCTGTCATGAAACAGTTAATTGAGTGGTGCTACTCCAATGCACTAAGGTTTATATTAAAATGGTCAGAACAAAAGTTAGTTTTAGGGTATTAGCTAGGCATTCTAACTTGAAAAAGGTAAGCTATTCCATCAATAAGTTACTTTCAAAAATCTGCTTGCTTAAAAGTAAATCAAAGGAAAATTTATAAAGAAATACTTATTGACAGTCTCAGTTGACAGAAAGACTGGGCCAGTCTGACTTCCTCCTCCCATTGTCATAGCACTTTTGAATTTTACATGAACTATAAGCACCCAATATTTGCACAGCATTTCTTTACATTTAACATGTTAACTCTCTCCGTAGTATCATCCCTGGGGCTAAACAATCAAATAAGGCATAAAACAAACAAAATAACAAACAGCCAGTGAAGAATGATAAAATAACACAAAGAAATTATAAATAAAATGCTAGAAATAACATCAATCCACATAGAGTTGCATTTACAAAATTAATTGTAGACTCAGAATGTTGAAGCTCTTATGCAAAACACCAGGAATACAAAAATTTCCAAATTCAAGCTCCCAGACTAGTAGGATAATAAAACCCATAAAAAAAAAAGGCAAATGTGTGACAACAGATGATGGAGAAGAATAAGATTGATCCTTTCTAAGGACATTAAGGAAAGCTTCACTGAAGTAACATACGAACTGGATTTTGAAAAAATTATAGGTTGCCAAGTAGAGAGAAGACTTCTTCAAGCAGAAGAAACATCATGTACAAATGCAGCATAAAAGTAGATTAATTTTGTGTTAAAGATAATGGGAGACAAAGAAGGAGCTACTCATTCTCCTCAAGAAGCTGCATACCACACTAGGAGGCATCAACATATGAAACTCCTGGACAACAGTGTTAAGAGTCCCAACAGCTCAATTGTATGATGTATACTCTTACTGTTGTCCAAGTTCAGAAAAAAGAACCGATCAAAACTAACTGCCTTAACTACAGAAAACTTTGTGGATGATGTGGGATGCAAGTGAATTACACTTCTACATAATCTCATTTGATCTTACCTTAGGTCTTTTCATGATTCTAGCTTTTCTTTACAAAGGCTGCTCCCTTTAATTTTAAGGTTCCTCTCACTTAATCTTGGAATAACTTTCAGGTGTAGTTTAATGCTAACTCATTGAACTTTCTGCTAACTCACTGAACTGGATAAGATTATGAAGTGTCAAAGGTGAACAGAAAGCTCCAAACCATGCCATATACAAGACAGTGAAGGGGAACTGTTTAATGAAAGCCAAAGACGACGAGCATACTACCTGGGAAAAGCTAGTGACCAAAAGAACATTCTATACCCCATCAATGCAACCACTTGAAATTTCAACTCACCCACTTTCCCACGCCACCTGGATCCCACCACACTATGGAGCTCCTCTGTCCATGGGTTCTTCGGAGGAAGAAAGGGGTAGATGTGGGAGGATGCTAACTACTTGAGAAATTTCAACTAAGCAATTTGCACCAGCTGGTAGTCTCCTGGATATCTTTGATCAGGTACATTTCCTCTCCCTCCACTTAGAAGCCCCAGTGAAAGCTCCATAATACACTATGTAAAAATGTTTTGCAAGTGAATTTCATTTTAATTCCGTTCATTTGTGCCACCTCTATCACCAGCATGGGGTAGTTAATTGGGGTCGAAGCACAAGACAGCCTGTATTGCTTCTTCTTACAGGATTTAAGAAAGTAACAAAAAAGAAGGACAGGAGATAGAAGGAATACTTTTCTGGGGGAAAATGTGTTTTTGTTGTGTTTTGGCTTCAGAGACCAAATAAGGAGAAAAGTGGCGATAATTCTATAGCAGTTTAGCAAAAAGGAAGAAACAGATAGGGTAGCAGTGGAGAACTCCGGGAAGTAAAAGAGTAAAGAGGAGGTAGAAAAACCAATGTCGTTTAAGAACCGCTAGGATGATGCATTCCTAAGACTATTCATGCAGTATGCTCTTATTACCCACAATTCTGTACCTTGATCTCCTGGAAATTATGTGTCCATTTGTAATGGCTCCTTTACTCAAAAAGCCAAGGACAAGATACCGAACATGCCTCCTGTGGTTTAAACCTAGAGAAATAGCGTTCATTGTGCCAGAGGAATATATATTCCAAGCATTCAACATACAAACTGAATTTATTTCAAGACAGAAACATTATTATACAGTGGGTTGATTGTGGCTTCTTATTAGGAGAACATTATGCTTCAGGTATTATGAATCAGATAAGCAGGCTTTAGTAGTCTAGCTTAAAAACTGACTAGGTGTTCTCTTATTTGTCTAGCAAAATGAATTAACAGTTGAGAGCATTCTTCCTACAAATAAACTTTCCCATCAGGGTCCTTTAGTAAGCACCCTAACCTAGAGGAAATAGGGCAACATGTTTGGTTAAATGCGTAAATAGAGACGGAGGGAGGCAAGGGAGGAAGGCAAGAAGGGAGGCCCTTAAAAGGCATGTGAGCAATGGCTTTTACAATAGCTAAATAAAAATGGCAGAGACTGAATTCCAAAATCTATCTTTTAAAGGGTGAATCTTTCATACCCTTTGCAAGTACATTAATCACGGTGCCAGACTGTGTTCCTAAACAGCAATATTTAAAAACTGTAAGCAGTAACTGTACGTTAAGCTCACGTGACTAAGAGCTTCCCTTTAAGAAGATCCAGATATTTACGTTTCGGCGCGGCCCGGTACAACTGAGCGCCAGGGATATGAACTGATATGCCAGGGTAGGGCATACGTATCCTGTCATTGTTGGAACTGCCTTAAACATGGGCCTGAAAGAGTTATAAATTGGCTCGGGGCAGAAAAACAAAGGCTGGAGGTTATTGCCCTTACCTCTCCCGTGCCCCATTCCCAGCCCGAGAAGGGATGGAATCTCACCAGTAAGTCACCACTTTTCTCCAGACGAAGTTGAGGCTTCTGTCGCTTGAAGACTCGCTTTAGAAAGCCACGGGGAGCCTTCCGCTTTATCTGCTTCTTCTGGGAGACTATGGTCGACAGCGCCATCCTCTCTGTCAAGTACCAGCTGCCTCAGCTTCTGAGGTGCTCTCTGTATCGCACACAAGCTCCGGGGACACTGGGCCAGCGGTAACAACCCGGTCCCTCTTAACGCTTCTTCAGGCAGAGAAACCCGGGTCAGAACTTTCGAATCCGCCGCCAACGGAACGCGCCCGTCGCTCAGTAGTGACGTCAACCCTGAGCAAGCCCCGCCCCCGGAGGCGCCTGGCTGTAGCTGGAAAACGCCCACGGTGGGCGGGTCCCGGGAATACCTGACGTCATTAAGAGTCTGCGTCCTCCTTTCATCACATTCTGTATTATACCTTTTGCTCTGTAGAACTATTTCTGCTAGGTTCCCTAGAGATGATTGGAAGTTGTGGAGAGAGAGATTGGTAAGCCAAGGCAGTTCTTCAAGCACTCACTCTATTCTGTCCCTAATACCAATGAACAGAAGTTTGTGACGTTTTATCAGGATTCCTAAAGCACTAATGCAATGCCTTCCGAGCAAGGAATGCATGATTTTCATATACTAACAGTTAAGAATTTTACACTTCTCCATAATTTCATTTGATCTTACCTTAGGTCTTTTCATGATTCTAGCTTTTCTTTACAAATGCTGCTCCCTTTAATTTTAAGGTTCCTCTCACTTAACCTTGCAACAACTTTCAGGTGTAGTTTAATGCTAACTTATTGAACTTTTTGTTACTTCTTCAAGCTGTTAATTTATCTATCATCTGCTACTATAGAAGTATTAATAGTTATCAAACCTTAATGTGAATCAAAATCACCTAGGGGACTTGTTAAACTACTCTTTGGAGGGCCCGGCTCCCAGAGTTTCTCATTCACTAGATCTAGGGGGTACTCAAAAATTTGCAATTCTAAAAAGTCAGGGACATTGGCATTTGCTAGTCTACGGACCAATCTTTGAGATCCGCTGTGATTTTAATTATAATTATCTCTAATACTATCTCTATTGAGATCTCAATATTATATTATTATGATCTCACCCACACAAATGATCCTTCTGCTATCTGACCTCCCATTTCTAAGACCTCCTCTCTGCTGATCATCTTCTCCTACACCCTTGAGTTATTCACACCTGTGGTCATACCCTAGGTGGTGTCATTACTAAATACCTTACTTTCGGTTTGATCTGCCACTTTCAATTTAGTTGTCTCTCTTCAACCGTATCTTCTATCTTTTGAACTTACTCCCTCCAACAATTCTTCGATGCTACTGGGACTACTGTCCTATCTTTTCCAGTTCCTCTCACCACACCCCCCAGCCCTGCCACCCCACTCTATGCCTTATCTTCCCTCCTGTAGTCCATTGTGCATCGATCATCATAATACTCCCCTGTATTTCTCCACAACTTTCTAGCCATTCTCTTTTATCCTCTTACTAATCTGGCAACATTCCAACTCTGCTTAAGTTAAGATCTCAATCTATTCAACACTTGCATCTGTGTATTAATATTGGCTTAAGAAAACAACACTCACAGGTATGTGTCTGATCTCAATTCAAATTCATGACCACTCATGTGGGTTCTAAGTACTGCAACAATCCTTTGATATTTCCTAAAGCCATTCATTCATTTACTCATTCTTTAAATAGCTATGTCATGCCTTCTATTCTTTCTTACCTACCCCATTCTCAGTCTCAAGTAATGACATTGCTTCAACAACAAAATAAAATGTTAAAAAATCCATGGAGAC
The DNA here is from genome assembly GCF_000951035.1 of Colobus angolensis palliatus. Lineage (NCBI taxonomy): Eukaryota > Metazoa > Chordata > Mammalia > Primates > Cercopithecidae > Colobus > Colobus angolensis. Next base: position 4,997,590 of record NW_012115500.1, on the reverse strand, counting down.
TTTCTGTATGCTTTCACCACCCTATCTTCCCATCAGTCTCCACCTGCTCCCATGGATGAGATGCCAACTACTCCACTTGTGCCCGAGATCAAGCCCCTTCCCCTTTCTTAAGGACATTTCTGTAGCAATTCTCCTTGCTCCTCTGCTTCATGAATCTTCCTTCTTTGCCAATTTTTTTCCATCAGGATCCACACAGCTTATAATATCTCCAGGCTTTTGAAAACCCTCTCTTAATCCTACCTTTTGCTGTTGTCCTTCTACAAAACAAAACAAAACTAGAAACAGTTGGCTAAATTCAGTGTCTCCAAATACTGTCCTCTCATTCTCTGCTGAAGCCAGTACAATCAGACTTTTCTACCTACCTCTTTACCAAAATTGTTTTGGTCAACATGACCAATAGCATCATACTTGCAAGTCCTATGGCCAATTTTCAGGCTTCAGCTTATTCATGTTATCAGAAGTATTTGTTGAGTTTCATGATTTTTCCTTCCATAAAGCAATATATTTAATTGGATATGATTCTCTTTTGTTTTTCTTTGTACTTGATAGCACCTCAGTCTCCTTTTCTGGTTCTTCCTTTTCTTTTTGATCTCTAAATTTTAGAGTACCCCATGACCACGTCCTGAGATTTCTCCTCTATCTACACTCATACCCCATGTGGTCTTGTCCAGTATAATGACTTTAAATACCAAATTTACATCTCCAGCTGATTCTCCCCTAAACTTCAGGCATGTATATCCATTCATCTGATGGACTAGAATTCTAAAAGTCATCTTAACACCATGTCAAAAATTAGGGCTTGATGTGCCCTTGCTCCCCAAACATGTTTCTCCCACTCTCTTACCTATATTATCTGCTAGAACTTCCAACCTTCCAATTACTTAAGCCAAAATCTTGCAATCCACCTTAGTCCCTCTCTTTGTCTCACCCCACATTCAATCTTTCAGCAAATTCTGTCAGTTCTGCTTGCAGTATCTGATCACATCTCACCACTTCCACTGCTGCTGCACTTGGCCTAGACACCATCATTCACATGGCTTATTGCAACATCCTCCTGAGAGTGTCTCAATCTGTTTCTATTCTTTCTCAACAGAAGAGCTAAATTTAATTCAGATTATGTCATCTCAGGCCTCACTAGTTGTTTCCTGTCTCCCTTAAAATCAAAAACAAAGTCCCTATAATGACCTGAGGCCTACCTGCCCTCTACAAATGCACATGCACTTACAAATATACAATTAACTTTCTTATCTTCTACAATGGAGCAACTCACTCTCCACCAACTCTGTTAGTCTCCTTAATAGATTCAATGGTCCAGGTGTTTTTGTCCCCCCAAAATTCATATTTTGAAACCTAATCATCAATATGCTAATATTAAGAGGTAAGGGCTTTGGGAGATGATTATGTCATGAGTGGAGGGCAGAGTCCTCATAAATGGGATTAATTTCCTTATAAAAGAGGTCCCAGAGAACTGCATTCCCTTTTCCACCAAGTGGGAACATAGCTAGAAGGCACACCATCTATGAACCCCAAAAGAGGGCCCTCACCAGAACCTGACTTTGCTGGCACCATGATCTCAGACTTTCCATCCTTCAGAACTGTGGAAAAGCAAATTTCTGTTGTTTGTAAGTGCTATCGTTTGAATATTCCCTTTAAAACTCACGCTGAAACTTAATCCACACTGTGGCAGTACTGAGAGGTGAGGCCTTTAGGAGGTGATTGGCACCCAAGGGTTATGTCTTTATGAATGATTTCATCCCTCCATGGGTTAATGGATTAATGGGATATCATGGGAGGGGAACGGAAACTGTGGCTTTATAAGAGGAGGAAGAGAGTCCTGAGCTAACACATTAGCATGCTCAGCCTCCTCACCATGTGATACCATGCACCATCTCAGGAATTTACAGAAAGCCCCCACTGGCAAGAAGGCCCTCACCAGATGTAGCCCCTTCACCTTTAACTTCCTGGCCTCCATAATAGAAAAAAAATAAAGTTCATTTCTTGTAGATTACCCAGTTTTAAGCATTCTGTAATTTCAAGAGAAAATTAACTTAGACAATAAGCCCCCCAATCTATGTTATTTTTGTTATATCACCCTAAACAGACTGAGATATTTCAGACAGACCTCAAGTATATGTAGCACAACACACTCACACGCTCATCAGGTGTTTGCACTAACTATTCCCTCTGTTAAGAATGCTTTTTGGCTAGGCAGGGTGGCTCATGCCTGTAATCCCAGCACTTTGGGAGGCCAAGGTGGGTGGATCACCTGAGGTCAGGAGTTCAAGACCATCCTGGCAAACATGGTGAAACCCTGTCTCTACTAAACATACAAAAATTAGCTGGGTGTGGTGGTGCAAAACCTGTAATCCCAGCTATTCAGGAGGCTGAGGCAAGAGAATTGGTTGAACCCGGGAGGCAGAGGTTGCACTGAGCGGAGATGGCACCAGTACACTCCAGCCTGGGCAACATAGTGAGACTTTGTCTCAAAAGAAAAAAGAATGCTTTTCCCATTTATCTGCATAGATGGCTTCATCACCTCTTTCAGGTTTTTGCTCTGACAAGTATCAGAGAAATCTTCTGTTTACAGTATAAACACATGTAACTACGTATATGCCTAGAAGCTCATGTACACACATACATACACATACTCAGTCATGTGCAGAATCTGATATCTCATCCCAGCTCTGTGTTCGGTAGTATTATGTTGGTAGTTAGAGACTGGTGATGGTACACGTATTTACAATATGGAAATTGGCAAATACCAAAATTCAGATATTATTATTGTTGTTGTTGTTGTTTCTGAAAAGCAAGTTATTAAACAATTACCAAAATAAATTATACATATCTCTAATGGTTTGAAATCCCTAACCATCTCTGTGGTTCATTTTTCTTTGTAACACTTTTTGCCATCTAATGTTTTCTTCTGCATAGAGAAAAATCTTATTGTAGCTTTATTTATAATAGAATTGGAGACAAATAACTTTTATTAAGAGGGTAATAGAGACACATGTTGTCATATGTATTAGTTTTCTTTTGCCAATGTAACAAATTATCACAAACTTATGGCTTAAAACAACAAAAATGTATTATCTTACAGTTCTGAAGATCAAAAGTCCTAAAACCAAGGTGTTACTGTGTGGCATTCTGTCTGCGGACTCTAAGGAAGACTGTTTCCTTGCCTTTTCCAACCTCTAGAGGCAACCTGTATTCATTGGCCCATGGTCCCTTCCTCCCTCTTAAAAACATATCACTCTTAACTTTTGTTTCCATCATCACATTGTAAATTTACATAACAAAGACAGAGAGGTTCTCTTAAAAATAATATTTATTCAGGAATAGGGCATTGTAATGGGAGTATGCATGCTATAGTAAAATTTGTGCATACTGAGAGAAGTAAAGAAAGACAAAGGGGCTTATTTTGGTTTTGGTTTTAGTTTTTGCGAGAGAGTCTTGCTGTGTTGTCCAGGCTGGAGTGCAGTGGCATGATCATGGCTCACTGTAACCTCTGCCTCTCAGGTTGAAGCAATTCTCAATTCTTCTGCCTCAGTCTCCTAAATAGCTGGGACTACAAGCACACACACCATGCCTAATTTTTGTATTTTTAGTAGACACGGGTTTTCGCCATATTGCCCTGGCTGATCTCGAACTCCTGGCCTCAAGTCATCTGCCTGCCTCAGCCTCCCAAAGTGCTGGAATTACAGGTGTGAGTCGCCGTGCCTGGTCAAGAAAGACAAGGGCTTTAAAACAAAAAATGAAGAGGATTACTTGTTTTGAGACAATGAACCTTGGCTATGGTGCCAGTCTGAGACTGGACAGGCAAATGCTGGGCAGATGTCCTTGCAGAAATATTTTTTGTGTAAGATTGCAATGGCCTTTGTGAAAAGTTCTGGTTTTTGCAGACCCTTTTGTGATAGTTCTTGTTATAAGGCATTTATTAATCTCCCACTCCACTTCATGACCTTCCCCAGCTCTATTTGTCAGGTGTTTTTCTTGTTTGTTTGCTTTGAGATGGTGTCACATTCTGTCAACACAGGTTGAAGTGCAGTGGCACAATCATAGCTCACTGCAGCTTCAAACTCCTGAGTTCAAGTGATCCTCCAACCTCAGCCTCCTAAGTAGCTGGGACTCCAGCCATTCACCACCATGCCCAGCCAATTTTTTATATTTTTTTAAATGACAGAGTATCCCTATGTTGCCTAGGCTGGCCTTGAGCTCCTGGCCTCAAGCGATCCTCCTATCTCAGCTTCCCAAGTCACTGGGATTACAGGTATGAGCCACCATGCCCAGCTCAATTTGTCACTTTTTAAAAATATGAATAAGTCCATTTTGATGTCAACAACTTGTGATATTTCCCAATTTTAATCAAGACAGTTGTCTAAAAGCACTGCTAATAAATCATCCGGTAGTTCGGTTTTGATTGTTCTATGGTGCCAGGATGGACTTAACTTGGGTTATTGGTCTGGTCTCACATTGGAGGGAGTGAATGACTACTAAAAATCAGTTTCAAAATCCGTTTAGCCAGATTTGAACAACAGAAAGGTTTAAAGAGAGTGGCTCTCCAGCTAAGCTTGTGGTCCATTATTAAGTTCAATTTTTGTCTGTTCCATAGTCTTTTGCTATCATCTCGAAGTGCTGGGTCAGCTTTATTCTGTTAGTACTTGTACTGCACACAAATTTAACAAGTAACAGATACACAGCTTAAAAAGGGGAAATATAAGGTAAATTAGTATTAATATGATAGTCTCAGTTTGCATAATGGTATTGAGCCACAAACCTAGGCTTAAAGGCAACCAGTTTAAATAAATCAATGACCATTGTCTTCCAAGTGAAAAAACTAGGCATTAAAAGGAATTAAAGTCTCATTATGATATGGAGCCATTTTCTGTCATCTTGGAAAAGCTGTCTACCACATGAAAATATAAACTTCTTGTGTTTCTTTGTAGTTTGAATATCTCTGGCTATAGTGTCAGGTAGTAGGGTAAACTTTCTGTGTAACCCATGCATTAGGCATGAGACTTGTTCCTTAAAATTCATCTACTTTCCACTTATAGGACTTCAAGAAGAGAGTAGTTTCTCTTTTAATAACTCTATGGAAGTTAATTGGATTGGAGGAACCTAGAAGAATTTAGAATCTAGTCTAGTCTACAGGTAGATAACAAGAACTTGAAAGCAATGCGCAAAGCTACAATCTAATAACAGGTGTAGTATAGCTTTTCTTTAGAAATGTAACTTTTTCTCTCCATATTGATAACATAGGAATCAGATTTTAAAACTTCCTGGGGCTAGGAAGCCAAACCAAGGTAGACTTTAGATTTAACTTGTAGTCTTCAATCCCTGGACCTGCCAAAAAGTGACAGTTTTTATTCATTCACTGTAAGCCTGGGAACCCTTGAAGTGAGGTATTCTATGCATATTCTCAAATATGACACTTTAGTCAAAACCTCGATAACATAACCAACATTTCCAATCGCATCTTGATATAAAAACAGAGCAGATTTTTTACTGAACTTATGCAAGTAACTATAGTGCTATAAGAATACTCAACAATAGTTTCAAAATTTGGGGAGAACCAAGTAGAAAGGAAAAGCAAATGTCTCCACCTTTATTCATAGAAGTATTCTTTACCAAACTGCTGTGTAAATTATTCTAGATAAAAGAAATTCTTAAATCTGGAAAAGATATTTAAGTAAATAACCAGCAATGCTTCAAATAAAAGTTATTATTATTTTTGTCAGCTATTCAAGTTGACGTAATGAATTTTTTATTTTTTTTAGCAGTTTCATGAGCCAATCAATTTCTTTATGAGAGTTCTGAAACCTTTTTATTTACTCCATTTATCTTAAAGTTTTTTGAAACCTGTACTTGTTAACAGTACTTGTTAGAGTCTTTTCCATGAATCCAGTTGCAGGTCTCTTTAGAAAAATTTCAAAACATTAACTGTAGATGACAAAAACTTAAGAATAATTATGGTTAAAAATCTGATGAAAGTTTACCATAACCAGAAATTGACAAGAAAATTTGGTCTTTTTTTCTGGCATGCAACATAATAACTGGAATTATGGCTGATGACATACTAGATTTCTAAAATTTAATGTTGAAACGATTTGAATTTTGGAACATTCATATTAATAACATATTCATAAGCATAAATGAAAGAAAATCCAGTGTCACCTATCATTTGACAGTACTTCTCATGTAATTTACCAAATAAGCCTAATCATTTAATATCTCTATAAGACAAGAGATACATCCTTTGAGGTCTTTCAAGGGCCCAACTGGAAGATCCCAGGGTTAATTTCAGGTCAAAATTACCTAATTTAGAATCTTGATTCCAAGAAAGCCTGCCAAATATATCAAAAGGTTCAAAACACAGACAAAAACAAAATTACAAGTCACTATTTAATAATAGTCATTTATTTAACCAGAATGATAATCAGAAAATGTAAAGAAAGCTACTTGACTGTAATAGCCTTAACCTTTTCAAATCTCAGTTTTCCTACATAATCAGTAAAATCTAATAAAGACAACACAGGAAAATATCTTGATAAATATAAAATATTTTGGGTTTTATTTAGGCTAATTAAAAAGGTTAAAAGAAAACCTTCTGTAGTGTGATTGCTTTCTCTTAGGCAAAGCCCATTTAGATAACCTGTAAGTCAAACATAATGGAAAAGTCCTTGGATTCAATCGGACACATACAGAGTGTGTCCAAGGTTATGAATGTGTACCACATTAAAGAGGAATATAAACAAGAAAACTAGTACCTTAAGCAGGAGAATACATGGCTTTAGTAACAGCATGGGAAGTGTCCTCATTCCATAGAACAATTCAGACACATCAAGAAAAGTCAAGACTACAGAATCAAGTCTTACTGGGGGAAAACATTGTTTTTCTAGGTCTTAAGGACAGAACATTTTATTGACAGTTAAGACATCAGCATTAGAACTAGAGGAAACCAGACAGAGATACCTTACAAATGCTGATGAGAAAGTTCAAAGACAGAGTTATTACCTTGCCAAGCAAAACGATTTAACTTCTGAAAAGGAGAAAAAGCTGAAGGCAATGATGTACAACTTGTAAATTATGTGCAAGATACAGCAAAAGTCTAACTTCTGAGATATGAATCTGAAAAGCTTCAAAAGTAAAACTCTACTTCAAGAAATGAAGTTACCATTCCAAATGGAAGAGACAGCATTTCCTACCTGAACTTGGGGGAATAAACAGATCGCAGGAACAAAAGTGGCAGAAACAAAAAATGTCTACAATTTAGAAGACGGCTGTTGAAGAAACAAATTTCAAAATTAAATCAAAACCTCTTGCAATTTTACTAAGAGCAGATCCATACTTCAAGGAAAATGTATTGTTGTAACTCCAGGGAAACAAATTTTTAGTTTTGTATCCATGTATTTTTAATATTAAAGATCAATCTTTTAAAAGACAAATAATTTCCTTCTGATTGTAGCCCATTTGATTACATATAAAATTCCTTTCATAAATTCATTCTTAATGAACATTTTACAGCCTGCATAGACCTTCAACAACATACTTAGACATTCTGATTTGTCCTATACTTAAATAACCACACAAGATTCTTTTTCATACAAAATTATTTCTTTTCAACTTTTCTTACCAAACATCCATCTTTATATTCACAACATCATCACATCTCTCTCTCCTACTTACTGATTCCTTTCCATCTTTCTATTTCCTTTCTAAATCCATGTTTTGAAACAACCTTGTAATAAGATCATACAAATAAAATTAGTTTTTTCAATAGAGAACACATTTTAATGCCTTTCTTATGCCCCTACATGGCACACAAGGCAATTTTTATGCCAGACAGAGATACCTTATATTATCTCTCTGAGCTTAAAATTTTGACCTGTTTGATCTGAAATTGTAACTTTTATAAACATTTATCCAGTTATTTTTCTTTTAAAATATTAATCTTTCAATTAATTGTTCCATCATCCTAAGCAATTGTTAGCCAGGAAAACCTAAATTTACATTAAAAGAGATGACTCAGAGGTCTAGGTTGATGGTTGCCATAGAGCTATTGTAAATTATAAAGCCATAATTAAAAGCCCTTTAAGACTTTTTTTTTTCTGTCTTGGCTACAGTTCCATAAAGCAGTGAATTTTATCTGAACACCTGAAGACGTATCAGCAGATTCAAAGTAGAAAGAAAAAAATAGAGAAACAGAGAATGTAGAAGATTTTACATGTTAGGTCTGTATTTGCAGGGGTTTGTTGTTGTTGTTGTTGCTATGGAGTCTTGCTCTGTCACCCAGGCTGGAGTGCAGTGGTGTGATCTCGGCTCACTGCAACCTCGGCCTCTTGGGTTCAAGTGATTCTCCTGCCTCGGGCTCCTGAGTAGCTGAGATTACAGGTGCGTGCCACCATGCCCTGCTAATTTTTTGTATTTTTAGTAGAGATGGGGTTTCACCATGTTAGCCAGGATGGTCTTGATCTCCTGACCTCGTGATCCGCCCACCTCAGCCTCCCAAAGTGCTGGGATTACAGGCGTGAACCACGGAGCCCAGCCTGCAGGGATTTTTAAAAAGAGATTTAAGTTATGACCATCTGGTCTCTAATTTTTTCTTGTAATTTGCCCATCACTTTAAAAATCAGCATAAAAATTAGCAATGGGCTATATTATAGCCAGCTGGAGTCCCAGAAACCCTGGTAAACCTTAATGTTTGAGAAGTCCATTTAAGTTCTTATTAAGCTCTCAAAAGCAAAGAAAATCCCATAAATCCTGTAATAGAATGTCAGGAGTTTATACCAGTGTTTTAGATGATGGTGATTTCCCTAGTGGCTTTTAATTAGCCATTCTGTACCCACCATTTGTAATGTTTAGTTTTGCTTTTGGAAGATTTTTAGAAACAAACAAGAAAAAAGAGACAAATTATTTACAGACATATGTAACCAAACCAAAATAAAATCAAAATCAGAGTGCTCACAAATATTTTAACCCAGGTGTGTAGATCAAACGGAATATTAAATTAAGCATGCAGAAAAGAACAAAACTACATTAACCAGAAAAGAATGTCCTATAGAGAGAACATAAATTCTGTAGAAACCAGAGTATTCAAACTAGAGAAACACTTGTCTTTATACCAGAAAGGACTTGCCAGAAGAGACTTTTTCTTTTTTATCACCCCAGGAAGTATATAAAGCCTTTGATAAGCCTGTATCAAAGACTGTCTTATAACCAAACCAAATCCCAAAAAAGTTAAAAACAAAACAAACAAAAACAAAAAACCACCTCTACCAAAAAGAAGGAGGCTCAGCCTGAGGAAAGATTCACCAGGACAGAAATGGCAAGCCATGAAAGTAGAGCACTCAGAGGGCTCAAGTGAGTACAGTACACTAAATTCAAGAATTGCCAATTCCTTTCCAAAGTGATTACGCTTCAGGTCTTGCTTCTGGATACCATTTATGTCAACCTAAATAATAAACAGGGAAGCTCTCTAAAAGAAAACAATATTTATTAAGAAATAGGGCATCATATTGGGAATATACATGTGTCACAGTAAACTATGTGCACATTTAGGGAGATAAAGAAAGACAAAAGTTTTTAAAGAAAAAATGAAGAGGTTTACATAATTGTTTTGAGACAATTATCCTTGGCTATGGTGCCAGTCAGAGGTTGGGCAGGCAGATGCTGAAAACATGTCCTTGCAGAAGTATTTTTTGTGTAAGTTTGCAATGAACTTTGTGTGAAGTTATTGTTTTTGTAGTCTTTTGTGATAGTTATTATCAGGCAATTGTGCATGATAATTCTCCCTTCATGACTTTCCCCAGCTCTCTTTGTCATGGATTATTTTTTTCAAACACAGGCGACTCCATATTTACTCTAACAACTTTCACATCTCTTTTCTTCTGACTCTGACCCTCATGCCCTCTTCCTCTAGAAATTAGTTATTACACTGGGCCTACTCAGATAACACAAGGCAATTTTTCATACCAAGATCCTTTACTTAATTATATCTGAAAAGTCCTTTTTGCCATTCAGGTTCTGGGTACTAAGATGTAGACATTATCAGGGAGTTGTCATTCTACCTACCACAGGCTCTCTTATTGGACTTGATTGAAGAGCAATGTTGTTCAATAGAGCTTTCTACAGTGATAGATACATTCCATATCTTCTCTCTCCAATACAGTAATGCCATCCATATGGCTATTATTTGAACTATGGCTAGTATAACTAAAACAATAATTTTATTCAATATAATTAATTTATGTTTCCATTTAATAGCCACATGTAGCTCATGAATGTCATGTCATATTGGACAGTGCAGTTAGAGCAAACAAGTAATTCTAGCAAGTAATTCTCTCTGAAAGTTTTGGAGGTGAGTAGGAGGCAGAAAGCAGGACTCAAAAAAGACTTACAATTTATTTGTGTTTTTATGCCTTTACAATGAAAATACACTAATACATATTTTAAAAGTTCATTTACTTAAAAGAATACTTTTAGTTGGATAGGAAAGGAATAATTTCATTTATCCCCGTAATGAAGCTACACTTTATCTTATTTGATCTTAATAAAAGTATATTGGTAGGGTTGGGATGAATGTTATAATTTCTATTTTACACAAAAGGAAATCATCAGAGAGCTTGAGAGGCCCAAAGTGTGACAGCTTGTGTGGAAAAGTTAAGGCCTTAACCCAGGTGTTTTAGTTTTTCAATATATTATACTGTCTTTAAGTGGAAGAGAAGCATCTGAATTTTGCTAAATTGCTTTCTTTTAAAAATTTTATTTTTATGGACTTTCATCCTCATTTATTAAAGAGTCACAGAGTATATTATTGACAAACTTTAGCACAACCAAAAATTTCAAACTGTTCTCCTTTTCTTTTATCATTTTTCAGTAATGTAAGTTCCTTTGATTCAAAGGGTTAAAAATCACAAGGTAGCCATTGGAACCCTAGCACACACAGGTAGAATCTTCTCTCCTAACCAAAGGTGACTTGAGATATCTGAAAGCTCCTAATTCCAAATCAAATGGAACAAAATAAAGATCCCAGAAATAAATTCATGCACTCACATTCAACTGATTTTCAACATAGGTGCCAAAAACACAAAATGGATAAAGACAATCTTGTCAAGAAATGGTGTTGGAAAAATTGGATTTCCACATGCAAAAGAATGAAAATAGCCTCCTATCTCTCAACATATTAAAAAAAATCAGCTCAAAGTGTATTTAAGACTTAAATGTAAAACCCAAAACTATGAAACTAGGAGAAAATATAAGGGAAATGTTTTACAACGGGCTGGCTGAGGATTTTAAAAAAAGACCTCAATTCACAGGAAACAAAAACAAAAATAAACAAATTAGACTACATCAAACTAAAAAGCTTTTGCACAACAACGGAAACAATTAGCAGAGTGAAGATACAACCTACGGAATGGGAGAAAATTTTTCTAAACTGTAGATCCAGCAAGAGATAATATCAAAATATATCAGGAATTTAAACAACTAACAGCAACACAAAACAAAACAAAACCCACCAAATAACCCAATTTTTAAAATGGGCAAAACACTTTAATAGATCTTTCTGAAAAGAAGACATTCAAATACCAACAGGTACATGAAAAAATGCTCACCATCGCTAATCATGACAGAAATGCAAATCAAAACTACATGAGATAGGACCTCAATCCAGTTAGACTGGCCATTATCAAAAAGACAAAAGAACAGGTTGTTGGTGACGATCTGTGAAAAGGGGGCACTTACATACTGTTTGTGGGATTGTAAGTTAGTATAAGCACTATGTAAACTGTGCTTAAAATTTTTTCCCTTAAAAGCTAAAAATATAACTACCTTATGAACCAGCAATCCCACTACTGGGTATGCAGCCAAAGGAAATGAAATCAATAAGTCAAAGAAATGTCTGCATTCCCATGTTTATTGCTGCAGTTTTTACAATAGCTAAGATGTGGGATCAAGTAAAGTATCCAACAATGAAAAAATGGATAAAGAATATATGATATATATTCACAATGAAATATTATTCAGCCATAAAAAGAATGGAATCCTATCATTTGTGACAACATGGATGGTCCTAGACATAACATTAAGTGAAATAAGCCAGACACAGACGGAAAAACAAATACCGCATAATATCGTATGTGGAATCTTAAAAAAAAAAGAAGAAGAAGAGTAGTTGGTATCATAGAAACAAAGAGTAGAACGGTAGTTACCAGAGATCAGGAAGAAGGGAGAGAGAGGAGAGGGGAGGATGGGAAGAGATTGGTCAACAGATATAAAGTTATAATTAAATAGGAAGAATCACTTCTGGTGTTCTATTGTATAGTAGGGTGATGATGGCTAACAGTGAAATATTGTAACTACAAAATAGCTAAAAGAGAAGCTTTTGAGTGTCCTCATCACAAAGAAAGGATAAATTCATGAGGTGATGCTTTGCTATATACCCCAAACTGATCATTTTACAACATATGTGTATAAAACACCAAATTGTACTCCTCAAATATGTAGAATTACAACATGTCAAGAAAAAAAAGCTATCAAATACCACCGACAAAGAAGATATCATCAAAGCATTTAGAGAAAATAAACTGAGAAAATAATTCTCTATAGAAACAACAGAAATCACAAGACAGTGCAATAAAAACTTAATCTGCTGAAAATTAACAACATTCAGCTTGAGATTTTATAACCAAACCATCATTCAGAAATGAGGGCAATATAAAAGACATTTTCAGACAAACAGAAGTAATCATTACTATCAGTAGCCTTGACAGAAAGGATGTCTCAAGTATGGCCTTCATGAAGAAAAAAGATAAAACCATAGAGAAGAAATTAGATGTAAAAAGTAAAACACAGCAAGTAAACCTAAACCAACATTGATTCTCCAAAATAATAATGATATTCAATTTGGAGAAATTTGAGAGCGTTAAATCCTAGACAACAACCACCTGTGAGATAGGAGGAAAGAATCATTATAAAATAATGTGATGTTCTTGTATCAAGGGAAGGAAAATAGAACTATTGGATTACTTTATATTTTATAAATTATATATATTAAAATATTAAGCAAATTTAGAAAAGAAGAGGAATAGAAGATGTAGCTTCTAGTAAAAAAAAAAAAAAAAAGAAATGCATAAAAGAGCAGAATAAGCCAAAGTGAGAAAGTATACACAGCAACATTATGCTCACGAGTAAGAGATAATAGAACAAAAAATCTGAAGGAGAATTGAAAAATCAGCATTTGTTTTTATTTTAAGATAATTTTTGACTTACAGAAAAATTACAAAAATAATATAGGGAGTTTATGCATATCTTTCACCCCATTTCCCCTAATGTTCACAACTTACATAACCAATATACAATGGTCAAAACCAGGAAACTTAATGATGCAATGCTGTTATTGTATCTTATGCAAGAAAAATTGATATCTTAAAATAATCAAATACATAAAATCCAAAGATGGAATTATTAAATTAAAAATAGACTTAGGGAAATTGTCTAGAACTTGGAACAGAGATATAAAAGCATAGAGACTACTAAAGAGAAATTAAGACAAGTTGGGGATAGAATGAGAATGTCCAACATGAACTGAAGCTGAGTTCCAAGTGGAAAGAACAGAAAGAACAAGGGAGAGGCAATACTTTTTTAAATGTTTTAGAATTTTCCAGGGTCAACAGAAGATATAAAATCTCAGATTCCTAAAATACAAGCAGGAAAAATAAATTAATTTACAACACAGTCACCATAGAAGAACTGAAGAAACGTGAGAAAGAGGAGAGGTCTTAAGGGGAGTAAGATGAAAGAGAAGTTCTTGAAATATTTTATAAATATAACATTCACATAAAAACTACATAAAGACAATGGAAGGAAGAAATATGATAGAATGTTACTTATAAAGTAGATAAAAATTATAAATAAAAATCTTAGCAAAAAGAAAAATCAGTAATGTATTAAGAAATACATTTAACCCAGGAATGCAAGGATGATTAACTTTGGAAAAGCTATTAGTATGATTCACCACAATAACAAATTAAAAGAGAAAAATGAATATTTCAATAGAAGTAAAACAGTTTTGATAAAATTTATTACACATTTATAACTTAAGAAAACTACTAGCGGGCCAGGCGCGATGACTCACACCTGTAATCCCAGCACTTTGGGAGGCTGAGGCAGGCGGATCACGAGGTCAGGAGACTGAGACCATCCTGGCTATCACGGTAAAACCCAGTCTCTACTAAAAATACAAAAATTAGCCAGGCGTGGTGGCGGGCACCTGTAGTCCTAGCTACTTGGGAGGCTGAGGTGGGAGAATGGCATGAACCCGGGAGGCTGAGCTTGCAGTGAACCAAGATTGCGCCACTGCACTCCAGCCTGGGTGACAGAGCAAGACTCCATCTCAAAACAAGACAAAACAAAACAAACAAACAAACAAAAAACAACAAAAAAGAAAACTACTAGCAAACTAGGAATAGAAGAGAACTTCCTTTTCTGATGAATTTTGTCTATCAAAACTCAGTGCAGCTACCAAACTCAATTTTGAAACAATACAAGCATTTCTTTATAATTCAGAGGAAGGTGAGGATATAGACAATCACTGCTTCTAATCAACATCACATTGGAAGACCTTCAAGTAAACTAAAGCAAAAGAGAGTTATAGATGATAAAGAGTAAAAGCAAGAAAAAAGAAAAAAAAAAAGTCATTCTTTTTAGAGAATAGTATGCAAAAATAATTTCAGTGAGTAAAAGAGTTTGGCAATTTTGTTTGATATGAGCTCAGTACACAAAATGAAGAGTATACTTTATACTTTAGCAACAAACAGAAAAATGTACTTTAAATGTACTTTTTTATTTTTAAATGTACTACAATAGTAACACAAACCATTTATTTCCTGAGAATAAATCTAATAAATGAAATACAACAACCTTTGTGGAGCAGACTCTAAAACATTACTCAGAGACATATAAAAATCTTAAATATAATAGCATGTTTATGGATAACAACTATAAATAATATAAACATGACAATTTTCAATTCACCAAAATTAATTTATAAACTCAATGCAATTTCAACTCACAGGATTTTTGTGAAACTTGACAAGCAGATCCAAAAATTTATATGGAACAGTAAAGGGACAAGCATAGAAACTGGATTGAAAAATAATATTAAAATATCCTTAAAATCATGGGAATGTAATTTAGGTAACAGTGGGATAAATTTCCAAATCATTAGTTAGACAATAACTAAATTTTGTGAGATGTCAGGAAAGATGAGTCATTCATACATTTCTGGAGGCATTGTAAAAAAGCAAAATGTGATATACATACTGTGGTAAACAGAAATTATTCCTATGAATTTCTGTCCCTGACAAACTTTCAGATACAAAGAAATGAGGACAAGGATTGCCGCTGAGCATTCTTTGCAACAAAAAACTTAAGAAAATACAACTGACTCCCATTAGCTGGCTTGCTCATGCAGTCAAATAATGTTATATAGCTGTGTAAATGATTGAAATAAGTCTGCCTGCATTAACATGGATACATTTTAAAAACATAACGTTGGATAAAAATTAAATCTGCAGAAACCTACATGCAGTATGGTAACACTGATTTCAAATGTAAAAAGTTCAAATGTAAAAAAGCAGTAAGGTTTGTACGTATAATAAGCATAAATAGCAAACACTGGAATGACACATACCAACTTGAGAGTAGTGGTTGCCTCTGGAATGGTAGGGAAAGATAAGTAATAGGGCTTTAGATGTTACTGGTTCTTACAAGCAACAAGCAATATACTCAAAGAGACTGTAATAAGTACAAAAAAATACAAAGAGCTATATAATCTCAGTGGAGAGATCATATTTTTGGTATATTTAAAATGTTTCATGATTAAATGTTTAAAATAAATACATGTGCATAAAGCTATATGTACATTTTTATTGCAACATTGATTACAATTGCAAAATAATCAACCTGAATATCCATAAATAGGAAAGTGGATAATTAAGTTATAGTACATCATACTCAGGATTACTATTATGGAATAGTGTAAACCTATAAGAATGTGTGTCCCATTGATTCAATTAATGACCCCAATTCTTTGTCCCCTCTCAAGGGCAGGGCATTTTCCCATGCTTTGACTCTGGGCTCGACTATACTACTTGCATCAGTCAAACAGAATGTTATCAAACATGGCACAACCAGAGGTTTCAAAAGTTCTTGGTCAGAGGAACTTGTTCTCTTGCTGCTCTCCCTCCTTCACCATAACCGGAACATGCCCAGGCTACCTTGCTAAAATGTGAAGAGCACATGGAGCAGAGCTGAGTTGTCACTAGGTTGACCATCCTACACCAGCCAGCCCCCTCCATCATGCAGCTGACTACACACAGACACGTGGGACAGCCCAGCTGAGATCTGCGGAGCTAAACCTAGATCAACAAAAATGCCAAGACAATCATAGACTTCCAAGACAAAACTCAGTTGTTTCAATCCTTTTACCAAAATAGTATATTAGTAAGGATAATTCTGAATAGAAAATGATGTGGTAGAATGTTTAAAATGCCATTACTTAATCAGAATTTTTCCTAATAATCTATCTTTTTGAAAACAGAACTGAAACAGTATGCCTCACCATTACTTCCCCCTAAATATTTCGTTCCTTATTTGGCTCTCTCAAGAATTGAATTTGTATACAGTACTCTAGATTACATTTAGTATCAAATTTACTCTTGCTAAGAGTATATATCGGGGAAAACTGCTCCCCCAATATTTATCGTGGATTCTTTTCTATTTCCTAGGAGTCTTGGCTGGTTTGAGAAATAAAGGGAAAGAGTACAAGAGAGAGAAATTTAAAGCTGGGTGTCCGGGGGAGACATCACATGTTGGCCGGTTCCATGATACTCTCTGAGCCGTAAAACCAGCAGGTTTTTATTAGCGATTTTCAAAAGGGGAGAGAGTGCACGAATAGGGAGTGGATCACAGAGATCACATACTTCACAAGGTAATAAAATATCACAAAGCAAACGGAGGCAGGGCGAGATCACAGAACCACCGGATGGGGCGAAATTAAAATTGCTAGTGAAGTTTCGGGCACACATTGTCATTGATAACATCTTATCAGGAAACAGGGTTTGAGAGCAGGCAATCTGTCTGACCAAAATTTAGTAAGTCTGGGAGCGCTACAGGAGACCAGAACTTATTTCATCCCCTCGGCTTCCACGGTAAAAGGTAGTTGCCCTAAAGGAGCTGTCTATAGACCTACCCTCAGGGCCCATTCTCTTTCTCAGGGATGTTCCTTGCTGAGAAAAAGAATTCAGTGATATTTTTCCTATTTGCCTTTGAAAGAAGAGAAATATGGCTCTGTTCCATCTGGCTCACTGGCAGTCAGAAGTCTTATCTCTCTTGTTCCCTGAAAATTGCTGTTATCCTGTTCTTTTTTCAAGATGCCCAGATTTCATCTTGTTCAAACACACACGCTCTACAAACAATTTGTGCAGTTAATGCAATCATCACAGGGTCCTCAGGCGACATTCATCCTCCTCAGCTTATGAAGATGATGGGATTAAGAGATTAAAGTAAAGACAGGCATAGGAAATCACAAGGGTATTGATTGGGGAAGTGATAAGTGTCCATGAAATCTTCACAATTTATGTTCAGAGACTGCAGTAAAGACAGGCATAAGAAATTATAAAAGTATTAATTTTGGGAACTGATAAGTGTCCATGAAATCTTCACAATTTATGTTCAGAGACTGCAGTAAAGACAGGCATAAGAAATTATAAAAGTATTAATTTGGGGAACTAATAAACGTTCATGAAATCTTCACAATTTATGTTCTTCTGCCATGGCTTCAGCTGGTCCCTCCATTCAGGGTCCCTGACTTCCCACAAGTATAGAGTTAGAACACCTCAGCTTATAACAGCAACAAATTTCTGTAAGGACTACTTACTTCCAGAATATAATATTTTAATCAGGAATGAAAGATAATTATTAACAGAGTATTACATCTAAAAGTGTTTCTTTTTCACATCAAAAATATAAATAAATCATGCAATTGTAGAAACACAAAATTGAAAGAATCCACAAGAGATGTTAACACTGGGTCAATAAGCAAAAATTTAAAATCAGCATTCATTTTAGGATACAAATTAATATGTGCATCTCTTATTGATCTTTTCTCTCATTTTATGAAAATACTGTGCTATCTAGAGGAATTGGAATCATGATTTGTTTCCCAAACTACTGCAAAGCAGGTACTTTCTTAACAAACAAATAGCAGACATGTTTTTCTGTTTAGGTAAATGTTAATACTCACAGCTGCTTTAGTAATTCAGTTATTCAGCAAAGACATTGTAAACTACTTGAAAAGAAACCATCTGGCTTGCAGTTGTAAAACTGAAACCAATTAAAGCATTCAAATGACATTTTGTTTTTCATTTTAATCTGTAAAAATACATTTTGCAAGTTCCAATTAGTGGTTGATTTTTCTCTATTGCTTTTATAATATGAGTCTGACTCAAATAATTTTTAAGTTCAATAAAGCCATTCCTATAATTGATGTTATATGGAACACCAGAGGATTTAAATAATAAAAAATATAAAATATACATACACTGATATATATAGACACAAATAGTCTAGTACACAAAATTTCCATGTGTCAAACTGATAATAGGGGAAAATATCTGCCATTTTGCAAGAATTGGTTAGTTAGGACTACCCTAAAACCTCATAATCTAGTTAAGGAACTGTATCCACTAAAGAACAAACAGCTAAATCACAGAACTCAAAGGTTGTGATCAGAAAGTACTTTTTTTCACCCACTTTCCTTTCAATTTATTCAGCTGTCTGAGCTCTTCTTTTTGACCTTAGAATAAAGCACAGGTAGCCCCATGACTGCTCTCAGCTTTCAACAAGAAAAAGTACTAGAATCACTATGGGTTTCAAAGCTTCAAATGTTAAGTCTCAGGTAATAATCCTCCAACTCCATTCAACATCCAAAGCATCCAACTCCATTCAAAATTAGAGCTATTCTTGGTTCCCCAGGTGGAGCCTATAGTTGTCAATGAAAAGAGTCAAACTCTGTAAAATATTTGAAGAGATTTATTCTGAGTCAAATATGAGGACCATTACCTGTGACACAGCCCCAGGAGATCTTAAGAACATGTGCCCAAGGTGCTCAGGCTGTAACTTGGTTTAAACATTTTAGGGAGACATAAGATATCAAATAAATACATGTAAAATGTACATTGGTTCTGCCCAGAGAGGTGGGACAACTTGAAGTGGGAGTGTTGGGGAGCTTCCAGGTCATAGGTGGATTCAGATATTTTCTGATTGACAGTTGGTTGAGTTATTATCCGAAGACCTGGAATCAATAGAAAGGAATGCTTCAGAGCTCCTACCAGACCTAAAAAGGTGCCAGACTCTTAATCATCTCCTGGATCAGGGAAAAGACCTGGAAAGAGAAGGGGATTCTCTACAGAACGGACAGTTTCCCTACAAGAACAACTTTTTAGGGACATTTCAAAATATGTCAAAGAAATAAACTTTAGGATAAAATACCTCCATTTCTTTCAGGGCCTGCTGTCTGTCATGTGATGCTATCTAGAGTTAGGTTGGGATTTGGTGTCTTGTTGCTGTTTTGTCAGTCTAAATGTCTGTTTTGTCAGTCTAAAGATCTCTGTTTTATTGTTAATGTTGGTGAGTTGTGCCTGAATTCCTAAGGGAGGAGGGTATAATGAGTCATGTCGAACCCCTGCTTCCCATTATGGCCTGAACTAGCTTTTCAGGTTAACTTTTGAATGGCCTTGCCTGATAGAGGAGTCCATCAGTCAGTTGGGGGGCTTAGAATTTCATTTTTGGTTTATATAGGCCTGTTGTAGGTAAGAGGCCAATAAAGAAGGCAGGGTACATTTTTGTATTTTTTTCTCTCTTGCACTTCCCCTTAAACCTTCACTCCTGCACCAACATCTTGCTAACTGAGGTTTTGAACCTTTCCTCCAGGGTCACAGGAGGGAAGAGAGGTGAGCTGAGGGCAGGAAGGTTTTATTAAATACTTGAACACTACCATCTTAAGTTGCCTTGTGTGTTTTAAGGGCTGGCAAATGTTGAAAGTTTGCACTTTCTCTTCTGGGAATTTTTTGTATATTTTTTGGAATGTCCCCTTCCAGGTGCTCTCTGATGTGCAGTGCCACTGAGTAGGATGAAGGCATGGCATTTCAGTGGTTGCTCATTTTTCCTGCTGCAAGGGATCTGGTGCTTCATCTCTAACTTGACCTGAGGCTCCCTTGCCCTCTGTAGACCTGCATTCACAGTATCTTATAAAGCATCGATGTCAAATCTCTCTCTTGGCCATATATGATGTACAGGAAACACTCAGGCATCCTTGACCCCCACAATATCTGGGGCAATGGGACAACCCCAGTAGTAGAGCTTCATTCTACCTCCATGCAGCTAGTCACTCCACTGTTTTCTGTATTTCTATGGGACACCCTAAGTGTGGGCCATTGCTCAGCCTCTCAGAGTAACTGGTTAGAAATCCTCTGCCTTGACTTAAGATGAAGAGGCAATCATAGGTTTGTTCAAAAAATCCTCTTTACAAATCTTTCCTCACCCTCTACTCTCTTTACTATTTATATGCCCAGTGAGAGGGTTTTTTAGTCAAGGGATTTTTAGTCAAAGGGTTTTTAGTCAAAGGGATTTTTAGTCAAGAAGCCCATCCACAGACATTTCCTTTGAAAATTTTCATTTTGGTCTTGCATCTCACTTTAGAATTTCATAACCCATTACATTCTAATGTTTCAATTAAATTTTCACTTTGGTATCTGGCCTTAAGAGTGTTTTTGTTTTTGTTTTTCATAACGATCCTTAGCCAAGGGACATTTAAATTATGTACAGAGAAAATATTTCCATCTTTAAAACAATAGTAACATTACAAATATTTGGCACCTGATATAAATCAGCTCTCCATATTCTCTATAATGTTACAGAATGGAGTACTAATAAACTAAAATAATTAGTTTCTCTTTGAAGTGCTAGTGCCATTGTTGGTCTGGCACCCTAGTCACCCTCCTTTGAAAAACAGTTCCACATCTTGACAGTAGGTGGAATCATGTGACCCAGGCTGTACCACTCAGAGAAAGCTTTAGTCCTGGACACAGGAATTGGTGCAGGAATAGGTCTATCCTTCCGGGTGAGTCAATTCATATTCTTCACTATGATTTTTCTGCTAGAGATGATAAAATGCTATCTTTTCTCCCTGATTATGAAGCCGAAAGCATGAGACCCTAGAACTTTCCACGGCTATGTCCCTGACACCCAGAAAGAAGCACTATTAGAGGTGAAGAGTCTCTGAAACCCCTAAGGCTGTCCTAGTGCCTCATACCTTCCTTTATGTGGTCAACTCCAGCATCTCTTCTATGAATCTTATTTTTCACTTGAGTTAGTTCAAAAGCAGTTTCTACCATTTTCAATCAAACATGAATGGGCTCTTGATTTTTTAATTCTCAAAAGGTATATCGTACCTCAGATCATAAAATGTTTTAAACCCAAATAAACAAAAGTAAGCCTAACTTTAATAGCAACTACATATAGCATTGATATTAAAATTAGCTGTAATCCTTCTAAAGACATGAACAAAGAATAAAAGAAGACATTCTACTATTTAAAATTCAAGGGAATAAATTGACAGTAGCAATAAAGAAAGCATATCTTTTCAATTCTCGGATTTTGTGGCAACTAAGTGTTTTAACTCCTGGTTCTTTTAGATGCTTTGGTGGGACTACAGACAAATATAGCAAG
The DNA here is from genome assembly GCF_000951035.1 of Colobus angolensis palliatus. NCBI lineage: Eukaryota > Metazoa > Chordata > Mammalia > Primates > Cercopithecidae > Colobus > Colobus angolensis. The sequence goes on along the minus strand of NW_012115500.1, from coordinate 4,975,804 downwards.
TTCAAAATAGACTAATTAATGGTTAATGAGGACATTGTTTTGTTCAAGTACAGAATACACATAGTAGGAAGGTGAAAATGTAAATTTCTTTTCTCAACAAAAGCAAAACATAAGAGAATATATAGAGAGCACTAATTTTTAAAGAATACTTAAAGTGGGAGGAAAACTAACACATCATACATGGCTTACCTAGATGCAAACATTCCAAAATATACATGTTTGCTTTTATCTATTTATCACCTCATTGAAAAATGACTGTAAGTAGCAAGAGGTCATTTGGGACGCCCACCTTCCAACAATTTGAATACCCCATTCAAAGAGTCTCCAAAATACATGAGACATCTTGTGCTCATATCATCTTATCATCTCCATTATTATTTACTTTCAGTTTTAGATACTTTTTATAGAAAGCATAAAGGTGAGGACGGGCGCGGTGGCTCATGCCTGTAATCCCAGCACTTTGGGAGGCCAAGGCCGGCGGGCCACGAGGTCAGGAGATCGAGACCAACCTGGCTAACACGGTGAAACCGTGTCTCTACTAAAACTACAAAAAATTAGCCAGGAGTGGTGGCCAGCGCCTGTAGTCCCAGCTACTCCGAGAATAGCAGGAACCCGGGGGGCGGAGCTTGCAGTGAGAGGAGATCGCGCAGCTACACTGCAGCCTGGGCTACGGAGTGAGACTCCATCTCAATAACAACAAAAAAAGAAAGCAGAAAGGTGAAATCGATTTACGATCTGTGCAGCAAACCACCATGGCACACATTTACCTATATAACAAACTTGCCCATCCTGCACATGTACCCCTGAACTTAAAACGTGAAGAAAAAAACAGAATTTAGAAACATTTGCCACATCGGTAACATAGTTTCATATTTAAATAGCAAGCTGACCTGAATTATATTCTTCATTTTGTTACTGAGTGCAATTTAGAGTATGAGCATATAAACAGGTTCACGTAGAGTAAAGAAAGTCTTTTGAATGAGTAACTTATCTTTGATCTGGGGTTTCAATGACGTTTTAACTGTTAATAAATTCATTTACTCACTTGCTATCACATTTTTTTTTAATTTAACATGTGTATAATAAGAAATTTTCCTCATCTTAAAAGTCTTATGATCAAATAGAGGCAATAACCGGGCAAATTCAGAACACACATTAAAATGTCATTATAGTTCTAATGGAAGTGTGTGTGAGAGTGTGTGTGTACGCATGCATGCACTTATTCGCTTTTCTATGTAAGATGTAATCTAATTAAAGAGGACTTAAATTTACATAGGTATGTAAATTCCACGGAAATGGAATTGGGAAACTGAATAAGAAAATTTCACAGAAGAAATAATATTTGATTTCAGAATTGAAGAATCAGCTGGAGTTTCCCAGGTAGCCAAGTGAGTATAAGGCATTCTAAGCAAAGGGAATATAAGGTACAAAAGCATGAAGATGTGAGAAAGCATGATGAAGTCAGTAACCAGGTAATTTAGTATGACTGAATCCTAAGGTGAATGTTAAATGGTAAAAGAATAGTCAATTAATAGCTATACTATGAAGTACAACGTTTGGATTTTTCTCCTGTAGCTGACTGTGAGAAGTGCATTTAAAGTCTTCTGGGTTAGGATATAATATAATCTAATTTTCAGTGTTAAAAATTAATACTGGTGCATAAGTGACTTTAGTCACCATCCTACTTTTTAGGGGTCTATATAACTACTGTATTTATATAGTTAAAGAACATAGGTGCTGGATTCAGATTGAAAGGGAGATAATTAAATATAAGTATTAAATACAGGCTGGGTGGAAGACGGTTGCCAGCTGGAGCACTTGAAATCTATCTGAACTTCATAAAGCACGTAAGTCTTCTTAATAGGGACCCCATGTTTCATAATGCATTAATTTTAAAAATTGTATTTTAATGTTATTTATAAATAGTCTTGAAATACTAAATGTTTCAAATATACAGCTAAAATTAAAAAGATTATTAGATACACATTTTAAATGAGTTTATTTTTAAAAGTAAGAAAATAGCTTGCCAAAATTGTATCATTGTAAAGTGGCTTTTCTTGTTAAATAGAGGGAAAGGCCATAAATCAAATATAATGATTTATATTTTAACTTATACTTTCTCTTTGTAAAGTAGACCATTCAGAACAGAAATAACTTTGAACGACTCTATTGTCAAACACATATCCATTACCTTTCCTATGATTTTCATAATCCACATAGTTATCCCAGACAATTGCCAGAGCTATGTGTATTTAAACAGTGTTTTGCTTCCTCTTAGCTTGAATTCTCCATCATTTTGATTGTCAAGTAAAGTCGAACCAGTGAATTTGGAACATCAAAATCTGATCTAGACAACCTTTGGATACTGTGGTCAATCATGACTTTCTGGTCTCTTTCACAGACATGGGAAAAAATTGCGGTAAAATAGTATTTGTACAAATTATTCAAACAGTAGCAAAATTTAATCTCATGGCAATAGAAAATAATAGCTAACATAGTCTCTTCTTCATAAAAGTCCTCAGTTTCTGCATTCATAGAAGTATAAAACGTTTTCTTTATAAAAAAAAAAAGATAGCACCACTACTTTTCTAAAGGCCATTTTTGGTTTGTTTGTTTGTTTTGTTGTTGTTGTTTTTTGAGAGGGTGCCTTGCTCTGTCACCCAGGCTGGAGTGCAGTGGCACCATCTTGGCTCACTGCAACCTCTGCTGCTGGGGTTCAAGCAATTCTCCTGCCTTAGCCTCCCGAGTAGCTGGGACTACAGGTGTGCACCACCACGCCTGGCTAATTTTTAAATTTTTAGTCGAGACAGAGTTTTGCCATGTTGGCCAGACTAATCTTGAACTCCTGACCTCAGGTGATCTGCTTCCCTCAGCCTCCCAAAGTGCTGCAATTACAGGCGTGAGCCACCGCACCCGGCCTTAAGGCCACATTCTCAAAGGCATGCAAATATATGTAGCTTGTATGAAAATCACCATGTAATGTACCTATTTAGTTATATTGAATATTAAAGGTTATGGGGTTAAGTAGAAGGCCAGAAAAAAGGTGAGCTGACCACGTCTTCCAGGACTTTGAACCACATTTTTGGCATTTAAAATAAAAACAAATGTATTTATCCATTGCTGTAGTACTTTGGTACCAATGTATTTTATGCACAAGGGTCATATATTTGTATTTTTCTCTATCATAATGGATTAAGGTTGAGTCCCATAGCACTATAATATTTGTATTTACAAATAGAAACCACATTTATTCTGAATGCATTTGTAACTAAGTGTACAATTCACAGCTTTATCGCTTGTTTTATGAGTCCATTTGGCTTGGGACAGAAAAAAATAATCAAGTCTGTATATTTCAGGACCTGATCTTTATTTATGCAGAAACTGCTTATTTATTAACATTAAGCATCTCCCATTTGGTCTCAAAGAGACATATAGTTACATGGAAACAGAGCAGCTTTCAGTTGATGATTGCACAACTACAGATGCTTTTTTCCAACACCGTCACAGCTGAGGAGGTCCAACCAAATGAAAAACAGTACTGATGAAGTGAGAAACAGAAAAGTGGTACCATGCAAACGTTATTACATAATAAAACACAGGCCAGCACACATTTTTTAAACTCTCTTTATTAAATTTATGTGAATCAAGAGGAAAGGGTGAAAAGTATATTTACTGATGATAAAAAATATTCTCTGGATAATTTCAGTCATCTCATTTAAAACATAGTCTTTAGGAGTTTCTAGTTTTCCCAATATCCTTTTCAGCTTACCGTCATCTACTCCAAAGTTAAGCTTTTTAGATTAAATACAAAATAGAATTTGCAGGTAATATGTTCCTGAATAAGCAGCGTTCAACATCAAGTGATAGAACAAAACACTTACATGAAAATTGGAAGACTGTCCTCACTAATCCTAGTCTTAAGATATTTTCAGATGATTCATCTTAACCTGTTTTGACAGCCATGTTAGTGTGTGTGTCTCTCCTGCCCCACCGGGAACGATGCCAGCCTTGCAATGCATGAAATCACGGGATGTGTTATGATGCTATCCCTGAAAGATTTCCAACCTAAGTTATACTCACAGCATTGTACTACAGGGAGGCTAGTACCCTGATGGATTCTTAAAAGACATGCAGATGTGTTTTTTCTGAATACACAGTGCTAGAAATATTGCTTATCCTTTGGAATGTACTAATATAGAGGTGGATACAAATATTAGACTAATTTTAAAACATACAAAAGTGAATTAAGCATAGTGATTTTCTGCTACCAAAAGTTTTTTCCTCCATTCTTTGTATATACACATATGTGAGTGTATTTGTGTGTACACATATATACAAATACATACGTATCCACATACATAAAGTTTTGTCATCTATTTAATTGTTCTGGTTAAAGTAATCATCTTTAAGTATACTTCCTAGTATTCAATTTTCATTTTCACTATCACTCACTGAGCATTTATTATTTGCCAGTAAACTGCGCTGAATGTTTAACATAGATTATCTCATTTAATCCTTACAATGGATTTATAAAGTAAGTATTCTTATATCTGTTTCACCTATGAGGAAATTGTGCCTCTCAGAAATTGAGGCCTATGTAAGACAACCAATTAGTAAGTGGGGAGGCCAGAATTTAAATTCAGGCTCTAGCTCTAAAGGCAATGCTCTTAGCAAGTATTTCTTTCAAGTCAGCTAACCAATAAACTAACTCAATATATTAGCACAAAAGGAATATAAAAGTGATTCCAATTAAGTATTTTTTTATTTAAAATATCATAATAAATGAATAAAACATGCATCCTAACCAAAGGCAGTAGGAGGGAATTTATTGCTCTACTGAGTCTCCAGTCCAACATTCACACCAACATCCAAAAATATTTGCAAGAAATATAAATCTATCATAGGATCTGAGATATTTTGATACTTTACATTTATATAGCATTTCTGTAAATGTTCTTGATGACTTACACTTCCACAGCATTGCCATTTGCTTGGGTCAAAGTTGCCCAAGACTGCTTTGCATGCTGTTCATTCAAGAGACTCTGTCATATCTTTAATTTCTGTACAGTGAGTTCTACTCTTCTGGTATATATTTCCCCTTCTGCATTTTGTACTCTCTTCAGAGGTGTATCCAAAGATAGAAAAGATAGGAATAAAATGCAAAAGGCCTATTATCATAAACTTCAGAGAAAGCATGATAATATGTTAACACATTTTGTTATTTGGCTTGGATTTACTGGTGATGTGAAGCGTTATTTCTAGCAAAGCCATTTCTACCTCTTTCCTAAAGGGAGTACAAAGAAGATGAAGTTGGCATTTTTATGTATTTATTTATTTATTTTCACACGGAGTCTTGCTCTATCGCTAGGCTGGAGTGCAGTGGTGAGATCTCGGCTCACTGCAACCTCCACCTCCCACGTTCTTCTTCCTCAGCCTCCCGAGTAGATGGGACGATAGGTACACACCACCATGCCCAGCTAACTTTTGTGTCTTTAGTAGAGACAGGGTTTCACCATGTTAGTCTGGATATCTTGACCTCGTGATCCACCTGACCCAGCCTCCCGAAGTGCTGTGATTACGGGCGTGAGATACCACGCCTGGCCAAAGCTGGCATTTTTAATATACCTATACTTGCATACAGGCAAGTAATATCTGAAACCCTAATCTACTGGACTTGTGAAAATTCTCATAACTCCTTTTTATTAGACAACAAAAGCAGGTATGGTCTCTACCCATGGTATATAAACCAGTAAAATAAAACATGCTTTGATGCTGCAGTCAATAAGGTTGTTTCTGATAGAAGTAAGATAGAGTCAGTCCCTTTTCTAAACTGTGGAAAATTAATTAGATAGTACTGAACTTGCAAGTTCTTTTCTTCCTACCCACGTGCCCCCTCCTCATACTATCAGTGAACCTATATGAAGTAGAACAGAGAGAAATAGTGCAAAGAAAATATGCAGTGCAAAGAAATAAAGAAGTCTTCTGGGACACTGAATGATATAGCAAATATTTTCCAGTCCAAGGGTTGGAGAAAAATAAAACTATGTTTAGTGTTGTGATTTTGTATGGATTTTTTCTATAGTAACCTAGACAAAAATAATAGCTTTAGTCTCAAAAATACAAGTGAACGTCACTGATGTTAAACTCTAAGCAGTTGCAAATAAGGCAATTATGAATTATCTGCAGTCACTATAAAATCATGATATAATAGTACTACCATTCTGACATTGTCTAGCCTAAGATGTATTTCTGAAACTAAAAGAGAAAGAGTGCATGATTTGGAACCAGGATAAAAAAAGGAAGAATGGAATCTAGATAAGAGTAGGACAGAGCTTTCCTATATCACATCTGAACAAGAGTCTCATTATTTTCTGGTAATAAGGCATCAAAATTACAAGGGCATATACCTTTTAAACTGTGGTATTATTCCATTTCCTTAGTTATGTATACATATTGATATCCACTGAAGCATCTTTGTAGTAACCAAAGATTGGAAACAACCCAGATTTTCATTAAAGGGAACTAGTTTCTAGGTGATTGTATATCCATGCAATAGAATACTATGTAGTTATAAGAAATAATGAGAAATTTCTCTATACACTAATAAGGAAAGCTTTCTAAGATCTATTAAATGAAAAAAAAAGCAAGTGCATAACTATTTTATAAAATGCTATGTGTTAAAAAGTGGAGCAAATTAGAATATATATTGATATTTTCTGGTATTTGTAATTTGGAAACTCAGAAAGCTCATACTGAAAACTAAGAAATGTGCTTCTTTGTGAAGAAAGAGTGGGAACTGGGAAGATGAAAGAGTACTTAGCACTTTTTAATATCTGGCTAATATGAATGTTATAATAATATCTGACTAATGTGAATGTTATATGTTTTAATTAAAAATAAAGTCAATAATTAAATTGAGCATTGCCTATAAATTGCCATTGAATTTTTGACAAAATTCAACACCCATTCATAATAAAACCATCAATAAGCTAGAAATAGAAGGAAAATTTTTCAACTAGATAAAAGAGTATCTAGAAACAACCTTACAGCTAGTATATATTAATGGTGAAAAACTAAATGCTTCCTACCAAGATTAGGAACAAAACAAGGACATTCATTCTTATTCCTTTTATTAACATTGCACTGAAAGTCCTAGTCAGGGAAATAAAGCAAGAAAAGAAATAAGACATGCAGATATTAAAGCAAGATGTAAAACTGTCTTTCTTCACAAATAAAATAATTGAGCCCTTCCTTCCTTCCTTCCTTCGTTCCTTCCCTCCTTCCTTCCTTCCTTCCTTCTTTCTTCCCTCCCTCCCTCCCTCCCTCCATCTCTTTCTTTCTTTCTCTTTCTTTCTTTCTTTCTTTCTTTCTTTCTTTCTTTCTTTCTT